>NC_068396.1:33814827-34148994 GCF_023724105.1 Carassius gibelio | reverse complement strand
CGCCATTGGGCGCCCCCTGCCGGTTGTTTACACAAAGACATTGAAGTCTCTTATTTTTCTGTTGCACCTTTTTCCTTATTTCCCTTATTTATTGAAATTAATATCTCATTAGTAGTAGTAGTAGTAGTATTAGGATTATATATTATTATAGCTTTTATATATTATTATATACAGTATTATTGCTGTTGTTTAAGAGTGATTAATTAAAATAAAGGATTTAAAATCAATCTTTACTGAAAACAAAAATATATATATAACAGCAGGCAAATATATATATATATATATATATATATATTAGTCTGAAATCATCATTTTTGAAACGTAACCTTATCCTGGATGTTCAGAAGCTTTTTTTTCCCCTTGAAAATATTTTCTAAACTCAATAATGACACTTTAAGCCATTTCCTCTTGACTCACCGTCATTTACTTGATATAGCATGACTCTCTCTCTCTTTGCAATATGCATGCAACATTATCAGTGATATGTAAACATTTATATTGAAAAGTTTTGAATTACATAGAAAAGTTACTGTAGCTTACAAACACAACTATACAATTTTGTATTGTTGTAATGTTCAACGATTATTGTTGAAATGAGACAGTTCTAAAACAGACATTGTTTAATAATTACAGCAGACACTGTAGTTTATTTTGTCAAATATGTTTATACTTATGTTAAAATATATTATATATTAATAGGTTTCCACAGACCTGTATGTGTTGAAGTCATTGTTACTGTCTTCTCTTGTGTTTCTCCTCCGTCTTCTTTCTGAGCTGCACAGAGTCAAAGTGCTGCAGCTCCTGCTGACACCAGTCAAATAATTTTCTTCAAACCATGATCACGTGACTAAAGTCTTCCTGAGAGATTTAAGTTTCACTTTTGATTTACACAGTAATTTTACTTTAATTTCTCAAAAACACAAAATACACAATGGTCTGTGAGAACTTGATACTTGTTTCCTGTTATTGACATTTAACAGGAATGTCTATATAGTTCTAAAAATAGCATTCTGAAACTGTTTATATAAAACATTTTACAGATCATATGCTGCATAAACAGTACAGTGTGTGTAAAATCATTTATAAATCAAAACAGACCATACCAGTATTTATTTACATTGATAGACCATTAACTTCCACACTTATAAATAGTTAGACAAGGGTGGCGGGTTCCTCACAGTTTTTTTTTTTTTTTTTTTTCTGTTTTTTTATTTCTGTTTTTTTTTTTTGTTTGCCTTGCAGCTTTTAAATACACACAGCTAAATGCAAATGCCACTTGATGGCGGTATAAACACACACTTGAGCAAACTTTAGAGGTCAGGTCAATTCTTGTTTTTGTGCACTTCCCACCAGAGGAAGCTACTCTTCAGAGCAGTTTTGAGATATTGAGCTTCAAAGATTTTGCATTCCATAGACTGTAAATGGCTTGCTTAGTTGGGGTCACTTCATCTACAGCGATATCGTTGACTTGATTGCAAATGATTGCACAGATACTATTTAAACTGAACAGAGATGACATCACTGAATTCAATGATGAAATGCCTTTAACTATCATTTTGCACTATTGACACACTGTTTTCCTAATGAATGTTGTTCAGTTGCTTTGACGCAATCTTTTTTGTTATAAAGCGCTATATAAATAAAGGTGACTTGACTTGACGACCCCCAGTAAAACTAGTCCCGTCTGAATAGGGCGTTGAAATTTTTACTTGAAAAATTTACAATTGTGTCTACAGAAGAACAATTTGAAAAGTGTCAAAAGTGTGATTTATTGTTTATTGCAGATTTACCTCAATGCACTAAAGAGGGAGATTAAGGAGGCCTTGTGCTAGGAGTATGGAGGCAAAAGAGTATCAATAAAGATAAATGCACACACTACATTCACATATGCACACATAGGATTCATACATGCACACACATAATTCATAAATACACACACAGGATACACAAATGCGCACAAAATTCACAAATGCACACACAGAATTTAAAAAGCACAGAAGATTCACAAATGCTTACAAAATTCAGAAATGCACACACAATTCAGAAATGCAAACAACATTTACAAATGCACTCAAGATTCACAAATGCACAGGACAAGATTCAGAAATGTATTTCTGATGCACACACACATATATCTTGATTTACAAACTGCTTGCGGTCTGTGAACTTCACTGCATTTGTGTGTGAATTTTGAGACTCCTCTGACTTGGCTCGACACACAAATGCCTTTTTTTAAACAGGGAATGATCTGCAACCAATCAGATATCTCCCTTGTTTGAGCCAATCACAAGAATGCACCCCACGTGGGGGATTGTTCACTTATAAGCCAATCAGCGAACGACTCACTTTCCTCAATCAGCGAACGACTCACATTCCTCAGCGAACGATTCACTTTCCTCACGCAGCGAACGACTTGCTTTCCTTAGCGAACGACTCACTTACCTCACGCAGCCGGTGACTCACTTTGCGCAGCCGGACACCCACTTTGCGCAGCAGGAGACTCACTTTCCGCAGCCGGAGAGTCACTTTCCTCTCGCAGCGAACGACTCACTTTCCTCACGCAGCGAAGGACTCACTTTCCTCACGAGTCACGCAGCGAATGACTCACTTTCCTCACGAGTCACGCAGCGAGCGACTCACTTTCCTCAGCGAACGATTCACTTTCCTCACCCGGCGAAGTTGAGCGAACAATTCCCTTTCCTCACGCAGCCGGCGATTCACTTTGCGCAGCTGGAGAGTCACTTTCTTCTTGCAGTGGTCTGACTCTCTCTTCATGTAGGGACCGAATATTATAATTAAAGTGACTTCTATATTGCATCCAAAAGAATATTTAGATATATTTAAAATATTAAAAAAGATGTAAAAAAATTGTTTTACTTTCATTAAAATATTTCAATGAAATGAAATAATTGCCTATTGCAAATTTATGAATCCATGGTTAACTTTTTTCTGCAGTCACAGTCTGGGCTATATGTATTGAGACATTTTTTAATTTATATTTTGTAAAAAATAATAAAAAATAAACCTGAATTGTAATCTAAACATCTGTATTTCCATACAATTTCATAAATAAGTAGGCTATAATATGTCGCACCACAGGCATATCGCGCTGTGTGAATGCGTTCATGTGATTGGCTTATAAGTAAACAACCACGTGGAGTGCGTTCTTGTGATTGGCTAAAAGAAGGGAGACATCTGATTGGTTGCAGATCATTCCCTGTTTAAAAAAAGGCATTTGTGTGTCGAGCCAAGTCAGAGGAGTCTCAAAATGCAGTGAAGTTCACAGACCGCAAGCAGTTTGTAAATCAAGATATATGTGTGTGTGCATAAGAAATACATTTCTGAATCTTGTTAAGTGCATTTGTGAATCTTGAGTGCATTTGTAAATGTTGTTTGCATTTCTGAATTGTGTGTGTATTTCTGAATTTTGTGTGCATTTCTGAATTTTGTATGCATTTGTGAATCTTCTGTGCTTTTTAAATTTTGTGTGTGCATTTGTAAATTTTGTGCACATTTGTGTATCCTGTGTGTGTATTTATGAATCATGTGTGTGCATGTATGAATCCTGTGTGTGCATATGTGAATGTAGTGTGTGCATTTATCTTTATTGAGACTCTTTTGGCTCCATATTTGGAGTGGGTAAAACAAAGGATCTTACCTGGTGAAAATTGAGGTAACGGGTGTTGCAATAAATCACATAATGTAAATAACTTGTCATAATGTAAATAAGTGTCTCACCTCAGTCATGGTATTAAAGGTGGAAGAAAGCACAGGTCAGTCTTTAAACAAATGCCAACCAAAATAAAAACACTGGAAGCTTGTGAACAGTTTTGAACCATTTTAAAATCCTGGTTTAATGTTGAAAGACAGTGATGCTAAGACCTGCAGAGGCCAGAATATTAAAGCGACACATTTAATTTCCCTCCTTTTATAAAAATATACAAAGTGAAACACTTAACATGGTTTATGTATTAAGACAGTTATATTTAAAGTTCATATTTTGAGCTCATCTGTTTTTTCACACATACAGTAGTATTAGTAAGGTGTGAACACAATGTACTCTTTTAATATCACTGTCTCTGTGCATGAAGCCTTGTCTTTATATGAGAGGAAAACACTTCAATCAATCAATAAATCAATCACCTTTATTTATATAGTGCTTTAAACAAAATACATTGTGTCAAAGCACTGAACAACATTCATTAGGAAAACAGTGTCTCAATAATGCAAAATGATAGTTAAGGCAGTTCATCATTGAATTCAGTGATGTCATCTCTGTTCAGTTAAATAGTGTCTGTGCATTTATTTGCAATCAAGTCAATGATATCGCTGTAGATGAAGTGACCCCAACTAAGCAAGCCAGAGGCGACAGCGGCAAGGAACCGAAACTCCATCGATGACAGAATGGAGAAAAAAACCTTGGGAGAAACCAGGCTCAGTTGGGGGTCAGTTCTCCTCTGACCAGACGAAACCAGTAGTTCAATTCCAGGCTGCCGCAAAGTCAGATTGTGCAGAAGAATCATCTGTTTCCTGTGGTCTTGTCCTGGTGCTCCTCTGAGACAAGGTCTTTACAGGGGATCTGTATCTGGGCTCTAGTTGTCCTGGTCTCCGCTGTCTTCCAGGGATGTAGAGGTCCTTTCTAGGTGCTGATCCACCATCTGGTCTGGATACGTACTGGATCCAGGCGACTGCAGTGACCCTCTGATCTGGATACAGACTGGATCTGGTGGCCACGGTGACCTCGGAACAAGAGAGAAACAGACTAATATTAGCGTAGATGACATTCTTCTAATGATGTACATCACTGTAAAACCCGACAAGTAAACTTCACTCAAACGGTTTGAGTAAACAGATATCCTTAAGTTATGTTAACTCAAACCGTTTGAGGAAACCGATTGCCTTAAACTATTTAAGTTGAAAAAACTAACAGTTATGAGTACTCTGAACTTAATTCAGTTGAGTTCACTGAAAGAAGATATACATTGCAATTAAGTGATTAAGTGATTAATTGAGCTTTAGTGATGAACACCTGCTGTTAACAAACAGAATCACTGAAGAAAAGAGAGAAAGGAACAACAGCTGACTTCAGACACAGCCTCACTCAAACCTGACAAGTTATGTTAACTCAAACCATTTGAGGAAACTGATTGCCTTAAACTATTTAAGTTGAAAAAACTAACAGTTATGAGTACTCTGAACTTAATTCAGTTGAGTTCACTGAAAGAAGATATACATTGCAATTAAGTGATTAAGCGATTAACTAAGTGCTGATTGAGAATTAGTGATGAACAGCTGCTGCTAACAAACAGAATCACTGAAGAAAAGAGAAACACAAGAACTACTACAACTGACTTCAGACACAGCCTTAGATGAAATCAACTGAAATAAAATACATGAAATCTCTCAAGATCTGATTAAACAACCCCACAAACAGCATCACCAGCTCCACTTATTAATAACCAGACTGACTTTATTTCTGTCAGACGTCTACAGAAGATCTTATTGAGAATGAACTAAGGTTTAGATGTTGATTTATTGTTTCATTTGAAGTAACCATGTTAGAGATCAGTGTTTGCTTTAGTTGGGCTCTTGACCCTTGATTTCTGTCTTAGTCTTTTCTCTGGCTGCTATAACCGTGTGTTTCTAAAACACATTTGTTGTAACTCAAAAGCCCAGAAGAAAAGCCGTCAGGTGTTAACCTGTTCCTAGGTGTAGGTTGTTATACTTTATATTGGTGATGATAATCATCAATTATTGAACTGTACAGAGTCTACCCTCTGATGAAGTAGATGTTGTGTAATTAGTAGAAGTGATTCTAGTAAAAATGACACTAAGAGCCAGTGATTCTGTGATAATCAGTTAATATAAAAATGACTTTCTAAACATTTTGTACACATACATTTTTCTTCTATGCCAGTAACTGGTCAAACACAGATATTAATAATCAGAATATGAACCTCAACAATGGTGACAAAAAAAACATGCTGCAATGCATGCTGAGTTGTAGTACAAAACTCATCCATGGCTCCAAGCATGCTCTGCAGCATTTTTTTTTTTTTTTTTCTTTTATGGTCACCATTGTTGAGGTTCATATGCTGATTATTGATGTCTGTGTGTGACTAACTGACACCATAGAAGACCAAACTGTTTGGAAAGTCTTTGTATTAACTGATTATCACAGAAGCACTGGCTCTTAGAATCACTTTTACTATAATCAATCGATTTACACAACACCTATTTCATCAGAGATTAGACTCCATACAGTTCAATAATTGATTATAATCATCACCAATATAAAGTATAACAACCTACACCTAGGTACAGGTTAACACTTATTTCTTCTGGGCTTTTGAGTTACAACGAAAGTGTTTTAGAAACACACGGTTATAACATCCAGAGAAAAGACTAAGACAGAAGTCAAGGGTCAAGAGCCCAACTAAAGCAAACACTGATCTCTAACATGGTTACTTCAAATTAAACAATAAATCAACATCTAAACCTTAGTTCATTCTCAATAAGATCTTCTGTAGACGTCTTACAGAAATAAAGTCAGTCTGGTTATTAATAAGTGGAGCTGGTGATGCTGTTTGTGGGTTGTTTAATCAGATCTTGAGAGATTTCATGTATTTTATTTCAGTTGATTTCATCTAAGGCTGTGTCTGAAGTCAGTTGTAGTAGTTCTTGTGTTTCTCTTTTCTTCAGTGATTCTGTTTGTTAGCAGCAGCTGTTCATCACTAATTCTCAATCAGCACTTAGTTAATCACTTAATTACTTGAATGCAAAGTTTTAAAACTTACATGGTTTAAATCAAGGCAATATGTTTACTCAAACGGTTTGAGTTAAGTTAACTTGTTGGGTTTTACAGTGTAGGGTGTTATGTGAAGTGTTTCTGGTTCCAGTTTACCTAATTAATGCAGGCTAAAAATCCTTTAACGGATTTGGATATTAAAAGCATATTAGTATGTTATGTGTATGCCAGGTTAAAGAGATGGGTCTTTAATCTAGATTTAAACTGCAAGAGTGTGTCTGCCTCCCGAACAATGTTAGGTAGGTTATTCCAGAGTTTAGGCGCCAAATAGGAAAAGGATCTGCCGCCCGCAGTTGATTTTGATATTCTAGGTATTATCAAATTGCCTGAGTTTTGAGAACATAGCGGACGTAGAGGAGTATAATGTAAAAGGAGCTCATTCAAATAATGAGGTGCTAAACCATTCAGGGCTTTATAAGTAATAAGCAATATTTTAAAATCTATACGATGTTTGATAGGGAGCCAGTGCAGTGTGGACAGGACCGGGCTAATATGGTCATACTTCCTGGTTCTAGTAAGAACTCTTGCTGCTGCATTTTGGACTAGCTGTAGTTTGTTTACTAAGCGTGCAGAACACGCTTAACGTGTAAATAAATGCATTGTGTTCAAATTTGGCCTCGTGCTTTGAGGAGGAGCCTCCATAACTGCAGCATCCCCTATATAGTCCACCAGTCAAGACTGACAGCAAATTCTAGCCTCATTGTTTTTTGGATATAGTAGGATTTTCTGCATCATCAGGTGCTGCGAACTGTGTCCCTCCCTCCATATGTTTTCGGAGGTCCATGTCTCGCACCCCTTTTTAAACACAACTAAGTTTTGCCTCATCTTGCTCTTGAACCAACAAATATATACAAAGTTATGTGACAATACTAGTGTTTACTAGTATCCTTACATTTTTTTAAAAAATGTCGGCAATGTCCTTAAAAACTGTTGAGAAAGAAATCGGATGTTCATTATATTGGATGCGTTGTCTCTTAAAGTGACTGTCCGTGCCTAATTTACTAGCTGCTGTCGGTGTCCTTAATTTAATTCAAGAAATTTTGGAAAATCACTCACTGCTCTTTTCTGAATTACTTAGTTTTAATAATAATTAATCTATATTTAATTTATAAAGTGAAGACTATGTAATGATATTTTATGTTTCATTATTCGGTTTCTGTCTCTAAACATCGACAACTGCAAATCTGTAGAAAAAAACCTTTAATTTATATCTATCTTCTATTTATTTATTTGTGCTAATTTATACAGTTTTAAACGAGGTCCACAGGTCCACGTGTACAACCTGCAGTGGGTGTCACACCCCTTTGGACTTTTGTTGTGTTTTTGTGTGAAGTTTATTCTTGTACACAGATATGGAATACTCATGGCAGTACACATGTAATCAATGTGTTTATTTGTCATTTAAACTATTGTAAACAGTAAAAGAGTAGGCTGTATTTTTTTTAAACCTGTCGCCCCCTCTTGTGGACACTATTGCTCAGATAACTAAAGTCACTAGGATTTTTTGTGAAGGTAAAAGTTTGACCAGTTATACAGCAATGAGTCAGACGAGTCTGAAGATCTGAGCTGAAATTGGTGAAACATTAAAGTTCTAGTCGGTGTCAATTACTCTAATAATAAATAATAATAATGGTCAAATATATGTTGGCTTTCTCAAGCTCAACAAAGAAGGTTGCAGCAGCACCAATTATGTGTCCAGTAATATCTGATTCAAATATTATGCTAATTAACAGTGAGTGGTGGTTTCAGACATTACAGTGCTTCACTCGCACTAACTCTTATTCTGTCCGAAAGAATGAAAAGACAGAGCTGAAGGCAGAGCAATTCAACCAATCAGATGACAGCAGCGTTTCAGCTCCGCCCACAAGTGCAAATGCAATATTGAAGCCAAAAAACGATTTGTAAACCTCAAACGAAAAAATAAGAAATCGAGCAAAAATCGTGAATTTATTCAAAAACGAATAAACAATCCATTTTTCCATTTCTCTGTATCACATTCTAAATAGGACATGAAATGACCAAAACATACACGGACTGTAATTTTTTACTGGCCTGAGGCTATTAGCTCCGCCCAGCCCGTTTAAAGCCCTGGCTCGCACTGGCCTGACAGTGGAAAAGAGGAGTTGCCGCTGCTGATATGGATGGGTGGGTGTGGCTTCAGCAACCAGCCACATGGCCATCCCCTTGATTATGCAGAACTTTAAGGCTTAATATGATTTAAACGATTATATTTTAAAAAGTTATAAAAGATTTCACTCCCCTCACAGTTGTCATGAAGGGTAAAATAAGCAATATATACCAAAATAATTTTGTGAACCAGGCTGTAAACGTTTTAGTTGGGCATTTTAACAGAGTAGGATCTGCTTGCAAAACCGGAGGCTGCATTTTCAACACCACAATTATGGTGGCACAGTTTTTTTTTTTTTTTTTTTTTTTTTCTTCAAGTTGATTTCATCCAAGGCTGTGCTTAAAGTCAGTTGTAGTTTTTGTGTTTCTCTTTTCTTCAGTGATGTTGATTGTAAACAGCAGGTGTTCATCACTAATGCACGATCTTCATTTAATTAGTCACTCAATTATCTCATTAACTTTAACTCTTTGAGGACTTGGGATTTGACTCAAGACTAGTTTGTGACTTGGAAGGAATGACTTGGTTCCTCCTCTGCTGCTGAGTTCATGGGTGGAGCAAAAATATGGCAGGACTTTTATCCGTTGGCCCCTGGATTACCCACCTCTGATTGAGACATATGACATTTTAATAGATATTACAGAGAGGCCATTCATTTACACGATTATTTTTATTACACTATAATTCTAAATACAGTGAAAAAAAAATGTGTGTATATATATATATATATAAACACACACAAACACACACACAGCACTTAGTAGTTGAAGCTGCTGACAGTTAATTCCTGCAAATTTACAGTTAAGTTTTACAATCTAGTGTCTTTAAAGACATCCAAGAGTTTTGCTACAAGAACAGTATTATTTTTCAACTTACTTTTTAGGTATTTCAGAAAAATATATTATGCTGAATTAGATGTGAAAGAATCTTGTACCCATTTTTTAAATCATTCACCTATCCAGATATAAAGAGTTTTCTCTGAATTGGTAAGCCAATTGCCTTTTTTTCAAATCTGTTATCCTGTCAGATTTGTAATTTATGGCCCTGTAATAGTGCTTTTGGTTTTGATTAAAATTATTTTCTTGTAACCAGGTAAAATGAGAAGCACCCGGCTGCAGCCTGCAGATAGAGGTGGGGCTGCACCTGGGGCGGGGTTGCATGTGCATCCCCGCCCCACACTTACTCTGATTGGTTCAATCGTCTTTCATAGACTTACATGATAGGAAATGTGTGCGTAGTTGGTGTAGGACGGAGAATGCTGTTTTAAAAGCTAAAAACACTGTACAGTTTTATAAAGCCCAGTTTTCATAATGCACAAAAGAAGAAAAAAAAACATGAGCCTGTAACTCGCCATGTCCCTGAAATGACTGTATTTATAAATTAAGCTGATCTTTAGGCTAACAAACGAATATAGTAAATTAATTGGGTTGATTATCCACAGTAAGACGATCAGGTCTCCAGATAGAAGAATGAATTATAAATTAAATTATTTTAGAAAATATGATTATTTCATATCATCAGAGTATGAGAAAGGAAAATGAAAGGGGTGTATCATTACTGTTTTAATATATATAGCATGACAAGAGAATTATTGTTACATATAATTATCCGTCATGCAGTTGATAAATGACACTGCAATAGTCTAATTTGTCTGCCAATTCACATTTTATGAAACTTTTTTTTTTTTTTTTATACATTGCAAAACACAGACTTTGCATCCCCTTTTTTTCAGGAAAATATGCTGCTCCTCGTTATTTGAAAGTGAAGAAATCGATAAACTTTTATTTCTATCGTCCAGTGATGATTCTGAAAGGACATACCTGTAAACCAGTGCTATAGTAACAAACACAATTTAATGATAATTGTGCTCTTATTTTAGTGCAGTCTCACAGCCACTGTCAAATATTGAGATAAACTTTATAAAGTATCATCTATTTATATTAAATTGGTATCCTCTCCGATATCCATTTTGTGACCATTGAGCTGATTCTTTTCAATCAGCTGGAATGATTCGGGACATTCTACGTTTAATGTGGCTTAATGCATTAAAACAGTGTTTTTAAAAGACCAAACTCAGTAAACAAATTAATAATAAAGCATTCTATTCACTGACGATGAGTCCAGAATAAGAATGAAATGTGTTTAATTACGTGTTAAGCGTTTTACTCCAATAGAAAACCATTAGCCTAAAAGGAAAACGCGCAACATGACGTAATGCATTAAAACGTGTTTTAAAAAGACCAAACTCAGTAAACATTTTTAATAACACATTTTATTTACAGACAAGCAGGTTATGGGTGGAAATTAAACGCTTTGTGTTCGTATTCTGTGCTCATATCGGCTTGTCTGTGAATAGAATGCTTAATTAATAATTTGTTTACTGAGTTTGTTCTTTTTAAAACACTGTATTAATGCATAAAGCCACATACTTTCACGTTAAGCGTGCTTTTAGAATGTCCCAATTATTCATTTGAGAATTAATGTGGTCAAGAAGAGCAAACTTGCAGCAGCTAACATCTCTTGATTCAATAAATCAGACATAGCTGAGTCAAGTTAACAATAAAAAACTGCATTATAGTAAAGGCTTTGTAAAACTGTACAGCGTTTTAGCTTTTTAAACAGCATTCTGTCCTACACCAACTACGCACACATTTCCTATCATGTATGTCTTTGAAAGATGATTGAACCAATCAGAGTAGGTATGGGGCGGGGCTGTACGTGCAACAACATCCCCAGGAGCAGCCTCACCTCGATCTGCAGATCAGGCACGTGCACAGGTAGGGCTCAACCTGTGCAGAGCACATGCCCTTTTTGCCCTTACACTCGGAAGTGCCCTTTTTTTGGTGGTGTTTATTTTTTTTATTTATTTTTTATTTTTATTTTTTATCAATGCTATTGGTCACCCTTTACGTCTGTCTGTCTGTTTTACAAATATTTAGCAAATGAAAGTTCTTAAAACGAGCTTGTGTAAATCTTATTCGATCCTCAAGCGGTCAGTAAGCTGATAACTCCGCCCCCTCAATATTCATTGAATCAACTGAAGTTCTACAGCAGCCGCACAGTAGACAACAGCTGAGCTGAACACAGTTTTGCGAAGGGTAAATAAATATCTTGTTGTTTGAATAAGTACTACTAAACACTATGTCTATAAAGGCTCATATTTTATTTATTTGATGTCTGACTGACTCACTGACTGAGACATGTGGGCGTAGCCTGAGAGAGAGAGAGGGCTAGCATTTTGCCATCTAGTCATAGCCAACACTTAAATAGCCTGTGCAGATAGTAGCATTTCATCTTTAATAAAATGCGATTTAGGCCAAATGCATTTTACCACAGGAAAAACTGAGCGCTCCGTCTATATAGCTAACGTTACAAAAACTAGTTTGTAACCTGTAGATGAAAATGTAATGTGATGCCGGTGTAGCAGTCGATTCTGTTCCCCTCGGAATGTCTGTTCCCCTTTACGCAAACATACTACAATTGTTGCGTAGTTGCCGAGTTACTATACGTACGATCAGAACTAGCGTGCGCAAGAAGCGTGACTGGATGTACGGCAGGTCAAATAAATTTAGGACTAGAGGTTTTTCAACTTGAAATGTAAAAAAATAAGACAAAAATAACGGAACAACTGCAAGATGAATAATAATAAAAAAGAACATAAACGGGAGTGTGAGAATCATTTTACTATGCAGCAGTGTAGCAAGAAATTTGTCCCTTTTTGCTTTCATCCAGGTGTGTTTGGTTTATTTGCATGCGGGAATGTTGCCAAATCCGCGGAATTTAGGCTACTTTGGGAAAATGTTTGATTAACTATTTGGTTGGGTTTATTACATGGACCTGGCAACCCGAGGGGAAACAGACATTCCGAGGGGAACTGAATCGACTGCTACACCGGCAGCGGCAGGCGCCGTCGCCGTTTTAATGACGGACAAAAAAAAATCCACATTTGCACACATTCGCTGGTCAAAAACTTTATATTGATAAGTAATACAACAACATATAATTTGTTTTTACCATCGAAAAATCATAACAGGTACGCACCCGCGCTGTTTCCCAGCTAACAAATTTATGTTGTGAGAACGTTTTCCTAACGTTCCCTTTTGGTTGTAGAAACGTTATTTTGAACGTTGCAAATAACGTTGAAATGTCCAGTTTGTTTAATGTTCCCAGAACGTTTTTTAATGGTTAGTATAACGTTCCTACAACGTTCTTGAAACTTAAATTTCATAAAAAATATAACGTTCTATGAACGTTTATTTAGAATGTTCCAAAAACGTTGAAATGTCCAGTTTGCTTAATGTTCCCAGAAAGTTTTTTTATGGTTAGTATAACGTTCCTACAACATTCTTGAAACTTACATTTCATAAAAAATATAACGTTCTATGAACGTTTATTTAGAATGTTCCTAAAACGTTGAAATGTCCAGTTTGCTTAACGTTCCCAGAACGTTTTTTTATGTTTAGTATAACGTTCCTACAACGTTCTTGAAACTTTCATTTCATAAAAAATATAACGTTCTATGAACGTTTATTTAGAATGTTCCAAAAACGTTGAAATGTCCAGTTTGCTTAATGTTCCCAGAACGTTTTTTATGGTTAGTATAACGTTCCTGCAACGTTCTTGAAACTTACATTTCATAAAAAATATAACGTTCTATGAACGTTTATTTAGAATGTTCCAAAAACGTTGAAATGTCCAGTTTGCTTAATGTTCCCAGAACGTTTTTTTATGGTTAGTATAACGTTCCTACAACGTTCTTGAAACTTAACTTTCATAAAAAATATAACGTTCTATGAACGTTTATTTAGAATGTTACAAAAACTTTGAAATGTCCAGTTTGCTTAACGTTCCCAGAATGTTATTTTATGGTCAGCATAACGTCCCTACAACGTTCTTGAAACTTACATTTCATAAAAAATATAACGTTCTATGAACATTTATTTTGAACATTCCAATAACGTTAAAATGTCCAGTTTGCTTAACATTGCTAGAACGTTATTTTACAGTATGGTCAGCATAACGTTCCTGCAACCTAATTTTCATTTAAACACAATATTCTATTAACATTTATTTGGAAAATTCCAAGAACGTTAAAATGTTGGAACTTTATTTTATGGTCAGCATAATGTGCCTACAATGTTCTTTCCACTTAAATGTTATTAAGAATAAAACATTGTATAAACTTTAATTTGAACATTGCAACCTAATTTTCATTTAAACACAATATTCTATTAACATTTATTTGGAAAATTCCAAGAACGTTAAAATGTTGGAACTTTATTTTATGGTCAGCATAATGTGCCTACAATGTTCTTTCCACTTAAATGTTATTAAGAATAAAACATTGTATAAACTTTAATTTGAACATTACAAAGTGTAGCTTAATAAAATTTTATTTTCAGGTTAGCACTGTTGCAACATTCTCTTTCAGCATAACATTTATTAACACAACATTCCAGATCCAAGCAAGCATTCAATTACATGTGCATTTCAACAGGTATCTGAATTATTAAAGATAATCACTTTCAACACATTGAACAGACTGGTGAAAATTTCATATCTTGTAAAAAAAAATGAAAGTCCCCTGTAGTCAAATATTTAATCTAATTTTTTTGCTATAATTTGTCTTTGTGCTTGTGCGCTGGTACACAGCAAAATCCCCAGTGTTAATTTAACACTCTGAGTGTGGACTCATATAAACACTGAAGCAGTGTTAAAAGTAACACTGAAGCAGAGTTTAAGTTAATGAGATAATTAAGAAGTTAATTGAGTTATGATTAAGCATTATTGAAGACACCTGCTGTTAACAAGCAGAATCACAAATGAGAAAATCACAATTTGTGTATCACCATTATAGTGGTCAGTGTTTGCTTTAGCTGGGATCTTGGCTTGTAACTTTTTACTTTTAAAGTTTGTTTTGTCAAACCAAGAGCAAAAATCATTGCGTGTTGATGATTATGTTTTAATGTGATCGTTGTTTGACATGAGTCACTGAACTCATTTACAGTCTTTTCTCAAAGTAAAACTTCCATTACTGATTGTCACAGCTTTGATTCCACAATGAAAAAATCTGTATTTTCTATACATTTTGTAGGTATCTTTTGCAAGTGATTCTGATTTTTTTTTATTAAAGAATTTTAATTTTAGGCACACACAGATAACAATAATCAGCGTATGAATCTCAACAACGGTAACAAACAACATATTCAGATAAACAGACCAACTCTGAACATCACAAAACTAGATACAAAAAATGAACATAAAAACAGCAAAAATAAAATATAGTTAGAATAAAAAGTTAAAAAGACAGTTCAGCTCATAATTTATTCATGCCGCAATGCATGATGGGAGCCATGGATGAGTTTTTATTGGCTACAACATGCTTTTTTGATGGTCACCGTTGTTGTGATGCTCACGCTGATTCCTGATGTCTGTGTGTCCAAACAAAAGATTACTTTTTTTTTTTTACGTCGAACTAACTATTAAAAACATGTCATACTATGTCAGAAATGCTGGGTTGCTTACTTCTCTTTTTCACTTAAATTACGTATGCAGTAAAGAAACCTAAACTCAGGCATTCAGGTAGTTCTATAACAAATAACTCAAATCACAATCAATGGCACACATGATTGCCTCTGCTGTGGTCTGTCTGTATGATATAATTCAGTCACCACAGCCAAATAAAATCTAAAGTTAATAACTGAAGGGTCAAGATCCCAACTAAAGCAAACATTGACCACTATAATGGTGACACACAAATTGTGATTTTCTCGTTTGGTGATTCTGCTTGTTAACATCAGGTGTCTTCAATAATGGTCAATTAACTCAATTAACTTCTTAATTATCTCATTAACTTCAACTCTGCTTCAGTGTTACTTTTAACACTGCTTTAGTGTTTATATGAGTCCACACTCAAGAGTGTTAAATTAACACTGGGGATTTTGCTGTGTATTGGCATGCTATAGGAAATTATTCTTAGATGTGATTGGTTATTGGATTGTGATGTAGCAATATTTAATGCCACAAAGACAAAAAAAAACAGCATAAAAACTTGATTTTCACTACAGAAGGACTTTAATATTTAGTTTAATATTTATGACAATAAACTATTGCTTCATAGCTAAATATAAACTATCATATGAACTTTTTATTATTGAAAACTTCTATATGAATTTGTGTTTGGGGTGTGGGTGCTGAAAAACTAGCACTGTGGGAACTGTCCGGTCTCTCCGCGCTCCATCTGTAAAGTAAACAGATTAGCTGATGTTACAAACTGTGTTATTACAAAATTCCTATGAAATAATAAGTCTACTGCCTAGACTTTCAATGGAAAGACAAAAATGATGAAAGATTATAAAAAAATAAAAATAATTGTCTCAATGGGTGTGAACAACATGAGGGTGACACAGTTAAACTTTCTACTTGGACAATGCAGCCACACTGCTCAGTTTAAATATGCAGTAAAATCAGTGCTGTTAAGTGTTATTACCGTACCAGCGTAATGTTATGCTAAACATATTTGATATTAGAATTAGGGATGGGTCACGATTTTTGAATATTTGATTAGTTGATTTAATGACCGATTATTGATTAGGCTGTGCGATTATTTTCTAAGGATGTGAACCGTGCCCGAGCATCTCTTACCCCCAAAGCCTAGTTCGGGTGACTGTGATTGCTCTGTGCTGCGCTCGGACACGGTTGGTTGGAAGAAGTGGGCCAGAACGCGGTTCAGTTTAATTAGTGTGCTGTACACGTGCAGTGTGAGCAACCACGCCAGGGAACTACTGACACGTGCAGCATGATTAATTGAAAGGGGCAATTTTGGAGGGGCAAACACCATAGAATTATAAAGCAATATGTTGTGAGAGGGTCTTCTGAAAAAATGACTCAAAATAATGAGTCATCATCCCAAACGACTCAAAATAATGAACCACAAAGTTAACAGAATGATGCAGTCCACTAGTGTTCTCAAAAGACCCGGTACTTCGGTACCAAGTTGGTACTAAAAAATATTTTGGATTTTCACTGGTATCGGTACCGAACACTGAAATTTTGGTACTGCGACAACACTCCACTCCACTGTGTAGAGCGAGAAACTTCCTGTCTCCCACGTAATTCGTGATTACGAGCTAGCTGCATTAAAATGATTTGTAATTTGTTGTAGGACTAAAATGTAATATTCCACTGGTTTGAAAACCATAAAATGTTTTTAAACCATTTAAAAATTTGACTCTTGTTATGTTGATTTACATATGAACATGTTATGTTTTTATGTTCACATAACACGTTATGTGACTATTCGCAAGCTTTTAATTATGGTAAGCTTGGAAATAATATGTAACGTTTTAATCTAGGCCTGTAGCTATCGAATATTTAAGTAATCGAGTATTCTACCAAAAATTCCATCGATTAATCGAGTAATCAGTTAAAATGCGTTTTTGCTTAATTAAAGTGCAATATTAATTATGCAAGAGAAAATAAGACTCCTGGGTCTCTTAAAATGAACAACTAAGTTTCCTTTTATATAATTTTTATTTTTTAATTTTTTAAATGCATAGAATGCAATGCATACATCAAAAATAAACATTTAATCACTACCCATTGTTTCTCTGTCTGTACAAACAATGACAATAAAGTTATATATAAAGTTAAATTAAGTGCATTTAAGTGCTATTCAATTGGGGTTTTAAATAGATGCACATTAAACACATAAAACATTAATTTAATTAATCTTTTAATTATTGAAAATTAAGCAAACTTAACTTTTCAGTACTAACCCGCAATAACTAAAATAAACCGTGATGTGACGCTAGTTTTAATCAAATCAAATGGTCAAATGCTCATGAAGTGATTTTCATTGCAGTTCTTGAGATGTTCTTCATGTGTTCACGTCCTTATTTAGTGAGACAGCAGACGCTGAAATCACCGCTAGCGTCATGCGCGCTTCCGTGTGTTTAATGAATGAAGACGCGCTTCTGCTCCATTCATTAACAGAGACACGCAGAACATGCAGGATTCATATTTAAATAGACTGTTCCGGCTTAATATTTACAGATATTAGTTCATATCATGATTTGATGTAAGTGCAATGACCTATTTTCGATTATTTCATTCAAAATTTGGCAAATTCCGTGCCATTCCGCGTTAAACTGTAAAATCTGTTTTTATGACTGGATTCCATGATTCCCTCCACGTTTTCTGCATCGCAGAAATCATAGGGCTCTAGTTGTGGTATGCCAGCTCTATCTTGCAATGGACACACGCCACGACGTTCTCTTTACGTTTGCCCACGCCCTCAAATCAAAACACTGCTGACTCCTTGTGTCTCCTTTCGCTTTGTGGGTGACGTAAATGTGTTGTGTCACATAAAAAAAAAAAATTATTGAGAAAGAACCTGACGTGAGATTTTAAAATAAATTAAAAGAAGCTTCGAGGCAGAGGAATTTGCTTCGATCATTTTTTAAATCGAGTTACTCGAGGACTCGTTTCAGCCCTATTTTAATCGCAATAAGCTTTGGGCTTTGTTACTTTTTATTATAACACAAAGCCTCAGGCTTCTGTCAATTTTAAGATAAAATACAAACAATAAATGTTTTTTACGCTCTTTAATCTGTAGTGAGATATTCGCCTCCTTTCATGCTGAATGCATGTGAATCAAATATTTTCCTGTTTAATATTTGCAGCACGAAAATAATAACGAATAAATATTTGAGTGCATGTTGAAAAAAAAAAATAGAACAATTTAATACAAACCAGTGTCTCTTGAAATAAATCAATTTGAGTTTAAAAAATCGTCAGTAAGCCTATTGTTGTTTTTGGTTTTTAACGTGAAGTATGACAGGTGCCACATTCTTTTTTTAAATTACAGGTGTAATATATTCAATTTTACCTCATGCAATGTAACATGATTTCATTGTCGTAGTTTTGACTTAATTAAATATTATGACGCTAATCTTTTTTTTTTTTTTTTTTGAGAAGGATAAACTGATCAAAACTCACGGTCTTGAGCTTGTCGCTTTGTAGGCTATTTAAAAAACAAACAAACTTGAATTTAACAAACATAAAATGTTCCAATCATATTTCTGAATTAAATTAATAAAGAATTGAAAAGACCAGCCATGTAAGGCTCTATATTAGTTCTCTTGTTTCAATTAAAAGCTCCCCCTCGGTTTGTCGGGCCCATATAAGTACTACCTACTTTTTTCATGGAAGGGGACAGAATCTGACAGGGTAACAGAGATGGACAGAGCAATGGCCCGGAGCGTGAAGCGCAGTCTACAGGCCAGCGGGAAAAGGGAGACATAATCAGAGGGTAGTGCTGCCAATAACTAGAACTGTGGACATGCTATTGTTATAAATACATACATTACATTTAATGTTCAAATTAGTGCCTTCATTCAGGCTGTTCACCACATGTTTTAACGCGTACCGTGTTTTATGATATTCTGTTTAACGCGTAATGTGTTTTAAGCCTAATAATCATGTCTGAATTAATCTGTCTAATCTTAATCTGTAAACTTCATTTAAAAATGCTATGAATGTTCATGCTCATTTTAAAAAACAGAAATGTCATAGGCTCTTACAACCTTGTGAACAGTTGATAATAGACGGACTGTTATGTTATTAATTGCCATCATTCTGATTTATATTAATATGCTTTAGCAATCATACAACCATCAATTGGCTTGGTTTAGGATAGACCTTTCTCTAATATATTCAACAGTTTGTTATCATACAGACTGAAAGCCTGAATAGTCTCTCTCCCTCTCTCTCTTTTTATGTGTGTGTGTTTATGCGTGTGTGGGTGCATGCGCAAGAGGGGGGGCGATTATTGACCACTAATCGAATAATACAAAGCGATTATCGATTATTACTTTTTCTTGAAATGCACATCCCTAAATAGAATGCAAACTAAGTACATAATAAATATTATTTATTCAAATACATTGTGAATATGGAAACATTTTAATTTGTGTTGAATAAATACATTTAATTGAAATGATTTGTTGGGGAGTGAGGGGAACTAAAATAGCCTTTAGGCCTATTTCTGAATGAAATAAGTGACTTGTGTTTTTTTTTTCTCTCAAAAAATAAAAATAAAATAAAAATGATAAGAGTAGCATATTTTAACTATGCAGCAAACCTTTTAAAAAATATTTGTATAAATTACTTTGTAATTTAATTTCGTCAAAATCCTTAACGGTTGGTTAACGGTTAACCGGTTAAAATGAACATCCCTAGATCAACTATTCAGTAATTTCTGCTGATTTCAGAAAAATGTTGCCAAGTAAATATAAAGTTGTCCTGAACTGTGTCCTACCTAGTGTGTCTTGAAAAGATCTGCTGAGTCTTCTTTTCAGGAAGTAGATCTGCCAGGATATCATAGCTTGAATGACTGATAATGTTCCTGAAGACAAAACACAAAATTAGAGAAATTTAACTCACAATTAAGTAACATTTATGGACAGCTTATTTATAATCATGTGTTAAAACCTGGCAATGTGGAATTACTTATAGGAATTAAATTTATATTATCTATATATATATTATATAAAATATATAAAGATATATATTGAATATCATAAAAAATTTGCCAATATCAAGATTTTTTCAAATATCGCCAAGCCCTAATCTGAATCAAACATGACTGGTTCTTAGATGTCATGATGTTATTGTTGTTGGACTTTAGTTGAGGTTTGTTATTTTTCATCTGTGTATTAATTATTTGATTAATCTAATATTCAATTGGATTAGAAATATAGAACTTATAAAACAAAAGTATAGAATTGCTTCAGAAGACTTTTGTGCTGCTGGTCATTTCTGGTCACCATTACATCTGCATTAATAGCAAATCATCAAAAAATAAAAACAAAAGTACGATGTATTTAAGTAACTGTTTTTAACGTGACAAATTACATCTGGTACAACACTAAAGCCCATCAATTTGTTTAATGTGAATAGTACTTACCGGTACTTCATTTCAGGCCCATATAGAGCTCGGGCGTAGACGTCATGGAATGGTGCATTGTGGGTAACGGCGGCCATTTTAGAGGCATCGCAAAGCAGGTTTGTAATAAGATAATAGCCAGTCTCCAGAAAAAGTTATAGAACGTGACAAAAAAAGTTACCTATACCTATACGGACAAACTTAATAATGAAGCCAAACAACGCTACTTAAAAAAAAAGAGGTTGTAGGTGGAATCGATCCCTATGAACACATGAAAGTTTACCAAGCCTCAGTTTCCCTGATAATTTATCCTACCGGGTCTGTGGAGTGAGCGCTTACACCTCCGATCAATTTAAAAATGTCACTTTCACTTTTTAAAAAGTCACTGGAGGCTCACCTGCAGATCATAAATGGATCTGCAAATTAAACGTGGAGAAAACAATCTTTTTCACTAAGGAAATGTTAACATTAACTAAGCATCAGTGGTGACACACACACACACACACACACACACACACTTATCAGATTCTGCGAGCTATGAAGCTTGTCTATGCGGGTTTGTTACACTTCAGGAGTAATTACTCACCTATCATACTTGCAAAAATCCACTGTTTTCCTCCGGTAGTTCTGTAATCCGGTATAATATTGACGAACATTCACCTCAGACACAACCCTGAACCCACCATTCACCAAAACAAGACGCTTAACTTCCTATTTTGAAGTTCGTTCCAGTTTTTTTTTTTTTTTTTAAACAAGTTGTTCAAATTTGTTAAATACAGTCAGCACAAAAATATCAAAAAGCAAATTAAGTTCAGGATTGGGTCAAAAGAAAATGTTTAAACAAAAAATACAGACACTAAACTGACTCCCTTACTGGCCAAAAACTAGAGAAAACGTAATGTGTTTGTGTGTGTGTATGTGAGAGAGAGAGAGAGACCATACACAACATGTCTCACCATAACTATGTATTATAATATTATCGAAGGTGATGGTTTCCCTCCGTACAGTGGCGACCCAAGCCATCTGACGCCTCTTGGTGATTTCAGACACCTTGTGTTTTTTTTCCAAGTAGGAAAATGTTGAAAACTAATATGATTCACGAGGCGTTTGCCCTGTCGATCATGAAACCGATTACAGCAGTTCACAATACAGCAATACTGAACCATTTTCCAAAAAATAATCAAAATTAATGACCAAATGACCAACGTTACCTAATGTCTACTATACAGTACATCTACTTCTGTACCGCGATTCCCACAATGCATTGCGACGTGACGCAACGATCCCGACCTCTATTATTGCAGCCTTCTTGCTGCCAATACCACCACACCTTCACTCTCTGCCTTTGCACTGAAAACATTGATTTCAAAGTATGACAGCAATTTGTTAGAATGAATTTTAAATAAGACAACGTGAGGAGCAAATAACTGTAAAATGTTACCTAAGGTTAAACAGCCTTTATAAACGCTCTTCAGCCCCTTTGTTTAACATTCGGCGGATTTAGTAAACTTGATCAGCATCAGATGGGACATTCTAGATAAAACCTACAGATATTCAGTAATACTGAACACAATGGTTAAAGTGTTTTAATGCAGTGAATGTGTGTTCGCTTTACCTCGCTTCAGATTGAGTTACGAGGAGTGACGGTTAGAGATCAGCGTCTCTCTAACGGTAACATTAGTTTGAAAATAACGTTACACTTTGCGGGACTCGTCTTACGCTGTCTTAATGTGATAAACCACAAAAATACTTCTTAATTTACCAATGACGAATGATGAATGATGTTGTGTATGACACTGCATATTTAACACTTAACACCGTTGATAACTTTGATATAACTTAATGGTGCGTTATCACCTTGCTCCTGTGCTAACCTTAGCTAGAGTTGAACACATTTTGATAATTAAGCTTGTTAATTTTTAGATAAAGTTGACTTTAGAGTGCTTTAAACGGGATTAAAGAAGCTCGAAATGCTTAACGTTAACGTACCTGTATTTTTTACCATGAGCGCGTCGTGTCTCGCAAATAACGTTAATCCTGCTGTGGTCCCATCAGCGAGTGAGTGAGCGCGGTCCAGTGTGGATGAGCGGAGTGCACGTGACGTGACTGGCTGAAAAATGCGCGCGGTTTTTGAAAAACACACGGATATTATTTTGTCGAGTAAAATAATAACTTTTTTACTCTGTTTGAAAACACGAATTATGTTCATTATTCTTTTAAATATTTTGTGGTCACCCATTTATACTTAAAAATAATAGTTTGTATGGTAGATTCAATAAATTAATATGTATTTTTTTAGCTTGAGTTCTGCTTAACCTAAATAGCTTTTGAGTTCAAATCACAAATTAAGATGAAATATTATTTTACATTTTTGAGTTAAATTAATTAACTTCAATTGGCAAATTTCACTTACACTTACAGTGAATGCCATTCACGTAATACCCCGAAGTGACTTCAATAAATTCAAAAAGATATATAATTAATAATTATAAATTACATTCAGGCGATTAGCCACCACATACTCAAGGTTGTAGTTTCATATTTAAATACATTTATTTTTCTATCCTAATGTATTCCGTTGTATTCTATTCATGTTTTATGTAGCCTATAAGAAAGAAGTTTCTCTCAACATTATGATAACGTTCATAATAACCTGAAAATATAAGGACATGCTGTTATCATAATATTTTAGGATTACAGCATAACAACATTTAGCAGTTAATTAATTTAGAACTTACATTAATGAAATTGAAAGCTCTAAGAATATTGTTCTAAAATTGAGAAACATTGAGAAAATTAATTGAGTACAAATAACGTCTTAAAGATGTTCAGATATCATTGTGCTAAGAACATTATCTATCAACCTTACAAGAACATTAACAACGTTATAAGAACATTCATCAAGTACAGATAACGTCCTAAAGACATTCAGAGAACGTTGTTCTAAGAACGTTTTCTGTCAACCTTAGAAGAACATTCATCAAGGACAGATAACGTCCTAAAGACGTTCCGGGAACATTGGTCTAAGAACGTTTTCTGTCAACTTTAGAAGAACATCCATCAAGTACAGATAACGTCCAAAAGACGTTCCAAGAACGTTGTTCTAAGAACGTTTTCTAGCGACCTTATAAGAACATCCATCAAGTACAAATAACATCCTAAAGACGTTCCGAGAACGTTGTTCTAAGAACGTTTTCTGTCAACTTTAGAAGATCATTCATCAAGGACAGATAACGTCCTGAAGACGTTCCAAGAACGTTGTTCTTAGAACGTTTTCTAGCCACCTTATAAGAACATTCATCAAGTACAGATAACGTCCTAAAGACGTTCCAAGAACGTTGTTCTAAGAACGTTTTCTACCGACCTCATAAGAACATTCATCAAGTACAAATAACGTCCTAAAGACGTTCCGAAAACGCTGTTCTAAGAACGTTTTCTGTCACCTTTAGAAGAACATCCATCAAGTACAGATAACATCCTAAAGACATTCCAAGAACGTCGTTCTAAGAACGTTTTCTAGCAACCTTATAAGAACATTCATCAAGTACAAATAACGTCCTAAAGACATTCCGAGAACGCTGTTCTAAGAACGTTTTCTGTCAACCGTAGAAGAACATTCATCAAGGACAGATAACGTCCTGAAGACGTTCCAAGAACGTTGTTCTTAGAACGTTTTCTAGCCACCTTATAAGAACATTCATCAAGTACAGATAACGTCCTAAAGACGTTCCAAGAACTTTGTTCTAAGAACGTTTTCTACCGACCTCATAAGAACATTCATCAAGTACAGATAACGTCCTAAAGACGTTCCAAGAACGTTGTTCTAAGAACGTTTTCTACCGACCTCATAAGAACATTCATCAAGTACAAATAACGTCCTAAAGACGTTCCGAAAACGCTGTTCTAAGAACGTTTTCTGTCAACCTTAGAAGAACATCCATCAAGTACAGATAACATCCTAAAGACGTTCCAAGAACGTCGTTCTAAGAACGTTTTCTAGCAACCTTATAAGAACATTCATCAAGTACAAATAACGTCCTAAAGACGTTCCGAGAACGTTGTTCTTAGAACGTTTTCTAGCCACCTTATAAGAACATTCATCAAGTACAGATAACGTCCTAAAGACGTTCCAAGAACGTTGTTCTAAGAAAGTTTTCTACCGACCTCATAAGAACATTCATCAAGTACAAATAACGTCCTAAAGACGTTCCGAAAACGCTGTTCTAAGAACGTTTTCTGTCAACCTTAGAAGAACATTCATCAAGGACAGATAACATCCTAAAGACGTTCCAAGAACGTTGTCCTAAGAACGTTTTCTAGCCACCTTATAAGAACATTCATCAAGTACAGATAACGTCCTAAAGACGTTCCAAGAACGTTGTTCTAAGAACGGTTTCTACCGACCTTATAAGAACATTCATCAAGTACAAATAACGTCCTAAAGACGTTCCGAGAACGCTGTTCTAAGAACGTTTTCTGTCAACCTTAGAAGAACATTCATCAAGGACAGATAACGTCCTAAAGATGTTCCAAGAACGTTGTCCTAAGAACGTTTTCTAGCAACCTTATAAGAACATTCATCAAGTACAAATAACGTCCTAAGGACGTTCCGAGAACGTTGTTCTAAGAAAGTTTTCTAGCGACCTTACAAGAACATTAACAACGTTATAAGAACGTTCCAAAAACATTATTTCAATAACGTTTTGTACTAACATTTACACAACTTTTAAAGAACGTTAGTGAATGTTAGCTGGGTTCGTACCTCGTCCCCTTGATAACATATATTTCTAAGAAATTTTCTTCTTTGATTTATGATTGCTGATACACTTAATTTATTAACATTTAGGCTAATCATGTTATGGTATACTCTCCGCTCATCCTCACATGTATAAAATGTAGTAAAACATGGTTTTACGACAGTAATATAGTAGTAACAAAAAAAAAAAATTACAGATCTCTGTGAAATCTTTATATTTTATCATGCAGAATGTAATTCATGATTCATTCCAAAGCTTCATTTATTTGATCCAGAATACAGCAAAAACAGTAATATTGTGTAATATTTTTACAATTTTAAATAACTTTTCTATTTGAATATATTTTAAAGTGTAATTTATTTTTGTGATCAAAGCTGAATTTTCAGCATCATTACTCCAGTTCAGTACTCTTCAGTGTCACGTGATCCTTCAGAAATGCTTTTCACTGCAACTGTACTTTTCACACTATTTTTATTTATTTTTTCATTGCTGGCTTATTTTAGGGAAAGTGTAGTGAATAAGAGACCTTCAAGAAACCAACATCCCTGGTCCACCACAGTATACAAGTTTTGCCAGGTAGGCGGATACATGTTGGATATGTTATAGTAACGGTATGGCTATAGTTTCTTATAATCTGGAATTGAGTTGGACATAATTACTTAAATTATATTTAAAAAAAGTTTGTCAAAAATTCTTGATTCATTGCTCACCTTCCCCTCTTCTCAATGTCATTCATAATCATGTTAACCAAATAATACAAATTAGCTTATAAAACCAAACAGAATAGCTAAAAAAGAGAATATATATAATTGATATAAAAAAGGGAGGGGGGTGCCCTTTTTCAGTTTCAGCACATGCCCCTCAAAAGATCTGTGCACGGCCCTGCTGCAGATCCATTTGTCCCTTGTGTTTCAGACTTATGATTATATCAGTCACTTTCAGTTATAATATCTGTACAAACACACTGCTTTATGTTGCAAAGGCTGCAGCCGGGTGTACTTTGGGTAAAATAAGTCTGAAGATGGAGATATTTGCCTTGAACATTAGGTGGGGATGTTTGACAGCTATTAGGCTACAATATAATTGGACTACAGGGGAGGATCATTAAAAAAAAATACAAAATACAACATATATATATATATATATATATATATATATATATATATATATATATATTTATATATATATATATATATATATATATATATATATATATATATATATATATATATATATAAATATATATATATATATATATAAAATAAATATTTTACTGTATTCTGTAAATAAGATCCAAACACACTCAATTACTGCACATTTTTGTAGGAAATTTTATGAAAGCCAAAATTCACTTAAAATTTGCAGGAAATGGCTACAGTTGATGCTGAAACATAATCCAGATTAAAGTATTATCAATATCTGCCTTGAGTATAGGTCATTTGCTTTTCATTTCCTTCTTACAGATCCTCTGCAAGGGATTCATTTACCAAATGAAACGTTTAAATGTGCTGACCAACATATTAAAGAAGTTAGAAATAAGTTGTCTACAATGCATCAGATAAGTAATTTTAAACTTTCTATTCAGAATGAAAAAAAAAGTTTTATGTAATTATTTTAGAACATAATGTTATTTATGGTAAAGGTATTTAAAAAAATGTCAAATTAATGTCAAATCTAAAAAGATTTTCTGGGGCAGTCATGTGATCATATTCAAATAAGAGGAGTTTACCTGAGCACTTGCAGTCTGTCCATCACACTTTTTTTTGTCATTCATTCAGATCTTGGAAGAGAAAGAGAACAGTGAGAACTGCAAGTACAAGTTGGCAGAGTATAACAGAGCAAAACAGAAAAAATACGATTTTTAGAGAAATGGCACCACCAGTTACAGGTCAGTAAAACTTAATTAATCTGATGAAATTAATCAAGGGAAAAAATATTTGATTACCTAACAATAAGATTATAATATATTTATTTTAAAATAATGCTATTGGATTGCTGAAAATGTGTGTGTGTGTATATATATATATTATATTGGTCCATTGTTTACTGAATCTCTAGGATATGTCTCAGTTTAAGTCTATGGGACTTTTATCATCTTGCCAGGTAAAAATCAAACAACTGATCTTGAAACTTTAAGGAAAGAAAAGTGCCATTTATCATACAATCCTTAACAGATTTGTGTGATTAACTACCATTATATTCATTTTGGAGAAACAAGAAGAATGTATTTATTTATTTATTTATTTACACTGTATATTTCAAACTGTCACTACCCATATTTTTCCTGGGCTCAGGTGACCCTGCTTTTACAGTTTCCTGCAATCAGTGAATGGCCGAACACTGTTACAACAAATTACCGGATCAAGCCTTATGTGTTAATTATTTATCATCATTTTATTAAGCACTTGTGCAGTGCTCACTCATAACTTAAATCCTTGCAATGATCACCACATTGTCCAACGATGAGCATATTGTATTAAAGAAAATGTATGGCTGCTGCGTATTTACTCTTGATAGGCTCTAAATATATGATGCCTATAATGTTTTTTAAAACCTTTTCAGACCTTAAAAGTCATAGTGTATTCTACCCCACTAGTTGTAATTTGTTTAAAACCTTGCTTTCTGTCATTACTCAATTACACATAATAATGTCTCTTAATTCCACTGAATTTTAAACCTAAAAATAATTTATTTTAAAGACAAGTGTGTGTTATTATTCTGAAACCAATTAGTCTCTCTAACTTCAGGAGATCTGAGGATTGTTATGTTGGGTGTTACTGGAGCTGGAAAGAGTGCAACAGGAAACACCATCCTGGGAAAAGATGAGTTTAAAGTGGATTTCGATCCAGAGTCAGTTACTCAACAATCAGAGAACAAAATGACAAGAAAAGGGAACAGGATGATCTCAATAATCGACACTCCAGGACTGCAGGATACAACAGCAGATGAAAACAAAGTGAAAGCTGAAATAAAGAAGTGTATGAAAATCTCTGATCCTGGTCCTCATGTGTTTCTGCTGGTCATCAGATTGGATGAGAGATTCACAGATGAAAGGAAGAATGCAGTGAAATGGATTCAGGAGAACTTTGGAGATGAAGCTGCTCGTTACACCATCATTCTGTTCACTCACGCTGATTCACTGCGAAAACCACTGAAAGATCGCATAGAAGACAGTCCGGATCTACGACAGTTTGTTATGACCTGTGGTGGCAGATATCATGCATTCAACAATGAGGACAGAAGCAATCAAAATCAAGTCAACGAGCTGCTGGATATGATGGATGCAATAGTGCTTAAAAATGGAGGACGGTACTACACTAATGAGATGTTTAATGAGGTTCAGAATGGGCTAAGGTTGCAATTAAATACTGCAATTAAATTAGGAGTAGTTTGTGGGATAGTAGTGGCAATAGTAGTAGTAGTAAAGAAAAGCAAATAGTAAAGTGAAAATATTAGCAGATTAGGTTTGAAATAGCTTGAAAAGCTTTTGCAGGTTTTGTGTTTCTTTCACTGTCTTTGTTATTTTAGAAATTTAGTCAAAGGGCTTTTTAACAATATATTTATATTTTATAAAACTTATTTCTTTATTGTTGTACCAATTTAAAGGAAAAAATGCTAAGTTGATTACACCAGCTTCAGTTTGGAGATTACATGTGAAGAGATGACACCAACCCCTGCCAAGACTACAGATGAAACCAACTCTAAATCAGCATACACCACTGCCAAATTTTCAACATATTGTAATCATTATAATCACGACTTGTAATAATTGCTTTATTGAGCTCATTGTTTTTGCCTAAATAAAATTTTTATCTAACTACATGATGTGTATTATTAAAAATTCTGTAGAATTTACAGGATTTACTGTAAAAAACTTGTCATTAAAATCCTGTAAAAATCATGCTAATTGCTGCAAAATAGATTACAATATAATACTGCAAAGCAAATAATCAGTAATCCACTGGCAGTAGGGTTGCCAGTAATGTACTGTTCATTTACAGCCCTTTACCTTTAGTTCACGTGTGTAATCATGCAATTTATTGGCAACAAAGTTTCCAACAAATAACAGTTTTTCTACTGTTAGGGTAAATTAATTACAGTTTATTACGGTTAAATTATATTTCATGCTATTTTACATCTTTAACACTTTAAACCCCACGGCAAAATACTAATAATGTGTGCACACTACAGTTTTAGAGCAACACTGAGATAATTCTGTGATTAAATGATGATTGAGCATTAGTGATGAACAGCTGCTGTTAACAAATAGAATCACTGAATGAAAGACAAACACAAGAACTACAACTGACTTCAGCCACAGCCTTAGATGATAACAACTGAAATACAAAAGAAAACATTAAATCTCTCAAGATCTGATTAATCAACCCCTAAAACAGCTTCACTTTCTTCACACATTGCTAACCAGACTGACACTATTTCTGTTAGACATCTACATGCTTATTGAGAATTAGAGATTGTTGTTGTTGTTTTTTTTTTTGTTTTTTTTTGTTTTTTTGGGGGGGGGGGGACTACCATGATGGAGATCAGTGTTTACTTTAGTTTGGCTCTTAAACTGTGACTTTATAACAATAACTTTCATTTGGATGCTGCAATCATGTGTTTTTAAACACATTTGTTACAGCAAAACAGGCTAAGACAGACTATATCACATTGTTAATTGTGCTCTGATACTGACATAATTGTCATTTAACACCATGTTTTCTCATTTTACCCTGTGTTCTTTGTTCCAAAAAAACTATATACTGGCAATGCATAAGAGCAAAATGAGCAGGCTGTTATGAAATACTAAAACTCAAGACATAAACAAAATATAAATAGAAATATAAAAGCACATTAAAGAATTAAGGAAATAAGAGGACAATTCAGCGGCATAATTTATTCATGCCACTTTGTATGCTGGGAGTCATGGGTGAGTTTTGTACTGTGCTGGTACCCAGAACAGAGGTGAGTAGTCCAGGGGCCAAAGAGTAAAATTCCTGCCATATTTTTGTTCCACCCATGAACTCAGCAGCTGATTTCACCAGAGGAGGAAACAAGTAATTCCTTCCAAGTCACAAACTAGTCTTGAGTCAAATCCCAAGTCCTCAAAGAGTTAAAGTTAATGAGATAATTAAGTGACTGATTAAATGAAGATTGTGCATTAGTGATGAACACCTGCTGTTAACAATCTACATCACTGAAGAAAAGAGAAACCCAAGAACTACAACTGACTTTAAGCACAGCCTTGGATGAAATCAACTGGAAGAAAAAAAAACTGTACTTTTTTTTTTTTTTGCATGCTCTGGTTTCACTGGGACGATTATTCAAAACCTAAACACTAATATAAAAAAATAATATATATATATATATATATATATATATATATATATATATATATATATATATATATATATATATATATATATATATATATATATATATTATTTTAGATATTAAACCAGCTCATTGTGATTATATGTTCATTGTATATCACCAGTCTCTCACCTCCACACAGCAAAATTATGTTGGGAGATTTGTCCCCATGGGTGTTAAAATTATCACTTTCCAGGTGAACATACAGGTCCATCTTTGCTAGTGTTAAAACAACACTGACGAAAGTGTTTATTATTCAAACACTGCATTAGTGTATCATTTAACAATCAAGGTGTTGAGAAATGAGCACTCTTAAGTATACGAATTTAACACTGTATGGTGATTATTCACAGAACCCCAGTGTATTTGTTTTATGTTGATTTAATGTAAATACGGATTTTTAAATGGTAATGCAGATGAAATGTAAAAAATAAACCTGTAGATTTTTTTCCAAAAACCAAGTGACTAAGTAGTTGATATTGCCAACACTATTATGGTGTTAAAATGTAACACTATTAGAGTTAAATAACAACAATGCAATAAGTGTTTTAAACACAACAACAAAAACATTATATATAGAGAGAGAGGGAGAGAGAGAGAGAGAAATTAATCCACAAAACAATGCGTTTACACTTATTTATTTTAACTGAAACATTGTAACATTTTCCCTGCACCAAAATGTCTTCACATTCAGTGTTTTCAATACATATAAAGAACATACTTTATAACAATTAAAACAATGTCAAAGCAAATCAGTGCAAAGGCACAAAAATTTTTGTTTGTCCATATGTATCCTCAATTCAATCAGGTTTATAGTGCTTACATTTATCTGCTTAAACCACAGCATCTCATTCATTACCATTAAACATGAAACACCAGAAACACCCCCTAAGGACGGCCCTGGCTGAATGTATGTAGCATCGCTCTCAACCATGGCCTCCCTTTGATCTGGGGCTCCTGTGGAATGAGTCAGAGCCCCCGTCTCACCATGGCGGACGGAGAGGTAAGAAGAAGCGCACGCACGCCATGGTGGCGCCACAACCCAAGATGGCCGCCAGCCCAGCGCCACCGCACCAAGTGGTCGCCAGCCCAGTACCACAACACAAGATGGCCGCCAGCCCCGCGCCACAGCACAAGATGGCCGCCAACCCAGCGCCGCTTCGGTGCATGGCCACCAACCCCGCACCACGAGGCAAGATGGAAGCCAGCCTCACACCACAGTACAAGATGGCCGCTGACTCATTCTTAGAGTATTTCTCCATGCTGTCACAGATCCTAGAAGTTCCCAAGACTGTTCACGTCAAAGCTGCTGAGCCAGCGCCACAACCCAAGATGGCCGCCAGCCTAGCGCCACAGCACAAGATGGCCGACTCAACACCTGAGTCGCCAGTCAAGGTGCCACCGACTCGCCATCATAGAGGGCGGAGGACGAGGAGACAGACGTCTTCCGTTCCTCAAAGCCTGGATAACGTTCCCGAGCTGGCCGCTGCCGTCCAGAAGGACGTTCCCGAGTGGGCCGCTGCCATCCCCGAGGCAGTGCCAAAGGCTGTTCCCGATGCAGTGCCCGAGATTGTTCCGGAGGCCGAGGCCAAGGCGGTGCCCGATGCTGTTCCGGAGCTCGAGGCGGTGCCCGATGCTGTTCCGGAGGCCGAGGTGGTGCCCGATGCTGAGTCGGTGCCCGATGCTGTTCCGGAGGCCGAGGCGGTGCTCGATGCTGTTCCAGAGGTCGAGGCGGTGCCCGATGCTGTTCCAGAGGTCGAGGCAGTGCCCGATGCTGTTCCAGAGGTCGAGGAGGTGCCCGATGCTGTTCCAGAGGTCGAGGCAGTGTCCGATGCTGTTCCAGAGACCGAGGAGGTGCCCGAGACCGCTCCCGATGCAGTGCCCGAGGCCACTCCTGATGCCGTGGCCGAGGTGGTGCCCGAGGTCGTTCCCGATGCGGTGACCGATGCTGTTCCGGAGGCCGAGGCGGTGACCGATGCTGTTCCGGAGGCCGAGGTGGTGCCCGATGCCGATGCGGTGCCTGATGCTGTTCCGGAGGCCGAGGCAGTGCCCGATGCTGTTCCAGAGGCCGAGGTGGTGCCCGATGCTGTTCCAGAGGCCGAGGTGGTGCCCGATGCCGAGGCGGTGCACGAGGTCGTTCCCGATCCAGTGCCTGAGGCCGCTCCCGATGCCGTCACTGAGGCGGTGCCCGAGACCATTCCAGAGGCAGTGCCCGAAGCCGAGGCGCCTCAGGTCTCCACAGACAGTCCAGAGTCTAGTCAGGTTCCCGTGAACTCTCCAGAGTTAAGTCAGGTTCCGGTGGACTCTCAGGAGTCGAGTCAGGTTCCGGGGGACTCTCCGGAGCCGAGGCAGGTTCCAGCGGACCCTCCGGAGTGGAGTCCGGTGTTTGTGGACCCTCCAGAGCCAGGGCCGGTCACCGATGACCCTCCAGAGCCAAGTCGAGTCACTGGGTGGTCTGCTGCTCCATCCTGGGGGACTCCGGCCTCAACCACGGGGGCATGGTGGTCATCTGCTCTGCCCTGGGGGACTCCGACGTCGACCACGAGGATGTGGTGGTCATCTGCTCTGCCCTGGGGGACTCCGACGTCGACCACGAGGACGTGGTGGTCATCCGCTCCGCCCTGGGGGACTCTGGCGGTGACCACGAGGACATGGTGGTCATCTGCTCCACCCTGGGGGACTCTGGCGGCGACCACGAGGACATGGTGGTCTTCTGCTCCACCCTGACCACACGGCTGTGGTGGTCCTCTGTTCCGCCCTGGTGGGTGCCTCAACATGCCCTTCTTGGACTTCTGTTTGGTGTTCTTGGTTTCTGTTTTGTTTTTGTCTGTTCCCCTCAGTTAGTCATGCCTTCCATCCCTCCCCCTAACCTCCTCCGATCCTCCTCCCTCCTGGTCTCCCTGTTTTGTGTTTACACTTCTGGTGTCTGTTCCCCAAGTTTTCTTTTCCGGCCCTCCGTCCATCCCCCTGAGCCTCCACCTGTCCGCCGCCTTCCTGGTCTTTTTGGTTTGTTTTTTGTGTCTGAGGAGCATCTGGAAGCTGCTCCTTAGAGGGGGGGTAATGTCACAGTGTCTGGTCTGTGTATCCCTGGGTGTCCACTAGAGGTCTCACTTCCCCTTATCGTCACTGTTGATTGTTTTCAGCTGTTTCCACTTACATCGTTTGCACCTGTCTTTAAATACCTGGTTTGTTTCAGTCTGTGTTACGGAGTCCTTGCCTCATGTTATCCGTAGTTTCTATCTTCCCTTGTGTTCTGTCTGTTCCTCGTTGTTTGGATACTCTGGTTTTGACCCGGCTTGAACTGTTTACCCCTTTGGATTTGCCCTTAAATAAAGATTCATACCTGCATTTGGTTCTCTCTCCTCGTTCCTGTATCACCGAGCGTGACAATAATCACCTGATCTCATGTCACTTTGGCTGTGTTTGATGCTGCAAATGTGCTCGATAAACAAACTGTCACAGCAGCCACAAAAGACATAATAAGTGTTAAGAGCCCAACTAATGGAAACACTAATCACTGTTATGGTGTTTAACTGTTATGCTGTTATCGAAAATTAAATGTAATTATCAATGAAGATTCGGGAGGAGCACGTCAGATACTTAGCCTAATCATCACAGGTGGACCACAATCAAGTAATCAATCCCACAGTATAAATATCGCTGACTGAAAAAATTATACGTCTGTCTGATGTCGGAGTTTGACGTCAAACAAAGTTGGGTTTAGACGTCAACCCGACTTTCATCTACAACCAAAATATGACGTCTGACTGACGTTGGATTAGTTGGAGTCCAACGTCTTCCTGATGTCACATTGATGTACTGTGCCTGTTGGGAACTAGCTTAAAACCCTTTTTTGGGGTGAAAATACTAATGTGCCTAAGACTTTTGCACAGTACTGTACTTTACAAACTAGATTGCTACATTGCTACTTTATAAAGAATGAGCATACAGTAATTCACAGAACTGATTAAAGACAGTGAAAGACCGCACTCATCTTAACTAAATATCAGAGTGAGTGACAGAGATTATGTGTAGTTTTGTATTAAATAATGACCCAGATTGTGAAATACATTTATTAGCCTTAGATTAAGGAAAGCACCACTTGGGAAATGAGCGCATCCAAGGTGAAAGCTATGGATTTATTTTAAATATTTGTAATTTTCTTTAATGTTATCCATAGTTTTTTGTGGTTCTTTTTTTTAAGTATCGGTTCAGGCACCGTTAAGGCGCCAGTACCATTTTGAAATTATAGAAAAGGCACTAGACCTACTTAAAAGATATTATTTCTCCAAATGGGTGCTTTCTCTTTGTCCTCCACAACTTAAGCTACTGTAGGTAGTTCGGTAGCAAGACGTTTGAATAAATTATTGTTTGCGATTGACAACGCGATTGACTATGTGGTGATAAGTAGGCTACACCAACTTTGTAACTTGTTCCCCCCCGAACACTGGACATAGAAGACGTATGTACAGAATACAGGAAGATATCAATCAAGAAGGTATCAGGATTATAGGATTAGAGTTATTTTTCATTTTTAGTTTTTGATTAATCACTTGGATTAATCATTCATTTTGGCAGCACTATAATGTTTATTGTAAATAGACATTGTAGTGCAGAAGGCACGCTCAACTCCCACTTCGTTTAGTCGGAGCAAATGATAAAGTTATCCAGAAATAAAAAAGAAAAAAAACGCACTCTCAAGAAATACTTTAATAAATGTATTCGTACCATGTCTTACACATACACATGTCTGGATGGGAGCATATGTTGTTCTAGAACTTGGATATATCTTTCAGCATTGATGGTGCCTTTCCAGATGTGTAAGCTTCCCATGCCACACACACTCATGCAACCCCATACCATCAGAGATGCAGGCATCTGAACTGAGCACTGATAACAACTTGGGTTGTCCTTGTCCTCTTTAATCCGGATGACATGGCATCCCAGTTTTACAAAAAGAACTTCAAATTTTGATTTGTCTGACCACAGAACAGTTTTACACTTTGCTATAGTCCATTTTAAATGAGCCTCAGCCCACAGAAAACGCCTGCGCTTCTGGATTACGTTTAGATGTGCACTGAAAAAAGTAATAAGTAAATTTACTTAATTTTTATTTGGAAAGTTTTTGCACAAGCATTTTTCAAGTAAATTTAACACATTTGGAAATTAAGTAAATCTACTTAACTAAGTTAAGTAAAATAATAAAAAAAATGAATAAGTATATTTTACTGAGTAAATTTTAATTAAATGATATTAAATTAATGCATTTAGCAGACACTTTTATCCAAAGCAACTTACAGTGCATTCAGGCTAACAATTTTCACCTATCATGTGTTCCTGGGGAATCGAACCCCCAACCTTGCACTTGCTAATGCAATGTTCTACCACTGAGCTACAGGAACACTTCAAGATCTTTTGAAAAATAAGTGAAAACTTCACTTACTTACTTTTTTATTTTGGAAAAGTTTTTACACTAACAAAAAACCAGAAACAGATATTCTAGAAATTTCTAAATGTAAAATAATTTTTTTCAAAACAGTTTTATCAAATGAGGGTAAATAAGTCTCTCACTTCTGTCCCTTTAAACCAGTTTACAGCAAAGACAGCACGAAGGACTGGATGCACATGATAAATATTCTGCAGTTAAGAAAACAGACAAAAGAAATAGCACTGTAAAACCTGATAAGTAAACTTTACTCAAACCGTTTGAGTAAATCAATTGCCTTGATTTAAACCATGTAAGTTTTAAAACTTTGCATTCAAGTAATTAAGTGATTAACTAAGTGCTGATTGAGAATTAATGATGAACAGCTGCTGTTAACAAACAGAATCACTGAAGAAAAGAGAAACACAAGAACTACTACAACTGACTTCAGACACAGCCTTAGATGAAATCAACTGAAATAAAATACATGAAATCTCTCAAGATCTGATGAAACAACCCCACAAACAGCATCACCAGCTCCACTTATTAATAACCAGACTGACTTTATTTCTGTCAGACGTCTACAGAAGATCTTATTGAGAATGAACTAAGGTTTAGATGTTGATTTATTGTTTCATTTGAAGTAACCATGTTAGAGATCAGTGTTTGCTTTAGTTGGGCTCTTGACCCTTGATTTCTGTCTTAGTCTTTTCTCTGGCTGTTATAACCATGTGTTTCTAAAACATGTTTGTTGTAACTCAAAAGCCCAGAAGAAATGCCGTCAGGTGTTAACCTGTACCTAGGTGTAGGTTGTTATACTTTATATCAGTGATGATAATCATCAATTATTGAACTGTACGAAGTCTAATCTCTGATGAAATATGTGTTTAATTTGATTATAGTAAAAGTGGTTCTGTGATAATCAGTTAATATGAATGACTTTTCAAACAGTGTGGTCTTCTACGGTGTTAAACAGTCACACAAAGACATCAATAATCAGAATATGAACCTCAACAATGGTGACCATAAAAAAAAGGCTGCAGAGCATGCTGGGAGCCATTGATGAGTTCTGCAGTACAATAGTACCCAGAATGCATTGCAGCATGTTTTTTTCGTCACCATCGTAGAGGTTCATATTCTGATTATTAATCTCTGTGTTTGACCAACTACTGGCATAGAAGAAAAATGTATGTGTACAAAAATGTTTAGAAAGTCATTTTTATATTAACTGATTATCACAGAATCACTGGCTCTTAGTGTTACTTTTACTAGAATCACTTCAACAATTTACACAACACCTACTTCATTAGACGCCATACAGATGAATAATTGATGATTATCATCACCGATATAAAGTACAACAACCTACACCTAGGTACAGGTTAACACCTGATGATAGTTCTTCTGGGCTTTTGACTTACAACAAACATGTTTTAGAAACACATGGTTATAACATCCAGAGAAAAGACTAAGACAGAAATCAAGGGTCAAGAGCCCAACTAAAGCAAACACTGATCTCTAACATGGTTACTTCAAATGAAACAATAAATCAACATCTAAACCTTAGTTCATTCTCAATAAGATCTTTAGATGTCTGACACAAATAAAGTCAGTCTGGTTATTAATAAGTGGAGCTGCTGATGCTGTTTGTGGGGTTGTTTAATCAGATCTTGAGAGATTTCATGTATTTTATTTCAGTTGATTTCATCTAAGGCTGTGTCTGAAGTCAGTTGTAGTAGTTCTTGTGTTTCTCTTTTCTTCAGTGATTCTGTTTGTTAACAGCAGCTGTTCATCACTAATTCTCAATCGGCACTTAGTTAATCAATTAATTACTTAAATGCAAAGTTTTAAAACTGACATGGTTTAAATCAAGGCAATCTATTTACTCAAACGGTTTGAGTAAAGTTTACTTATCGGGTTTTACAGTGCTATTTCTTTTGTCTGTTTTCTTAATTGCAGAATATTTATCACGTGCATCCAGTACTTCGTGCTGTCTTTGCTGTAAACTGGTTTAAAGGGACAGAAGTGAGAGACTTATTTACCCTCATTTGATAAAACTGTTTTGAAAAAAATTATTTTACATTTAGAAATTTCTAGAATATCTGTTTCAGGTTTTAAAAATGTAAGTAAGTGAAGTTTTCACTTATTTTTTACAAGATCTTGAAGTGTTCCTGTAGCTCAGTGGTAGAACATTGCATTAGCAAGCGTAAGGTTGGGGGGTTCGATTCCCCGGGAACACATGATAGGTGAAAATTGTTAGCCTGAATGCACTGTAAGTTGCTTTGGATAAAAGTGTCTGCTAAAGGCCTTAATTTAAAATTATTTAATTAAATTTTACTCAATAAAATGTACTTATTATTATTTTATTTATTTACTTAATTTAGTTAAGTAGATTTACTTAATTTCCAAATGTGTTAAATTTACTTGAAAAATGCTTGTGCAAAAACTTGCCAAATAAAAATTAAGTAAATTTACTTATTACTTTTTTCAGTGTGGCTTTTTTTTTACCTATAGGCTTTTAGACAGCAACGGCGAATGGCACGGTGGATTCTGTTCACCGACAATGTTTTCTAGAAGTATTCCTGAGCCCATGTTGTGATTTTCATTACAGTAGCATTCCTGTATGTGATGCAGTGCTGTCTTGGGGAAGATGATATTATGCACAGTAGATGATTTTATACAGATAACATAAACATTTTCTCTGAGAAACTCCTTTCTGATATTGCTCCACTATTTTCCGCTGCAGCATTGGGGGAATTGGTGATGCTCTGCCCATCTCACTTTCAAATTTCAATATGTTATCTATATCCTATTGTGAATAAAATATAAGTTTATGAGATATGTGTCCCAATATTTTTGGAATCAGGTTTCTAAGGAGACTTGGGAAAAAAAAAAAATAATAATAATAATAATAATAATGAATTTTATTTCATGACGCCTTTCAGAACACCCAAGGTCACCTTACAAGCAATATACAGGTCACTGCATGAGACAAAACAAACAACAAACAAACAGCATATACATATAAAGTGGATATAAGTCTCTATAATTTTTTTTATAAAAAAGCCTGTATAAAAAGATATGTCTTAAGACGCTTTGTAAAAGTCGACAAGCAATCGCTATTGCGAACATCGAGGGGAAGGGAGTTCCATAGGCGGGGGGCAACATAACTAAAAGATCTGGCACCCATAGTAGTAAGTCGAATCCGATGTACCACAAGAGAAATTGAAGATGAAGATCTAAGTGCACGTGAAGGAGTATAAACCTGGAGAAGTTGAGTAAGGTATTGTGGTGCAAGATTATGAAGTGCCTTATAAGTGAGTAGCAAGATTTTGAATTCAACTCTATATTTTACTGAAAGCCAGTGCAATTGCTGGAGAACCGGAGAAATGTGATCAGTATAAGTTGTTCTAGAGAGAACACGAGCTGCAGAATTCTGAACCAATTGAAGCTTATGCAGCAATTTGGAGGGAATATCTGTGAGAAGAACATTGCAGTAGTCTATACTTGAGGTGACTAGTGCGTGAACGAGAACTGCAGTATTATTATTTGAAAGAAATGGACGTAGACGATTAATATTGCGCAAATGGAAGAATGCAATCCGTGTGATATTATTAATCTGAGCTTTAAAAGATAGTGTGCTATCCATGATGACACCCAAACTTTTAACCTGAGAGGAAGGACAGATTGCAGTATTATCAATGTGTAAAGAGAAACAGCTAGATTAAGACACAACAGATCTAGTGCCAACATGCAGTGCCTCAGTTTTATTGGCATTTAATTTCAAGAAGTTCGCTGAAAGCCAGTCTTTAATTTCAGCTAAACAGCTTGACAAAGATGGCGGAGGAAAAGAACCGGTAGGTTTGGCAGACAGGTAAATTTGGGTGTCATCCGCATAACAGTGAAAATTAATACCATATTTCCTTAAAATATTACCAAGAGGTAGCATATATATAATGAAGAGAAGCGGCCCAAAACAGAACCTTGGGGAACACCATTGGTGACTGTAGATAGTCTTGAACTAAAACCTTTTAATTGAATACGCTGACTGCGTCCAGATAGATATGAACTAAACCAAGACAGAGCAATATAGGTTAGTCTTCACTTAGTTCCAACAATAGAGCCTATAGCACTTTAGTGTTGCACAAGGTCATTTATTTAATCCCAAGGAATGAATTAACAAATGAAATACATAATGCAATAGATGACAGCATCTTCAAAATATGTAGATGTAGATGTGGATGTATTCAATATTCCTGTGGACAATTTAAGGCTGCAGTTGTTCAGTTTGTGCATACTTGGAATTGGATATTTGAATTTGTCTTAGTGAAAAAGTGAAATGCAGGCTGATGCTCTTAAGATCTTTGTTCAGACAAATATAAAATGAAAAGTAAATAGAAATAAAGAATAAAGAAAAAAAAACTTTTATTTAGTTTATTTCATTGACACTGATTTTATTAATTAGTGACATAACAGATAATATGAAAACAGCCAAAATACAAAAGACAGAGAGATATTGTGTAGAGCAGAACATTTAGCACTATTACATCTACAGTAAAATAAATGTTTCACAAAAAGTTTCTAAATTGGTTTCCCAATTCATTGGGACATTACACCAGACAGTATGTTTCTATAAAACTAATATTCAATTCAAATGCAAAGTAACATGCATATAGTAATAGAATTGTAGTTTTCATTCTCTAGGATACTGCAGTATGTGGAATGCGTTAGTTGTGTTTAAAATTTATTGAAATTGATTATTGATTGCCTGCAACCCTTATTGGTGGGAAGGGAAAATGTAACTGCAGTTTACTTTCCTTTAAAATAGCATGTATATATATTTACATTGCTAATACAATTCCATCCCAAGGAGCCAATGTTTATCATCCCAAGGGTCTCATAAAGATATTCTAGAGTGCTGAATAGTACTGGAAAATGTCTAGTCATCTAAATACTTTTTTGCTGTTTCTGCTGCTGTTTCCACTGCAGAAAAAGCTGCTGCAGCTCCTCTGGCCCCTGCAGCAACAACTTCTCCTACTGCTGCTAGTCCTCTCTTTCCAGCTTCTGCTAGCATCTGCTCCTTCCTAATCTTCTCTTGGGCTGCTTTATACATGGCATTAGTGTAGGGATTCATTGCATTAAATTTCACCATCTTTTCTATCATTTTTAGCAGTTCTATGACCTGATCTCGATCATCTCTGTTCTCATTGTTGAATGAGTGATATCTACCATAGCAGGACTGAATTAACTGTTGTAGATCTTTGCTTTTGCTGATATATTCCTCTACAGGTTTACCCTTCAGTGCATCAGCATGAGTGAACAGAACAATGGTGTACTTTAGAGCATCATTTACAAAGTTCTCCTGAATCCATCTCACTGCATTTTTCTCTTCCTCTGTAAATTTCACACCCAGTCTTATAACCAGTAGGAACGCATGAGGACCAGGAGCAGACATATAGATACACTCCTCTATTGATATCTTAAGGGTTTTTTGACTGACTAAAGTGTCAAACAGGCCAGGACAGTCAGTCACTGATACCGTTTGACCACTCACATTTGCTTCTTGTTTCTTACAGATCATTGAAGCAGACATCAGAGAATCTTTCACTGTAAACGCTTCTCTGTTCAGGATGGTGTTTCCTGCTGCGCTCTTTCCTGATCCAGTTTTACCCAGAAGAACGATCCTCAGATCTTCTATAATGTAAAAGTGTTTTTGTTGGAATAATATTACTTTTTTGTAGTATACATATTATATACATATATGCAAGTCCATATGCTGAAATAATCAAACATTCTCTAGCATGAACCTATAATTTATATATTATTAATATAAATATACACATGCAACATTTTATAGCATCAAAACTAACATTGATTTTGACTGCTGTCATGGTGGGATTAAGTTATTAATTTCAGAACAGCCAAAATTCAGTTCAGTAGCACAGACCTCTTATTGCATCAAACAACTGAACAACTCTCATTGGTCTGTCTTGGAAGGCTTGTATATGATCACAAAAGAAAATGACTAAAAGTCCAAACTTCATAAACCAGTACACATGGGGAAAAAAACAGATTGTTCACTGCTACACAGAGGAAACCAAGTTCCTCAAACAATTTCTGGTTCTAAGAGCTGTTATAACTAAAGAAATCCTCCAATCTTTTGGAACGTATGTTGACGTTTACTAATACAATTATATATATTTGATCAATGATACATTTCAAATTTGTTAGCAGTACACATAAATAATATTATATTACTGAATAAATATCATTATACCTTTTACGGTTTTAGCTCACCTGCAAATATATCTGCCATTTCTGTCTGTCCTTTATTTCAGTCTCCACAAACAAACAAAATACCTGAAAAAAACAGAAGAACATTTGTTAGATGAGGTTATTGTAAAGGCTTGGCAGACATTTACATGATCAATAAACATTTTTTTTAATAATATGTGTAATTATTTATTAGTGTACATGTTTTGCCTTACCTGTGTTGTGGTAAATATAAAATTGATTTTGTGGACAAGAAAATGCTAAAGACCAGACAGCAGAATCTAGCGCTGATAAAGCAAAGTGAAACTATCTTGTGTCATTTTGGAGCTATTCAGCTGAATAGGCAAACATGGTTTGTGATTGGACAGGTTAACATTTTGCCACAGCAGAATTTATGAATTTTATGAATATTATTTCTGAGTATTGTGTAATTCTATTTTACTGAATATTATTTCTGAACATTGTGTAAATTTATTGTAACCACTTTTAAAAACAGTTTTAGTATTTAATATTCACACCAAAGTGCAATAGAAAATTAAAAAAAATATGATTACCCCACCTCATCAGACATTCCTGTCTGTGTGAGACTTTCTCATAATCAAGAATGCCTGCTGAGAATTAATGATGCAGAATCAGTAGAAAAGAATGTTTTTATGTTTGACTTTTAAAAAAATGTATACATTAAATGTGAAGTAAAAAAAATTGTATAGCCTTAGCACATTTAAAAGAGCCAATTAATAATGATTATTAAAAACAAAATCCAATTAATTCTAGCATGAAATCTACATTTACTATGAGTAAAAACAATTTATTGTGTGATTTGTTGATAATGTAGGTAATGACAGTTCCCTATCTGTCGGTAACTACGAGTTATGTCGACCGACAAATGGGGTCTCACTTGAGAGGCCAATCATCTCTGATTTTAAGAGAAAACGCCAATGAAATTGGCAAGTGGATTAACACACCTGAGCCACTCCCCGTGCCAACGGGTATAAATAGGGCGACAGGTGCATCCACTCATTAGATTTTTGCTTCGGAGCCGAGTGGTTGTATGAAAGCTGTTATACTCCACAAAGCCATTCATCTGCTGTGTCGGGAAGCTGTTCTGGTTGGCGGTACGGCGCAAACAGCGGTGTGCCTTTCAGCGATTCCCCTGGGCGCTTCAACTAAGAGAGCAGATTTCCTAAAAGAGCAAATCGCGGACGATTCGCGTCTTTTTCAAGACGCCGTTTCGTCCGCGTCCTTCTGGAGCACTTCTAGTGCTCTGGGAGATTTGAAGGTGACAGTGAGAGCTTCTCCGCCGGGCCACGCCCCACGGACCTCTTACCCCTTCTGCAGTGTTTGTCCTGTGCTGCTGCTGGGTGATTTTGCTGGGCTGTCTTATGGCAGTCCCAACGGGTCATTCAGTTTGCCGCCGGAGATCAGATGTCGATTGCAGCATCGGGGATGGGCTGTTGACCTCTGTTGATGAAGATTCGGCGGGGCTGCCCCCCTCGGGTGTTGTCGCCACTGCCGAATTGGACCCAGAGTTGACAGCCGTGCTTGCCCGGGCAGCTGTGAGCATCAGGATGGAGGTGAATGCACCGCCCAGCCCTGAGTGCTCATGGCTGTTTGATTGGTTCTCGGTGTGGAGCGCGACTCACAACCGCGTTTTACTCTGGTTCCTTTCTTCCCGGATGTGCATGGGGAAGTGATGTAGTCGTGGATGGCCCCTTTTACGGCCGGAAGCAGCTCATTTCGTTCCTCCATCCTCACTACCCTCGATGGCGGGGCAGCTAGGGGTGTGTTGACATTCCCCAGCAGGAGAGTGCGATTGCGGTGCACTTGTGTCCGCAAAACGCCGCCACTGGGAGGGATAGTCCGCGCCTCTCACCCAAGTCCTGTAAGCTGTCGGCCGCGCTCGCTACCAAGGCTTACAGTGCTGCGGGCCAAGCTGTCTCTGCTTTGCATGCCATGGCTATCCTGCAAACCCAACAAGCCAAGGCTTTAACAAATGCACGAGGGTAGGACCAACCCGAGGTTGATGCAGGAGCTGTGCATGGCGACTGACCTCTCCCTTCTGGGTGACGGAAGTCACAACGCAGTCCTTTGGGTAGGCGATGTCCACTCTGGTGGTCCAGTAGTGCCGTTTCAGGTTCAGCCTGGTCTGTATGAGAGACATTGACAAAGTGCATTTTCTCGATGCTCCCATGTCCCAGGCTGTCCTGTGTGGCGACGCTGTCAGGGGCTGTGCCCAGTAGTTCCTGACAGAACAACAGCAGACTGAGGCCATACAGCACATCTTGCCACGACGTGATCCTCCGGTTGCCACCATTCCGTCGCAGGCAGTGCCTCAGCCTGCTCGTCGCCGAGGGCGCCCCCCTGCGTCCTCCACACCAGCTCCGCCCCGTGCTGAGAGTTCTTCGAGGCCGGCGAGTCGAGCCCCATGCAGGAGAGCGGCGCCCCCCCGTGTCACTCCTGGCTGCAAAGTCCTCGAGGAAGTCGACTAAGCGGCCCTGACATGGGCAACTCGGAGATGCGGAGAACTGCTCTTCAGGAGATGGCGAAGACAGCGCCACTCCTTCCCCCGGAGGAGGGCCGGGTGGAGAATCTTCTGGTTCTGTTCCGCCACGGCAACACCTCTCCACGCGTCTCTGGCCAGTTCCTCCGGGAACACGGGGAGTGTGGTTGCGATGACTCAGGATGCAGTGCCTTCTGGGCCTTCCGGCACGATTTCCCCATCGCTGCACCACTGCGGGTATGTCGACTGTCCCTTTGGTGCCACTTGTATGGTATCTGGGAGCGTGGCTTGCGCTGCCCAACCCATCACGCTGGCTCATCCGGACGGTCCGACTCGGCTATGCGATTCAGTTCGCCCGGCGACCCCCCAAATTCAATGGCGTGCTCGAGACTTCGGTGGCAGTCCAGGACGCCCCTGTCTTGCGCGAGGAGATTGCTGTCCTGCTGGCGAAGGATGCAATCGAGCCGGTCCCTCCAGCCGAGATGAGGACGGGGTTTTACAGCCCTTACTTCATCGTGCCCAAGAAAAGCGGTGGCCTACAACCTATCCTGGATCTGCGAGTCTTGAATCGGGCCCTACACAAGCTCCCGTTCAGGATGTTGACGCAGAAACGCATTATCAAATGCGTCCAGCCCCAGGACTGGTTTGCAGCGATCGACCTGAAAGACGCGTACTTTCATGTCTCTATCCTCCCTCGTCACAGACCGTTCCTGCGCTTTGCTTTCGAGGGTCAGGCATGGCAGTACAAGGTCCTCCCCTTTGGGCTCTCCCTGTCCCCCCGTGTCTTCACGAAGGTCGCGGAGGGCGCCCTTGCCCCACTCTGGGAAGTGGGCATCAGGATCCTCAACTATCTCGACGGCTGGCTCATTATGCCCCGGTCCCGAGAAGAGTTGTGCGATCACAGGGACTTCGTGCTTCGGCACCTCAGTCAGTTGGGGCTTCAGGTCAACCGGGAGAAGAGCAAGCTCTCCCCTGTGCAGAGAATCTCTTATCTCGGTATGTGAAGTGAAGTGACATTCAGCCAAGTATGGTGACCCATACTCAGAATTTGTGCTCTGCATTTAACCCATCCGAAATGCACACACACAGAGCAGTGAACACACACACACACCCGGAGCAGTGGGCAGCCATTTATGCAGCGGCGCCCGGGGAGCAGTTGGGGGTTCAATGCCTTGCTCAAGGGCACCTAAGTCGTGGTATTGAAGGTGGAGAGAGAGCTGTTCACCCACAATTCCTGCCGGCCTGAGGCTCGAACTCACAACCTTTCGATTGGGAGTCCTACCCTCTAACCATTAGGCCACGACTTCCCCATGGAGTTAGACTCGGTGAGTATGACGGCACGTCTCACCAGCGAGCGTGCCCAGTCAGTGCTGAACTGCCTGACTTCCCTCAGAGGCAGGACAGTGGTACCACTGAAACACTTTCAGAGGCTCCTGGGGCATATGGCATCCGCAGCCGCAGTCACGCCGCTCGGGTTGCTTCATATGAGACCACTTCAGCACTGGTTACACTCCCGAGTCCCGAGATGGGCATGGCGCCGCGGTACACATCGTGTCACCATCACACTGATGTGTCGCCGCCTATTCAGTCCCTGGTCGGACCTTGCTTTTCTACGGGCCGGCGTGCCCTTAGAACAAGTGTCCCGGCACGTTGTTGTCACAACAGATGCCTCCAACTCGGGCTGGGGCGCGACATGCAACGGGCAGGCAGCTTCAGGGTCCTGGACAGGACCTCGACTGCTTTGGCACATCAACTGCCTGAAGTTGCTGGCAGTGCATCTAGCTTTGCGACGGTTTCGTCCGCTAGTGCTGGACAAGCACGTGTTGGTCCGCACGGACAACACTGCGGCTGTTTCGTACATCAACCGACAGGGCGGTCTACGATCACGTCGCATGTCTCAACTCGCCCGCCATCTCCTCCTCTGTAGTCAGACGTGGCTCAAGCCGCTGCGCGCTGTCCACATCCCGGGGGAGCTCAATCGTGCAGCCGACGCGCTCTCACGACAGCTCACTTTCCCCGGGGAATGGCGACTCCATCCCCAGACGGTCCAGCTGATCTGGAGTCGATTGGGGGAAGCCAGGTAGACCTGTTTGCTTCCCGCGAGTCCTCCCACTGCCAGCTGTACTATTCCCTGTCCCAGGCCCCCCTGGGCACAGATGCACTGGCACACAGCTGGCCTCGGGCTTTACGCAAGTATGCGTTTCCCCCAGTGAGCCTGCTCGCACAGACTCTGTGCAAGGTCAGGGAGGACGAGGAACAGGTCCTGTTGGTTGCGCCTTACTGGCCCACCCGGACCTGGTTTTCGGAACTCATGCTCCTCGTGACAGCCCCTCCCTGGCGCATCCCCCTGAGGAGAGACCTTCTCTCTCAGGGGCTTGGCACCATTGGCACCCGCGTCCAGATCTCTGGAACCTCCACGTGTGGCTTCTAGACGGGACGCGGCAGACCTAAGTGATCTGCCCCCAGCGGTGGTAGACACTATCACTCAGGCTAGAGCCCCTTCTACGAGGCAGGCCTATGCTCTGAAGTGGAGTCTGTTCACGAATTAGTGTTCTTCTCACCGAGAAGACCCCCTGAGATGCCCGGTCAGAGTCGTGCTTTCTTTCCTGCAAGAAAGGCTGGAGCATGGGCTGTCACCCTCCACCCTAAAGGTGTATGTGGCTGCCATTGCAGCCCATCACGATGCAGTGGACGGCCGGTCCCTGGGGAGGCATGACCTGATCGTTAGGTTCCTGAGGGGTGCCAGAAGGTTACATCCTCCTAGGACACCCCTGATTCCCTCCTGGGACCTCTCTATTGTCCTGGCGGGACTTCAGAGGGGTCCCTTTGAGCCGCTGGATTCGGTCGAGCTGAAGTTCCTGTCTCTCAGGACAGCGCTCCTGATCGCGCTCACTTCCATCAAGAGGGTCGGGGACCTCCAAGCATTTTCGGTAAGTGAAGAGTGCCTTGTGTTCGGGCCGGCCTACTCTCACGTTGTCCTGAGACCCTGGCCTGGATACGTGCCCAAGGTTCCCACCACTCCCTTCCGAGACCAGGTGGTGAACCTGCAAGTGCTGCCCCTGGAGGAGGCAGATCCAGCCTTGTCGTTGCTGTGTCCCGTAAGAGCGCTTCGCATATACGTGGACCGCACCCAGAGCTTTATAAGCTCTGAGCAGCTCCTGGTCTGCTTTGGAGGTCAGCAGAAGGGGAAGGCTGTCTCTAAGCAGAGGTTGGCCCACTGGATAGTGGACGCCATCGCCTTGGCTTACCATTCCCAAGGCGAGCCGTGCCCCCTGGGGGTGAGGGCCCACTCCACACGGAGTGTGGCCTCCTCCTATGCGTTGGCGCACGGCGCCTCTCTGGCAGACATCTGTCGAGCTGCGGGCTGGGCGACACCTAACACCCTTGCGAGGTTTTACAACCTCCGTGTAGAGCCAGTTTCTTCCCGTGTGTTGGGTAACAGGTAATTGGCGGGAAGGGCTGGCTGGGTGTCTCGCTTGCTGCGCCATTCCCCCTAACACGGGGATGTGAGCGCCTTCTTCTCCCAGTAGAGTTCCCCGGTTGGCGTACCCTGGTCGATCATCCTCCAGCACCCTCGGCGTCAGACTTGGCGGAGCAGTCTGTCGCCAGGCCCAGTACTGGTGTTAGCATGCCCGGAGCCGGTCAGCCCCTGTACTGGGCTAGGTGTCCATATGGCTGGGTTCCCTACGGGTAATCCCATATGTGTATTCTTCCACGGTAAGGTTTCCCTCTTGGCAAACCCGTGTCTTCCCTTGACAGATCATTCTGTCAGTCTCTTCTGGCAGCCGTTCCATCCCTACTCCAAGGTAGGACATGCCTCAGAGACCCTTCCATATGTAGTACTGCCCCCTGGGTCAGTCCATATCGGTATATCCACATGTCACCTCCCTACGGGTAGGATGTGGTCTCCGTAGCGACCTTTTCCTAAAGGCTCGCTTCCCCATTGTCTTGCCAGCTGAAAGAACAAATAGGGAAGATTTGAAGCAATCTTTTCACTTTCACAAGGTTGAAATCCCTTCCATTTACTTTATATGGGCGGAACAGCAGCATGGCCTTCTCCAGCAGCGATGTACTCACCCTTTGGCCCCTTCGGTACCAAGGTCAGTGAATTTGCGCTGGGGCTTTGGGAAGGTTACGACCTTATGCGTAGCTTTTGTGGCACGCCAAGGCTTGTCAACAATTGCAGCGCCTCAGGGTTGTGACGAGGTTCAGGTTATGGCGTTTTCCATAGGACCCCATTTGTCGGTCGACATAAATCGTAGTGACCGACAGATAGGGAACGTCTCGATTACGTACGTAACCCTCGTTCCCTGATGGAGGGAACGGAGACGTTATGTCCCCATGCCACAACCTTGAACCATTCGCTGTTGCCGGGACACATTCTCGGCTCCTCAGCGTAAAACCTAATGAGTGGATGCACCTGTCGCCCTATTTATACCCGTTGGCACGGGGAGTGGCTCAGGTGTGTTAATCCACTTGCCAATTTCATTGGCGTTTTCTCTTAAAATCAGAGATGATTGGCCTCCCAAGTGAGACCCCATTTGTCGGTCGACATAACGTCTCCGTTCCCTCCATCAGGGAACGAGGGTTACGTACGTAACCGAGACGAACTAAGCTCTAACTTATTAATACATGTTTATAGAAAAGTGAATCTAGTATGAACTGGTACACAAACTATTTAGCAGCATTTATTTTCTCACATAATTATCTTAAAGTTTCAGAACTAACAGTTAATCCACATTTAAAAACCCTTTGAACACATCCTGTAATTCTTCCACAAACAGGGATGATCAGCAATATTCAGTAAAAAATCAATTCACTGACAGCTGTGTTTTGAAATGCTTTGCTGTAAATATAAATAAAGTATATTTCCCACCCATAAGACCAAACATTGCTTTTGTTAATGGAAAGAAAACACATTGTGCTATAGGGTTAACTCCTGATTATTATTAACAAAAGAACAAATTTACTGAAAAGAAAACTAAATGCTTATAAATCAAGCCTTAAATGGCATATGTATGAGTTGTTGAGAATTGAAAGAACACAAAGAGAGCAGAACTAACATTATACAAAGCATATACAAAACTGAACGTAAATATGACATCAGTGATTTGAATTGTATTGAATGTTTCATCGTAGCCAACAAAGCTGCAATTAATTATTTTCTGTCTTTATTTAAGTAATGGACATTCAACTTAATGTTGAATTTGCAGTCCGAGATTTGTGCAGTAAACAAAAAACTTTAGTACTTTCCATTCTAAGATAGCCAACAGTTTTTTTTTCTAAAGATATGTTTATTGGGAATATACATCAAATTATATAGTATGCAAAATTACCAAGAATATCAGATTATTCCTTTTTTTAATAGTTCACAAAAAAAAAAAAAAAAAAACACCCACCAACTACCACCACCCACACTTGGTATAATTGTCTAAAATGATTACGTTAAATTAAATAACAATAATTACAACAACAATAATAATTAATAAAAACAATAATGTCCAGAGATGAAGCAAGAATGTAAGAGAAAGTAAAAATAGACATAAAAATTAATTTCACTTAAATATACAAACAATCTATCTATCTATCTATCTATCTATCTATCTATCTATATATATATATATATATATATATATATATATATATATATATATATATATATAAACGCATACACACACAAACACACATGTACAAACACACACACACACACACACACACACACACACACACACACATACATATATATATTATATGTGTTTACTTGAATTGGCAAATGAAACTGAAAGCTAAAAAAGTATTTTAGTCGATCTGTTTGCTAAATTGGTTAATGTCACTTAACATAAGGTAACTAAACTCTTCTGGCTAAATTTAAAATTTTTAGATTTCAGTGTTTTTTTCAACTATATATTTTTCTCTATTAGGCAAAACCTAGTTTTCTAGGGTAACACTTTACAATAAGGTTTTATTTGTTAACATTGATGTATAAACTAACATTAACTATGAACAATACAGTTGATACAATATTTATTAAACTTTGTTAGTTAATAAAAGTACAGCTGTTTGTTGTTTGTTTTTGTTATTTCACTTCACAATGTATTAGCTAATGTTAACAAATAAAACTTTTGAATTTAACTTAAGAACAGCTAGTGCGAAGTTAAGAGATGTTTGTATACTCGAAAAAATAACTAATTTGTTTGTGATTATTGAAAAATCAAGACCTAAACTTGTGATGGTGATGACATCAGTAACCATGAAGTGTTGAAGGTACTTTCAAAAGTAATTTTAAATAATATTCTTAATATCATTAACACCATTTTTATCTTGGAAAAATTACATTTGGTTTTATAGGATTAAATTGAATTTATTACTTCCTTTTAATCAGTAGGGTTATAGCTCGACAGATTTATTTAATTTTTTTTAACAGCCAGCTTTCACATTACCTATTTCAACGCCCCCTACCTTTTGTTTCACCAAAGAGAAACCTTTTAGCATGTATCCCCCCCCCCCCTTTCAGCACGCCCCCATGGCACGCCCATTGCTCCAAGCTGCAGCTACCCCTACTAGTTTTTTAAATATATTTTTACAAACCCTGATTTCAACAATTATAGAACCGCACTGAATGCATAAACAGGAAAATCTAGTGAAATAAAACTATTTTAACCTCGTTACATGTAGAGTACCTCAAGGCTCAGTACTAGGGCCGTTACTTTTGATGCTTTACGTGTTACCCTTGGGAGATATCATCAGGAAGCACAGCGTTAGCTTTCAATGTTATTTTATTTTATTTTTATCTGTGTCTAGTCACTTGTTATCCTGTCTGTGGAAGATTCTGTCACCAAGATAAAATCCTTGGGTGTGTAAGCACACATAGCAAAAAAGCTCCTTCAGATTCTTATTCTGATTTTAAATCACTGCTCTTTCTGCCATTTGCCATTAAAATAGTGACAAGCCTTAGCCTTAATGACTGTCTGTAGTCTCCTGGGCATGCTGTCATCCAGGTTAATGCAAACCTGAACTTCAATTTTTGGTCCCGTACTTGTTTCAGTTTTACTGCTAGTCCACTGTATGAAGATTTTTTAGCTATAATTTGTCACAGTTTATTTTGCTATCCTCACTTACATAAATTAACTATAGTGTCTTGCACCCACTAGTAAAAAAAAATGTAAAAATGTATATCTGGTCTCTGAATAATTTTTGGTTTGACTGTATATCCTTCGGCTATTTTCACACCTAATTATGCCCATTAGAAAATATTTTACAAGCTTTTGCTCTATGGTTCATCATCTGTAATTTAATAGCAATAGAGCTGCTCCATTGCAGCGACTTAGTGTGACGTTTGTGTACCAGAGAAACACAAGGAGAGGGAGAGATCCAATTGCAGGTACGTTTTATTAACAAAAAGGGTAATCCAAAACAAACAGTCCAAGGAGACAAACAAAACAAAAGAGGGAACCGGAAGGAACGGAACGGGAACTCGGAGGACGAGATAGCAAGAGTAAGTCTCGGAAGACGAGAACATTGGTAACAAGAAGTGTAAGGACTCCATACAAACAACAGGGAAAGACAGGTATTTATAAGGAGACTAATGGCAATAGATTGGCTGCACCTGGTGCAATTAATTGGAGTGCAATTACTGTGAATACAGGACCAGACTAGAGGAAATAAAGTGCCTATGGTGAAGTGCCTAAGGAGAAGTGAGCTCACTAGTGGACACCCAGGAAAACAGAGACTGACAGCGTGACATTACCCCCTCCTCCAAGGAGCAGCTGCCAGATGCTCCACCTGAAACCAAGGGAAAACCAACAGATAAAGAAACTAGGAGGGAGGTGGAGCGTCGGAGGACTAGGGGGAGGGACGGAGGGCAAGAAAACATGATACACAGAGACAGGAGAATCAGGTAGAATGGGGAAACAGAGACAAACCAACCAGGTAGAATGGGGAAACATAGACAAAACAACCAGATAAAATGGGGAAATAGAAACAAGACAACCAGGTAAAATGGGGAAACAGAGACAAGAGAAGTGTAACACAAAACAAGGAGTCCAGGAGGGTGGTGGACCGGCGGAGGATCAGGGGGAGGGACGGAGGGCCAGGTACAAAGGAGGAAACAGACAGAAAAACAAAGGAAAACAAAAACATAAGTCCGTGAAGGACATCACGTGATGCCCACCAGGGCAGAGCAGAAGACCACCACAACCATGTGGTCAAGGCAGAAGCCCCCCAGGGTGGAGCAGAAGACCACAACATCCTTGTGGTTGAGGCCGGAGTCCCCCAGGGCGGAGCAGAAGACCACCACGTCCTTGTGGTCGATGCCGGAGTCCCTCAGGGCAGAGCAGAAGACCACCACAACCGTGTGGTCAGGGCGGAAGCCCCCCAGGGCGGAGCAGAAGACCACCACGTCCTTGTGGTCGATGCCGGAGTCCCCCAGGGCAGAGCAGAAGACCACCACGTCCTTGTGGTCGATGCCGGAGTCCCCCAGGGCGGAGCAGAAGACCACCACGTCCTCAGAAGACCACCACGTCCTTGTGGTCGATGCCGGAGTCCCCCAGGGTGGAGCAGAAGACCACCACGTCCTTGTGGTAGATGCCGGAGTCCACCAGGGCGGAGCAGAAGACCACCACGTCCTCAGAAGACCATCACGTCCTTGTGGTCGATGCCGGAGTCCCCCAGGGTGGAGCAGAAGAACACCACGTCCTTGTGGTTGATGCCGGAGTCCCCCAGGGTGGAGCAGAAGACCACCACATCCGTGTGGCCAGACCAACGGGAGGATGAAACTCTGGTAATCCTATGGTGTTTCTACTGGATTCCAGAAGATCGGTGCTGACTTGACTCTGCTCATGAAGATTATTGGTGACTTGCATTTATTCATGAAGATCCCCGGTGACTTGACTCAGTCCTTGAAGTTCCCCGGTGACTTGACTCAGTCCTTGAAGATCCCCGGTGACTTGACTCAGTCCTTGAAGATCCCCGGTGACTTGACTCAGTCCTTGAAAATCCCCAGTGACTTGACTCAGTCCTTGAAGATCACCAGTGACTTGACGTGACTCTGAATAGGTCAACGGTGACTAGCCTTTTCTCTGGAAAGTCCATGGTAGCTAATCCTGACTCTGGAAGGTCAAAGGTGACTAACCCTGACTCTGGAGGGTCAACCGGAACCTGACTCATCTCTGGAAAGTCAATGGGCACCTGACTCGACTCTGGAAGTTCAACCGGAATCTGACTTGATTCTGGGGAATCAACTGGAACGTGACTCTACTCTGGAAGGTCAACAGGAACTAGCCCTGACTCTGGAATGTCAACAGTGACTAACCCTGACTCTGGAAGGTCGACGGTGACTAACCCTGACTCTGGAGGGTCCATGAGCACCTGACTCGACTCTGGAGGGTCAACCAGAACCTGATTCAACTCTGGAAAGTCAATGGACACCTGACTCGACTCTGGAAGGTCAACAGGAATCTGACTTGATTCTGGGGAATCAACTGGAAAGTGACTCGACTCTGGACGGTCAACAGGAGCCTGACTCGACTCTGGACAGTCAACTGGAATTTGGCTTGACTCTGGAAGATCGGCAGGAACTAGCCCTGACTCTGGAAGGTCAACGGTAACTAATCCTGACTCTGGAAGGTCGACGGTGACTAACCCTGACTCTGGAGGGTCCGTGAACACCTGACTCGACTCTGGAGGGTCAACCGGAACCTGACTCAACTCTGGAAAGTAAATGGGCACATGACTCGACTCTGGAAGGTCAATAGGAGCCTGACTCGACTCTGGAAGGTCAATAGGAGCCTGACTCGACTCTGGACAGTCAACTGGAATTTGACTCGACTCTGGAAGGTCAACAGGAACTAGCCCTGACTCTGGAGTGCCAACGGTAATTAACCCTGACTCTGGAAGGTTGACGGTGTCTAACCCTGACTCTGGAGGGTCCATGAACACCTGACTCGACTCTGGAGAGTCAACTGGAAACTGACTCAACTCAGGAAGGTCAACGGGCACCTGACTCGACTCTGGAAGGTCAACAGGAATATGACTTAACTCAGGAAAGTCCACTGTAACTGGCGGCCATCTTGTGCTTTGGTGCTGGCTAACGCATCTTGGGCGTTGGCGCTGAGCTGGCGGCCGTCTTGCACTGTGGCGCTGGACTGGTGGCCACTTTGTGCTGTGGCGCTGGACTGGTGGCCACTTTGTGCTGTGGCGCTATGCTGGCGTCCATCTTGCCTCCTGGCGCTGGGTTGGCAGCCATCTTGTGCGTTGGCACTGAGCTGGCGGCCATCCTGCACTGTGGCACTGAAATGGCGGCCATCTTGCGCTGTAATGTGGGGTTGGCTTCCATCTGTGCTGGGTTGGCGGCCATGTTGCCTCATGGCATTGAGTTGACGGCCATCCTGTGCTGTGGTGTGGGGCTGATTTCCATTTTGCCTCGTGGTGCTGGGTTGGCGGTCATGCTACGCAGCGGCGCTGGGTTGGCGGACATTTTGTGCAGTGGCACAGAACTGGCGGCCATCTTGCATAGTGCCGCTGGCTCAGTCGCTTTGTGCTTCCTCTTCCCTCTCTGTCTACAATGGGGAAACGGAGGCTCCCATCTGAACCCCGGGTCAATGGGAGGCCACAGTGCAAATCGCTGCCAGACCTCCTCTCGACTACACATTCTGGAGCGACCTCCCCTCGTTCCATGGAACACAACTAGGCGAGTACCCTCAAATCCATTCCTCTCCCATTTGATGGGTGGGGAGGAAATTGGAGCAGACATACCACTGGATCTCTAGGATGGAGTCCTTCTGTGACGTTCGTGCACCAGAGAAACACAAGGACAGGGAGAGATCCAATTGCAGGTACGATTTATTAACAAAAAGGGTAATCCAAAACAAACAGTCAAAGGAGATAAACAAAACAAAAGAGGGAACCGGAAGGAACGGAACGGGAACTCGGAGGACGAGATAGCAAGGGTGAGTCTCGGGATATGAGAACATTGGTAGCACGAAGGGTAAGGACTCCATACAAACAACAGGGAAAGATAGGTATTTATAAGGAGACTAATGACAGTAGATATCCTGCACCTGGTGCAATCAATTGGAGTGCAATAACTGTGAAGACAGGACCAGACTAGAGGAATTATAGTGCCTATGGTGAAGTGCCTAAGGAGAAGTGAGCTCACTAGTGGACACCCAGGAAAACAGAGACTGACAGTGTGACACTTAGTAATGCAATGATGTGCATTGATGTAATAATGAAGGGAACCACTTACTATAAATATCTTGTAATATTTTTTTACAAATAGTAGAATATAAGATTCCAAAGCCACTCATAATGCAGAAACACTATAGCAAGCAAAACACGAGCAACATGTGTATGTATTTGTTCTGTTGCAGAACAAGCGGGACAGAAGTAACATACTGCCTAGCACATTACACGGTGACCTTGATCTCATCTCAAGTACAACATGTTACTGAATCATCATCCTTGTTGATCCTGGAACAACATTCCAATCAACAAATCAGAATTGAAATATAACTTTTCAGGAAATATATGTTTTAGGCTTAAATCAGGGTTAGGTGCTTCTACACCCTTGTTAATTAGCTATCATTTCCCACTGATTTTAGGAATAAATTATGGGTAGGGTTAGGTTTTGGGGTGGGGATTGGGTTAAGTCTATATTTTTAAACAATAATGTTGATCCAGGAAATGTCTGACTTGGCAAAATCACGGTGATCCGCATTACACAGCCTGCTAGATTCACTTTCTCCAGAAAGTAATGTATGATTGAAAAGAAATCCAGTTTACAGTGTATGCCCCTATAAATTGTCTTTTTTTTTACGATTTAGTTTTAATCCAAATGCGTATGCTAATGAGTGAACATCAAAGATCAAACGTGCACGCTCTCTTTCTCTCTTTCTACTTTTAAGTAACGTTAGTTTTGTTTTACTTGTTTTTGACATATCTGACTGAAGTTCAAACTTTCCAGTGATGAACTGTATATTCACTCGACAAGTTGCACATCTCTGCCACTGCACGCTCAATCCACTCAGAGTGCCTCATCAGCTTTGGCCTAATGGTTAGAGACTTGGACTAGTTACTGAAAGGCCGCTGGTTTGAGTTTTGGTGCTGGCAGGAGTTGTAAGTGGGAGGGAGTGAATTAACAACACTCTCTTCCACCCTCAATTAACCATGGCTGAAGTGCCCTTGAGCAAGGCACTGAACCCCAGTTGCTCCCCGGTGCGCTGGATCTATAGCTGCCCACTGCTCCAGGTGTGTGTTCACGGTGTGTTCACTTCCCACTGCTGTGTGTGTGCACTTGGATGGGTTAAATGCAGAGCACCAGTTCCGAGTAAGGACTACCATACTTGGCAAATGTCACGACTTTCACTTTCAGCTCACGCACATCAGCTTTACAGGTATTAGCACTGAATGTTTAACATTATATTCATTGCATAGATATCCTACGTACAACACTCAAAAAAATTTACTTTCACCTTTGCTAATTTTACTTAATCCGTTCTCGTTATGATTACTTAAAAAAATTATTTAACAATGTGAACTTGATTTAATCTAGTTCATTCAACAAAAAAGTGTGTATTGTCAGCTTTACTTAAAAATTATTTGTTCAGCCAACATAACATTTTTGCGTAAAAGTAACAAATTAATGAAACCAACACAGACTTGCATCTCATTGGCTGAGGATTTCTGCAGTGTATTATGGGTAATTGTTATTCTGTCACCCTCTTGGAGAAGTGTAGCACCATTAGATAGGTAGATGAGTAATACAATTTATAGCAATTAAGTTGTTCTAATAAGTTTTAAAACAAAACAAACAAAGAAACAAACGGTTTGAAATGTTGCTTTGTATTTTAAATATGTTTGAGATATGCTTGATAAGCCGTAATTATAGAAAGGTATGAATGAAAAGTAATATTAATCAGCTGCTCATGATCCTAATGCAAGGGGGTGGCGTTCCTAAAATGGCATTATTCAAATTTTATGTCACCATTATTTAACATTTTCAGGTACAATTAACTCATTTGTTGTTTGTTGACTCTATTAAGGTTTGTTAAGTTTACTTAAACTTATTTTGTAAAATGAACTTAATTATTAAAAACATTGTCCAAAACATTGCAAATTAGTTGGGCTGACACTATTAAATTAAGCTTTACCCAACCATAGTAAATAAGTTGAATCAACCTTAATAAATTAAGTTGATCCAACGTAAGTACATTAAATTGGAGTAACAGAGTTGCATAATGCTGAAATAAAGCAAATTAATCATGTGGAAATCCTTTCCATGATTTTTTTTATGTTCGTTCAAAGAGTTATTTTTTTGAGTGAACCTTAATCTCTAATAAGTCCATTCTGCTGTCTGTTCTGTTGTCTGTGTTTCTTTGTCTGAATATGGAACTTGTCACATATTGCGTGGTATCAGTGTTTGGGATCGGTGCAAAAGTACAAGTACAGCATGTTACGCCCCGGTCTAGGTCAGGACCACAACATAAATGACACCACAATGAATAGCTGTTCAAATAATGTTTTATTCACTTAGTTGATCTGTGGATCAATATAATGTGGTATCAGTTTTGTGGAGTACAAACAATTACAAAATAAATCAACACATTTTCAGTTGCTTATAAACATCTAAATGGCTAAAGTGTAATCTCACTGTAATCAGCACAAACTGGGCAATGATAATATGTGAGCAGCATGTATTGTACATGATTGTGATTTTGCGAAAGAAAATGCTTATGCGTGGTTAGTGAAAAAGTGCTGAAGAGTAGAGTCTGTGCTTCTGTTTCTTATGTTTTACAGTATTTTGCTGTTTTTTTTCCTTGACTTAAAGGCAACAAACTGTAGAAAATAGCTGTTTACTGGCAACAGTGCAGACAAAGGCAACTGCCAAATAAGGCTAGATGTATATTTATTCAACAATATTCCTGTGCACAATTTAAGGCTGCAGTTGTTCAGTTTGTGGATACTTGGCATTGGATATCTGAATATGTCATAGTAAAAAAAAAAGGGAAATGCAGGCTGAGGCTCTTAAGATTTTTGTTCAGACAAATATAAAATGAAAAAAGTCAATAGAAATAAAGAATAAAGAAAAAAACTTTTATTTAATTTCATTGAAACTGATTTTATTAATTAGTGACATAACAGATAATATGAAAACAGCCAGAAGAGATATTGTGTAGAGCAGAACATTTAGCACTATTACATCTACAGTAAAATAAATGTTTCACAAAAAGTTTCTAAATTGGTTTCCCATTCATTGGGACATTACACTAGACAGTATGTTTCTATAAAACTAATATTCAATTCAAATGCAAAGTAACATGCATATAGTAATAGAATTGTAGTTTTCATTCTCTAGGATACTGCAGTATGTGGAATGCATTAGTTGTGTTTAAAATTTGTTGAAATTGATTATTGATTGCCTGCAACCTTTATTGGTGGGAAGGGAAAATGTAACTGCAGTTTAATTTCCTTTAAAATAGCATGTATGTATATTTACATTGCTAATACAATTCCATCCCAAGGAGCCAATGTTAATCATCCCAAGGGTCTCATAAAGATATTCTAGAGTGCTGAATAGTACTGGAAAATGTCTAGTCATCTAAATACTTTTTTGCTGTTTCTGCTGCTGTTTCCACTGCAGAAAAAGCTGCTGCAGCTCCTCTGGCCCCTGCAGCAACAACTTCTCCTGCTGCTGCTAGTCCTCTCTTTCCAGCTTCTGCTAGCATCTGCTCCTTCCTAATCTTCTCTTGGGCTGCTTTATACATGGCATTAGTGTAGGGATTCATTGCATTAAATTTCACCATCTTTTCTATCATTTTTAGCAGTTCTATGACCTGATCTCGATCATCTCTGTTCTCATTGTTGAATGAGTGATATCTACCATAGCAGGACTGAATTAACTGTTGTAGATATTTGCTTTTGCTGATATATTCCTCTACAGGTTTACCCTTCAGTGCATCAGCATGAGTGAACAGAACAATGGTGTACTTTAGAGCATCATTTCCAAAGTTCTCCTGAATCCATCTCACTGCATTTTTCTCCTCCTCTGTGAATTTCACACCCAGTCTTATAACCAGCAGAAACGCATGAGGACCAGGAGCAGACATATAGATACACTCCTCTATTAAAATCTTAAGGGTTTTTTGACTGACTAAAGTGTCAAACAGGCCAGGACAGTCAGTCACTGATACCGTTTGACCACTCACATTTGCTTCTTGTTTCTTACAGATCATTGAAGCAGACATCAGAGAATCTTTCACTGTAAACGCTTCTCTGTTCAGGATGGTGTTTCCTGCTGCGCTCTTTCCTGATCCAGTTTTACCCAGAAGAACGATCCTCAGATCTTCTATAATGTAAAAGTGTTTTTGTTGGAATAATATTACTTTTTTGTAGTATACATATTATATACATATATGCAATTCCATATGCTGAAATAATCAAACATTCTCTAGCATGAAACTATAATTTATATATTATTAATATAAATATACACATGCAACATTTTATAGCCTCAAAACTAACATTGATTTTGACTGCTGTCATGGTGGGATTAAGTTATTAATTTCAGAACAGCCAAAATTCAGTTCAGTATCACAGACCTCTGATTGCATCAAACAACTGAACAACTCTCATTGGTCTGTCTTGGAAGGCTTGTATATGATCACAAAAGAAAATGACTAAAAGTCCAAACTTCATAAACCAGTACACATGGGGAAAAAAACAGATTGTTCACTGCTACACAGAGGAAACCTCCAATCTTTTGGAAAATTTGTTGACGTTTACTAATACAATGATATATATTTGATCAATGATACATTTCAAATTTGTTAGCAGTACACATAAATAATATTATATTACTGAATATATATCATTATACCTTTTACAGTTTTAGCTCACCTGCAAATGTATCTGCCATTTCTCAGTCTGTCCTTTATTTCAGTCTCCACAAACAAACAAAATACCTGAAAAAAACAGAAGGACAGTTGTTAGATGAGGTTATTGTAAAGGCTTGGCAGACTTTTACATGATCAATAAACATTTTTTTTAATAATATGTGTAATTATTTATTAGTGTACATGTTTTGCCTTACCTGTGTTGTGGTAAATATAAAATTGATTTTGTGGACAAGAAAATGCCAAAGGCCAGACAGCAGAATCTAGCGCTGATAAAGCAAAGTGAAACTATCTTGTGTCATTTTGGAGCTATTCAGCTGAATAGGCAAACATGGTTTGTGATTGGACAGGTTAACATTGTGCCACAGCAGAATTTATGAATTTTATGAATATTATTTCTGAGTATTGTGTAATTTTATTGTACTGAATATTATTTCTGAATATTGTGTAGATTTATTTTAACCACTTTTAAAAATAATTTTAGTATTTAATATTCACACCAAAGTGCAATAGAAAATAAAAAAATATGATTACCCCACCTCATCAGACATTCCTGTCTGTGTGAGACTTTCTCATAATCAAGAATGCCTGCTGAGAATTAATGATGCCGAATCAGTAGAAAAGAATATGTTTTTATGTTTGACTTAAAAAAAATGTATACATTAAATGTGAAGTAAAAAAATTGTATAGCCTTAGCACATTTAAAAGAGCCAATTAATAATTATTATTAAAAACAAAATCCAATTAATTCTAGCACGAAATCTACATTTACTATGAGTAAAAAAAATGATTGTGTTATTTGTTGATAATGTAGGTAATGACGGATCTAAGCTCTAACTTATTAATACATGTATATAGAAAAGTGCATCTAACACTAGTGTGAACTGGTACACAAACTATTTAGCAGCATTTATTTTCTCACATTATTCTCTTAAAGCTTCAGAACTAACAGTTAATCCACATTTAAAAACCCTTTGAACACATCCTGTAATTCTTCCACAAGGGATGGTCAGCAATATTCAGTAAAAAAATCAATTCACTGACAGCTGTGTTTTGAAATGCTTTGCTGTAAATTTAAATAAAGTATATTTCCCACCCATAAGACCAAACATTGCTTTTGTTAATGGAAAGAAAACACATTGTGCTATAGGGTTAACTCCTGATTATTATTAACAAAAGAACAAATTTACTGAAAAGAAAACTAAATGCTTATAAATCAAGCCTTAAATGGCATATGTATGAGTTGTTGAGAATTGAAAGAACACAAAGAGAGCAGAACTAACATTATACAAAGCATATACAAAACTGAACGTAAATATGACATCAGTGATTTGAATTGTATTGAATGTTTCATTGTAGCCACCAAAGCTGCCATTAATTATTTTCTTTCTTTAAGTAAAGGACATTACAGCACTTCCAATTGTTAATTCCATCAATACATTGGCATTTGAGGCTATGGGTTTGTGGTTACTTGTAACAGAGCTGGCAAAACCTGAGTCAATATGTATTATAATGCATTATTTTTGCATTGGTTGTGCTTGTGGGAGCATATACAAATTGTACAGGTGCGGGGACTAAGCTAGAACTCCAATATTGTTGATATTGTAATGCAAAACTTGTTGAATTTGCAATCCGAGATTTGTGCAGTAAACAAAACTTCAGTACTTTCCATTCTAAGATAGCCAACAGTTTTTTTTCTAAAGATATGTTTATTGGGAATATACATCAAATTCTATAGTATGCAAAATTTCCAAGAATATCAGATTATTCCTTTACATTGGTTCATTTAGCTGACACTTTTATCCAAAGCGACTTACAATTGCTATATATGTCAGAGGTCACACGCCTCTGGAGCAACTAGGGGTTAAGTGTCTTGCTCAGGGACACATTGGTGTCTCACAGTGGATTCGAACCCGGGTCTCTCACACCTAAGGTGAGTGTCTTATTGTGACGGGTGGTGAAAGGACAGTCTGGAAGCAAATGCAAGTTTACTGATTTAATGAGAAGATATAGTGTTGGTACATAAACAAACAATGACGATGAGACAGCGATACTCAGAGGGGATGGGGAAGCGGTGAGAAGTCCAGCTGATGGTGGAGAGATGGTGAGTAATCCGGATGATGACGGCGTGAGGCAGCAGGAGAGGATGGCATAGGAACTGCGGGGAACAGAGCCGAAGGTAAGTGTCCGTGGCTGAGTGATCGTACGGAGAGTGGATGAGGTTCTGGGGAAACACAGACATCCAAACGCAAACAACACTGAGAGCCAGACGAACAGGGTAAACACATCTACATAGAACAACGATCTCACAAACACAAGACGTGAGACAAGCCATTATATAGTGGATGAGTAATGAGTGGCAACTGTTGCTGATACAATTAACGGAGATGCCCACAACTAATCAGTGCAGACGCGGAACACACAGAATTCACCACAAAGTGTAAACATCCCGAGATCAAGGTTTACCAACCGTGACACTTATCCACTGTGCTAACACCACCCTTTTTTTTAATAGTTCGCAAAAAAAAAAAAAAAAAAAAAGAAAAAAAAAAAAAACACCAACTGGATTGTATTCACCGACAATGTTTTCTAGAAGTATTCCTGAGCCCATGTTGTGATTTTCATTACAGTAGCATTCCTGTATGTGATGCAGTGCTGTCTTGGGGAAGTTGTGGCCTAGTGGTTAGAGAATTTGACTCCTACCACTAGGGTTTTGGGTTCAAATCTCGGGCCGGCAATAACACGACTTAGGTGCCCTTAAGCAAGGCATCGAACTCCCAACTGCTTCCCGGGCGCCGCAGCATAAATGGCTGCCTACTGCTCCGGGTGTGTGTCCACTTTGGCTGGGTTAAATGCAGAGCACGAATTCTGAGTATTGGTCACCATACTTGGCTGAATGTCACTTTCACTTCATTAAGTGCCCGAAGATCAAGGGCATCCTGTATTATTTTCCGGCCTTGACCCTTAAGCATAGAGATTGTTCCAGATTCTCTGAATCTTTGGATGATATTATGCACAGTAGATGATTTTATACAGATAACATAAATATTTTCTCTGAGAAACTCCTTTCTGATATTGCTCCAGTATTTTTCGCTGCAGCATTGGGGGAACTGGTGATCCTCTGCCCATCTCACTTTCAAATTTTGATATGTTATCTATATTCTATTGTGAATAAAATATAAGTTTATGAGATATGTGTCCCAATATTTTTGAAATCGGGTTTCTAAGGAGACTTGGGAAATATAGGTTAGTCTTCACTTAGTTCCAACAATAGAGCCTATAGCACTTTAGTGTTGCACAAGGTCATTTATTTAATCCCAAGGAATGAATTAACAAATGAAATACAGAATGCAATAGATGACAGCATCTTCAAAATATGTAGATGTAGATGTGGATGTATTCAATATTCCTGTGGACAATTTAAGGCTGCAGTTGTTCAGTTTGTGGATACTTGGCATTGGATATTTGAATTTGTCATAGTAAAATAAGGGAGATGCAGGCTGATGCTCTTAAGATTTTTGTTCAGACAAATATAAAATGAAAAAAGTCAATAGAAATAAAGAATAAAGAAAAAACTTTTAATTTCATTGACATTGATTTTATTAATTAGTGACATAACAGATAATATGAAAACAGCCAGAAGAGATATTGTGTAGAGCAGAACATTTAGCACTATTACATCTACAGTAAAATAAATGTTTCACAAAAAGTTGTTAAATTGGTTTCCCAATTCATTGGGACATTACACTAGACAGTATGTTTCTATAAAACTAATATTCAATTGAAATGCAAAGTAACATGCATATAGTAATAGAATTGTAGTTTTCATTCTCTAGGATACTGCAGTATGTGGAATGCATTAGTTGTGTTTAAAATTTATTGAAATTGATTATTGAATGCCTGCAACCCTTATTGGTGGGAAGGGAAAATTTAACTGCAGTTTAATTTCCTTTAAAATGGCATATATGTATATTTACATTGCTAATACAATTCCATCCTAAGGAGCCAATGTTAATCATCCCAAGGGTCTCATAAAGATATTCTAGAGTGCTGAATAGTACACTGTAAAACCCGACAAGTTAACTCAACTCAAATCGTTTGAGTAAACTGATTGCCTTGACTGTAATACCCGACAAGTAAACTTTACTCAAACGGTTTGAGTAAACAGATATCCTTAAGTTATGTTAACTCAAACCGTTTGAGGAAACCGATTGCCTTAAACCATTTAAGTTGAAAAAACTAACAGTTATGAGTACTCTGAACTTAATTCAGTTGAGTTCCCTGAAAGAAGATATACATTGCAATTAAGTGATTAAGTGATTAATTGAGCTTTAGTGATGAACACCTGCTGTTAACAAACAGAATCACTGAAGAAAAGAGAGAAAGGAACAACAGCTGACTTCAGACACAGACTTACTCAAACCTGACAAGTTATGTTAACTCAAACCGTTTGAGGAAACTGATTGCCTTAAACCGTTTAAGTTGAAAAAACTAACAGTTATGAGTACTCTTTACTTAATTCAGTTGAGTTCACTGAAAGATGTACATTGCAATTAAGTAATTAAGTGATTAACTAAGTGCTGATTGAGAATTAGTGATGAACAGCTGCTGTTAACAAACAGAATCACTGAAGAAAAGAGAAACACAAGAACTACTACAACTGACTTCAGACACAGACTTAGATGAAATCAACTGAAATAAAATACATGAAATCTCTCAAGATCTGATTAAACAACCCCACAAACAGCATCACCAGCTCCACTTATTAATAACCAGACTGACTTTATTTCTGTCAGACGTCTACAGAAGATCTTATTGAGAATGAACTAAGGTTTAGATGTTGATTTATTGTTTCATTTGAAGTAACCATGTTAGAGATCAGTGTTTGCTTTAGTTGGGCTCTTGACCCTTGATTTCTGTCTTAGTCTTTTCTCTGGCTGTTATAACCGTGTGTTTCAAAAACACATTTGTTATAACTCGAAAGCCCAGAAGAAATGCCATCAGGTGTTAACCTGTACTTAGGTGTAGGTTGTTATACTTTACAAAGGTGATGGTAATTATTCATTATTATTCACAGTTATTGATCCATGCGGAGTCTAATCTCTGATGTGTAATTAGTAGAAGTGGACCTAGTAAAAATGACACTAAGAGCCAGTGATTCTGTAATATTCAATTAATATTAAAATGACTTCATAAACATTTTGTACATAGACTTTTGTCTTCTATGCCAGTAACTGGTCAAACACAGACATCAATAATCAGAATATGAACCTCTACAATGGTGACAAAAAAACATGCTGCAATGCATGCTGGGTACTATTGTAGAACAAAACTCTACAATAAAAATCCATGGCGCCCAGCATGCTCTGCAGGATTTTTTTTTTTTTTTTATGGTCACCATTGTTGAGGTTCATATTCTGATTATTGATGTCTGTGTGTGACTAATTGACACCATAGAAGTCCACACTGTTTGGAAAGTCTTTGTATTAATGGATTATCACAGAACCACTGGGTCTTAGGATCACTTTTCCTGTAATCAATCAAATTACATAACACTTATTTCATCAGAGATTAGACTTCTTATGAATCAATAATTGATGATTATCACCAATATAAAGTATAACAACCTACATCTAGGTACAGGTTAACACCTGATGGCTTTTCTTCTGGGCTTTTGAGTTACAACAAATGTGTCTCAGAAACACATGGTTATAACAGCCAGAGAAAAGACTAAGACAGAAGTCAAGGGTCAAGAGCCCAACTAAAGCAAACACTGATCTCTAACATGGTTACTTCAAATGAAACAATAAATCAACATCTAAACCTTAGTTCATTCTCAATAAGATCTTCTGTAGACGTCTGACAGAAATAAAGTCAGTCTGGTTATTAATAAGTGGAGCTGGTGATGCTGTTTGTGGGGTTGTTTAATCAGATCTTGAGAGATTTCATGTATTTTATTTCAGTTGATTTCATCTAAGTCTGTGTCTGAAGTCAGTTGTAGTAGTTCTTGTGTTTCTCTTTTCTTCAGTGATTCTGTTTGTTAACAGCAGCTGTTCATCACTAATTCTCAATCAGCACTTAGTTAATCACTTAATTACTTAAATGCAAAGTTTTAAAACTTACATGGTTTAAATCAAGGCAATCTGTTTACTCAAACGGTTTGAGTTAAGTTAACTTGTCGGGGTTTACAGTGTACTGGAAAATGTCTAGTCATCTAAATACTTTTTTGCTGTTTCTGCTGCTGTTTCCACTGCAGAAAAAGCTGCTGCAGCTCCTCTGGCCCCTGCAGCAACAACTTCTCCTGCTGCTGCTAGTCCTCTCTTTCCAGCTTCTGCTAGTATCTGCTCCTTCCTAATCTTCTCTTGGGCTGCTTTATACATGGCATTAGTGTAGGGATTCATTGCATTAAATTTCACCATCTTTTCTATCATTTTTAGCAGTTCTATGACCTGATCTCGATCATCTCTGTTCTCATTGTTGAATGAGTGATATCTACCATAGCATGACTGAATTAACTGTTGTAGATCTTTGCTTTTGCTGATATATTCCTCTACAGGTTTACCCTTCAGTGCATCAGCATGAGTGAACAGAACAATTGTGTACTTTAGAGCATCATTTCCAAAGTTCTCCTGAATCCATCTCACTGCATTTTTCTCCTCCTCTGTGAATTTCACACCCAGTCTTATAACCAGTAGGAACGCATGAGGACCAGGAGCAGACATATAGATACACTCCTCTATTAAAATCTTAAGGGTTTTTTGACTGACTAAAGTGTCAAACAGGCCAGGACAGTCAGTCACTGATACCGTTTGACCACTCACATTTGCTTCTTGTTTCTTACAGATCATTGAAGCAGACATCAGAGAATCTTTCACTGTAAACGCTTCTCTGTTCAGGATGGTGTTTCCTGCTGCGCTCTTTCCTGATCCAGTTTTACTGATCTTCTATAATGTAAAAGTGTTTTTGTTGGAATAATATTACTTTTTTGTAGTATACATATTATATACATATATGCAATTCCATATGCTGAAATAATCAAACATTCTCTAGCATGAAACTATAATTTATATATTATTAATATAAATATACACATTCAACATTTTATAGCATCAAAACTAACATTGATTTTGACTGCTGTCATGGTGGGATTAAGTTATTAATTTCAGAACAGCCAAAATTCAGTTCAGTATCACAGACCTCTGATTGCATCAAACAACTGAACAACACTCATTGGTCTGTCTTGGAAGGCTTGTATATGATCACAAAAGAAAATGACTAAAAGTCCAAACTTCATAAACCAGTACACATGGGGAAAAAAACAGATTGTTCACTGCTACACAGAGGAAACCTCCAATCTTTTGGAAAATTTGTTGACGTTTACTAATACAATGATATATATTTGATCAATGATACATTTCATATTTGTTAGCAGTACACATAAATAATATTATATTACTGAATATATATCATTATACCTTTTACAGTTTTAGCTCACCTGCAAATGTATCTGCCATTTTTCAGTCTGTCTTTTATTTCAGTCTCCTCAAACAAACAAAATACCTGAAAAAAACAGAAGAACAGTTGTTAGATGAGGTTATTGTAAAGGCTTGGCAGACATTTACGTGATCAATAAACATTTTTTTTAATAATATGTAATTATTTATTAGTTTACATGTTTTGCCTTACCTGTGTTGTGTTAAATATAAAATTGATTTTGTGGACAAGAAAATGCCAAAGACCAGACAGCAGAGTCTAGCGCTGATAAAGCAAAGTGAAACTATCTTGTGTCATTTTGGAGCTATTCAGCTGAATAGGCAAACATGGTTTGTGATTGGACAGGTTAACATTGTGCCACAGCAGAATTTATGAATTTTATGAATATTATTTCTGAGTATTGTGTAATTTTATTGTACTGAATATTATTTCTGAATATTGTGTACATTTATTTTAACCACTTTTAAAAATAATTTTAGTATTTAATATTCACACCTAAGTGCAATAGAAAATAAAAAATGATGATTACCCCACCTCATCAGACATTCCTGTCTGTGTGAGACTTTCTCATAATCAAGAATGCCTGCTGAGAATTAATGATGCCGAATCAGTAGAAAATAATATGTTTTTATGTTTGACGTAAAAAAAGTTATACATTAAATGTGAAGTAAAAAATTGTATAGCCTTAGCACATTTAAAAGAGCCAATTAATAATTATTATTAAAAACAAAATCCAATTAATTCTAGCACGAAATCTACATTTACTATGAGTAAAAAAAAATGATTGTGTGATTTGTTGATAATGTAGGTAATGACGGATCTAAGCTCTAACTTATTAATACATGTATATAGAAAAGTGAATCTAATATTAGTGTGAACTGGTACACAAACTATTTAGCAGCATTTATTTTCTCACATTATTCTCTTAAAGTTTCAGAACTAACAGTTAATCCACATTTAAAAACCCTTTGAACACATCCTGTAATTGTTCCACAAGGGATGGTCAGCAATATTCAGTAAAAAAATCAATTCACTGACAGCTGTGTTTTGAAATGCTTTGCTGTAAATATAAATAAAGTATATTTCCCACCCATAAGACCAAACATTGCTTTTGTTAATGGAAAGAAAACACATTGTGCTATAGGGTTAACTCCTGATTATTATTAACAAAAGAACAAATTTACTGAAAAGAAAACTAAATGCTTATAAATCAAGCCTTAAATGGCATATGTATGAGTTGTTGAGGATTGAAAGAACACAAAGAAAGCAGCATTAACATTATACAAAGCATATACAAAACTGAACCTAGGCATGGCAAGGCAAGGCAAGTTTACTTATATAGCACATTTCGTACACAATGGTAATTTAAAGTGCTTTACATAAATGAAAGTCCAATAATAATGAAGAAAAGAATAAAACAAGGTTTATATTCAGTGAGCATATCTGCAATATATTTCGGTCCTAGGTCATTTAGTGACTTACAGTATTGTTCAAAATAATAGCAGTACAATGTGACTAACCAGAATAATCAAGGTTTTTAGTATATTTTTTATTGATACGTGGCAAACAAGTTACCAGTAGGTTCAGTAGATTGTCAGAAAACAAACAAGACCCAGCATTCATGATATGCGCGCTCTTAAGGCTGTGCAATTGGGCAATTAGTTGAAAGGGGTGTGTTCAAAAAAATAGCAGTGTCTACCTTTGACTGTACAAACTCAAAACTATTTTGTACAAACATTTTTTTTTTTTTTTCTGGGATTTAGCAATCCTGTGAATCACTAAACTAATATTTAGTTGTATGACCACAGTTTTTTAAAACTGCTTGACATCTGTGTGGCATGGAGTCAACCAACTTGTGGCACCTCTCAGCTGTTATTCCACTCCATGATTCTTTAACAACATTCCACAATTCATTCACATTTCTTGTTTTTGCTTCAGAAACAGCATTTTTGATATCACTCCACAAGTTCTCAATTGGATTAAGGTCTGGAGATTGGGCTGGCCACTCCATAACATTAATTTTGTTGGTTTGGAACCAAGACTTTGCCCGTTTACTAGTGTGTTTTGGGTCTTTGTCTTGTTGAAACAACCATTTCAAGGGCATGTCCTCTTCAGCATAGGGCAACATGACCTCTTCAAGTATTTTAACATATGCAAACTGATCCATGATCCCTGCACAGCAAAATCCCCAGTGTTAATTTAACACTCTGAGTGTGGACTCATATAAACACTGAAGCAGTGTTAAAAGTAACACTGAAGCAGAGTTGAAGTTAATGAGATAATTAAGAAGTTAATTGAGTTATGATTAAGCATTATTGAGGACACCTGATTTTAACAAGCAGAATCACCAAACGAGAAAATCACAATTTGTGTGTCACCATTATAGTGGTCAGTGTTTGCTTTAGCTGGGATCTTGGCTTGTAACTTTTTACTTTTAAAGTTTGTTTGTCAAACCAAGAGCAAAAATCATCGCGTGTTGATGATTATGTTTTAATGTAATCGTTGTTTGACATGAGTCATTGAACTCATTTACAGTGTTTTCTCAAGGCAAAATTCCATTATTGATTGTCACAGCTTTGATTCCACAATGAAAAAATCTGTATTTTCTATACATTTTGTAGATCTCTCTAGCAAGTGATTCTGATTTTTTTTAATTAAAGAATTTTAATTTTAGGCACACACAGATAACAATAATCAACGTATGAATCTCAACAACGGTGACAAACAACATATTCAGATAAACAGACCAACTCTGAACATCACAAAACTAGATACAAAAAAATTAACATAAAAACAGCAAAAGTAAAATATAGTTAGAATAAAAAGTTAAAAAGACAGTTCAGCTCATAATTTATTCATGCCGCAATGCATGATGGGAGCCATGGATGAGTTTTTATTGTCTACAACATGCTTTTTTGATGGTCACCGTTGTTGTGATGCTCACGCTGATTCCTGATGTCTGTGTGTCTAAACAAAAGATTTCTTTTTTTTTTTTTTTTTACGTAGTACTAACTATTAAAAACATGTCATACTATGTTAGAAATGTGGAGCTGCTTACTTTTCTTTTTCACTTAATTTATGTATGCAGTAAAGAAACTTAAACTCAGGCATTCAGGTCACTCTATAACAAATAGCTCAAATCACAATCAATGGCACACATGATTGCCTCTGCTGTGGTCTGTCTGTATGATATAATTCAGTCACCACAGCCACATAAAATCTAAAGATAATAACTGAAGGGTCAAGATCCCAACTAAAGCAAACATTGACCACTATAATGGTGACACACAAATTGTGATTTTCTCGTTTGGTGATTCTGCTTGTTAACATCAGGTGTCTTCAATAATGCTTAATCATAACTCAATTAACTTCTTAATTATCTCATTAACTTCAACTCTGCTGCAGTGTTACTTTTAACACTGCTTCAGTGTTTATATGAGTCCACACTCAAGAGTGTTAAATTAACACTGGGGATTTTGCTGTGTGGTATGCGATAAATAGGCCCAACACCATAGTAGGAGAAACATGCCCATATCATGATGCTTGCACCTCCATGCTTCACTGTCTTCACTGTGTACTGTGGCTTGAATTCAGAGTTTGGGGGTCGTCTCACAAACTGCCTGTGGCCCTTGGACCCAAAAAGAACAATTTTACTCTCATCAGTCCACAAAATGTTCCTCCATTTCTCTTTAGGCCAGTTGATGTGTTCTTTGGCAAATTGTAACCTCTTCTGCACATGCCTTTTTTTTAACAGAGGGACTTTGCGGGGGATTCTTGAAAATAGATTAGCTTCACACAGACGTCTTCTAACTGTCACAGTACTTACAGGTAACTCCAGACTGTCTTTGATCATCCTGGAGGTGATCATTGGCTGAGCCTTTGCCATTCTGGTTATTCTTCTATCCATTTTGATGGTTGTCTTCCGTTTTCTTCCACGTATCTCTGGTTTTGCTCTCCATTTTAAGGCATTGGAGATCATTTTAGCTGAACAGCCTATCATTTTTTGCACCTCTTTATAGGTTTTCCCCTCTCTAATCAACTTTTTAATCAAAGTACGCTGTTCTTCTGAACAATGTCTTGAACGACCCATTTTCCTCAGCTTTCAAATGCATGTTCAACAAGTGTTGGCTTCATCCTTAAATAGGGGCCACCTGATTCACACCTGTTTCTTCACAAAATTGATGACCTCAGTGATTGAATGCCACACTGCTATTTTTTTGAACACACCCCTTTCAACTAATTCAACTAATTGCCCAATTGCACAGCCTTAAGAGCGTGCATATCATGAATGCTGGGTCTCATTTGTTTTCTGAGAATCTACTGAACCTACTGGTAACTTGTTTGCCACGTAGCAATAAAAAAATATACGAAAAACCTTGATTATTCTGGTTAGTCACATTGTACTGCTATTATTTTGAACAATACTGTATATACGAGTAAAAGTACTTTAAAATCAATCCTAAATGTAACTGGAAGCCAGTGTAAGGACCTGAGGACTGGGGTGATATGCTCAGATTTTCTGGTTCTAGTCAGAATCCTGGCAGCAGCGTTCTGGATGAGCTGCAGCTGTCTAATGGTCTTTTAGGGAAGGCCAGTGAGGAGCCCACTGCAATAGTCCACCCTGCTGTTGACGAAGGCATGAACAAGTTTCTCCAAGTCTTGGCTGGAAACAAAACATCTAATTCTTGCAATATTTTTTAGATAGTATGCTGATTTAGTCACTGCTTTGACATGACTACTGAAACTAAGGTCTGTCTCTAGAATCACACCAAGATTCCTGACTTGATTTTTAGTTGTTCGACCCCTAGAGTCAAGGTATGCATTCACCTTGAACACTTCATCTTTGTTTCCAAATGCAATGACTTCAGTCTTTTCCTTGTTTAACTGAAGAAAGTTCTTGCACATCCAACTATTAATTTCATCAATGCATTGGCAGAGGGAGTCAATAGGGCTGTAGATATTTGGAGATAAGGCTAGGTAAATCTGGGTATCATCAGCATAGCTGTGAATTTGGTTCATTCTCATTATTTGACTTAGTGGGAGCATATACAGGCTAAACAAGATCGGTGTGAGAATTGACCCTTGTGGGACTCCGCATGTCACGGATGTCCACTTAGACTTATGCTCTCCTAGACTCACATAATAACCTCTCCCTTCTTAGTATGACCTGAACCATTTGAGTTCCATCCCAGAAAGCCCGACCCATTTTTCCAGTCTCTGTAGAAGTATGTTATGATCGACAGTGTCAAACGCAGCACTGAGATCTAGCAATACCAGCACCGATATTTTGTCACAGTCACAAATTAAGCGAATATAATTTATTATCTTAATGAGTGCTGTCTCTGTGCTGTGATCTGGTTGAAAACCAGATTGAAGAAAGTCCAGGTATCCATTTGAGTTTAAGTATTTGTTCAGCTGATTAAAAACGACCTTTTCTATAATTTTGCCTATAAAATGAAGATTAGATATTGGTATAAAATTGGTGTTATCAAGATTGCTCTTTTTCAGGAGGGGCTTAATAACTGCAGTTTTTAGGGAGTTTGGAAATGTCCTAGAAAGAAGTGAGGTGTTCACGACTTCTAAAAGATCTGCTTCTAAGCAGTTAAGCACACTTCTGAAAAAAAGTGTGTCAAGATAGCAGGTTGACGATTTTAGGACGATTTCAGAATTTTGCTATCAATTGCTTCAAAAATAGACATAGTATATTTTTGATATTGTGGCCAAATCTGTCTGACCTCTGCATTACTTGAGCTAATCAGAGTGTGCTAATCGCCTTGCTGATATTGATAATCTTCTCAGAAAAGAAGGAAGCAAACTCATTGCATTTGCTGTCTGATAGCATTCCACTGGGAATCTGACTTGGGGGGTTTGTCAGTCTCTCAACAGGGGCAAAAAGAGTATGAGTGTTGTTTAAGTTACTGTTTATAAGGTTTGAGAAGAAATTCTGTCTAGCTGTGGCTAGTTTCACATTAAAAGCATGAAGGCTGTCTTCATAGATGTGTCCCGCGTGACAAAAACGCTCAGCGAGCAGAACCGTCTTGTCGATTCACGAGTTTCCAGGGGGAACGATTTGTGTGCGACACATCCCTCTCCGGTTCCGGATGTGGCAGAAGCATCGTTCCGGCCTGATTAGCGCTAATGCACTGCAGGTGCGAGAGAGAGAGGAGCGGCGTTCACATAGGCTTCCTGCTTTACAAGCCAAAGATAAAAGGGCTATTCAGAGAAGTTTAGAGGTGGTGGGTTCTTGTGGAGCAGTTTTTGGGCACAAGCTTGCTCAGGGCTGTTATTTGGGTGTGAAGGTTTCTGTTGAAGTCTCCGGGGAAAAAGGTTTCCTATTGAAGTCGTCTGCATTGGGAGTTTACTCGCCTGTGGTGAAGCCTCGTTGGGGTGAAAGCGGCCTATTGAAGTCTGCTAGAACAGAGTTCGTTTGTGGGAATCTGATGGACTGATTTATTGATAGGATCTGTGCTGTGAAGGGAGAGAGAAAGATAAGGGAATTGATTTCATCTTACAAACATTCAAAGAGCTTGAAGAGGATACAGTGAACGTAAATCTGATTGTTGGGGAAGCTATGGGTTTCAGAGTGTGCTGAAGAGGAATTGAGGATTGAATGTCCCCCACGGGAGTGTAACGAATGGATTGAGACCTCTGATCAGCCTTACCGTGTGAGTGAATTGTAGTGCTTTTGCCTTATTGTTACACATTGATTCATTGCTGTGGATTTGTGGTGAACACGAGTGTGGTGTGCTTTTGCTGAGAAGCTGTCCCAAGCCCTGCTTACACATTTGTGAAAAGTTATGATGCCTGCTCTCCATTAGAATCCCAGAGTGATACAGCTGAGCTGGTGAGGTATCATCTTGCGTTATCGATCTTCTTGCATTATTCTCTCTTGGGTTGTCTGAGCTCTGAGTACTATACTGTCATGCTGAGATCTCATCTTTAACCACTCTCTCTGTTTGTGTGCCCTAGGAAGGAACACATTGCTGTTGGAAAACCCTTACCTGTCTACTTTCCGTCTGAGTCCTGGAAGTATGCTGCATCACTGAAGTAAGCTTTTAAGCCACGGTCTCCCTCACATGCACCGACACCAGTATCCTGTACTGGGAAGACTTCTTCCCTCCCTACTTACCGTCTGAGTCTGGAAGTACGCAGCATCGCTGAAGTAAGCTTTTAAGTTATTCTTTCTCTAATGTGCCCCGGCGAAAGTATTCTGTACTGCGAGGGATCCTTACCTGTCTACTCACCGTCGGAGTCCCAAATGATGCAGTATTGCTGGTGAGGTATCTTGTTATCCCCTCTTGAGCTGTCTGAGCTCTGTGATTACTGATATATTGTGTTCAATAAAGATTGTTATTCCTTTTGAAGTTACCTCTCGTCGGTGTTGTCCATCTGTTGCAGACCTGTGGTGTCCGCTCCTCATGGTGGGGTCTAAGTTAGGGGTGGCTGGTCATCCGAGTCCAACCCGGTGGCAGATGCTATAGTGAATTACAAGTTTTGTCACATCCGCTCTGCTCGGATTTCTGTCCGTTTTCTTACTTACTATTATTGGAACAATCTCATCGAGTCTGCAGAAATGCTTGGTGTTAAAGATATAGTCTCCATAAATGGTACACTTGTGTTCTCGTTTATGCATCTCCTTCTGACAAAGACAGATCTAGGTTCAGTTATAGCAGAGATCAAAATAGCAAAGAAAATACAGAAGTGTATATATAAATACAAATGTGTTTTAGAAACACATGGTTATAACAGCCAGAGAAAAGGCTGAGACAGAAATCAAGGGTCAAGAGCCCAACTAAAGCAAACACTGATCTCTAACATGGTTACTTCAAATAACACAATAAATCAACATCTAAACCTTAGTTCATTCTCAATAAGATCTTCTGTAGACGTCTGACAGAAATAAAGTCAGTCTGGTTATTAATAAGTGGAGCTGGTGATGCTGTTTGTGGGGTTGTTTAATCAGATCTTGAGAGATTTCATGTATTTCAGTTGATTTCATCTAAGGCTGTGTCTGAAGTCAGTTGTAGTAGTTCTTGTGTTTCTCTTTTCTTCAGTGATTCTGTTTGTTAACAGCAGCTGTTCATCACTAATTCACAATCAGCACTTAGTTAATCACTTAATTACTTGAATGCAAAGTTTTAAAACTTACATGGTTTAAATCAAGGCAATCTGTTTACTCAAACGGTTTGAGTTAAGTTAACTTGTCAACTTGTACTTGGTAATAGAGCTAGCAAAACCTGAGTCAATATGTATTATAATGCATTATTTTTGCCTTGGTTGTGCTTGTGGGAGCATATACAAATTGTACAGGTGCAGGGACTAAGCTAGAACTACAATATTGTTGATATTGTTATGCAAAACTTGTTGAATTTGCAGTCCGAGATTTGTGCAGTAAACAAGACTTCAGTACTTTCCATTCTAAGATAGCCAACAGTTGTTGTTGTTTTTTTTAAATATATGTTTATTGGGAATATACATACAATTATGTAGTATGAAAAATTACCAAGAATATCAAATTATTCCTTTTTTTAACAGTTAGCAAAAAAAGTAAATAAATTAACTGAACACCCACACATGGTATAATTGTCTCAAATGATTCTCAAAACATTTGTGACAAGGTTAAATTGAATTACAATAATTACAACAAATACTAATAAATAGAAAAAAAAATTCCAGAGATGAAGCAAGAATATAAGAGAAAGTAAAAATACACATAAAAATGTATATACAAACAATCTATCTATATATATGAAAGCACCCCAACCCCAATATATATATATATATATATGTGTGTGTGTAAATATAAACTAAGGTTTTTAAGTAACTAAACTCTTCTAACTAAATTTACATTTTTTATAATTCAGTGGTTTTGTCAACTATATATTTTTCTCTATTAGGCAAAACCTAGTTTTCTAGGGTAACACTTTACAATAAGTTGTTGACATTGTATTGTTCATAGTTAAAGTTAGTTTATACATCAGTTTATACAATATTTATTCAACTTTGTTAGTTAATAAAAGTACAGATGTTCGTTGTTTGTTATTGTTAATTCACTTCACAGTGTATTAGCTAATGTTAACAAACAAAACTGATTTTAACTTAAGAACAGCTAGTTCAATGTTAAGAGATGTTTGTATCCTCGAAAAATGATTATAATTTGTTTTTGTTTATTGATAAATCAAGACCTAAACTTGCGGTGGTGATGACGTCAGTAACCATGTTTTTCAAAAGTAATTTTAAATAATATTCTTAATATCATTAACACCGTTTTTACCTTGGAACAATTACATTTGGTTTCATAGGATTATATTGAATTTATTGCTTCCTTTTAATCAGTAGGGTTATAGCTCGCCAGATTTATTTTATTTTTTTTAACAGCCAGCTTTCACATTACCTTTTTGAAAGCTCCCCACCTTTTTTTCACCAAAGAGAAACCTTTTAGCATGTACCCCCCCCCCACCCCCCCACACCCCCCACACACACACTTCAGCATGCCCCCATGGCACGCCCATTGCTCCAAGCTGCAGCTACCCCTACTAGTTTTTTTATGTATTTTTACAAACACTGATTTCAACAATTAGAGAACCGCACTGAATCCATAAACAGGAAAATCTAGTGAAATAGAATTATTTTAACCTTGTTACATATAGAGTACCTCAAGGCTCAGTACTAGGTCCATTGCTTTTGACACTTTATGTGTTACTCTTGGGAGATATCATCAGGAAGCACAGCGTTGGCTTCCACTGTTATTTTAATTTTTATCTGTGTCTTGTCACGTGTTATCCTGTCTGTGCATTGGAAGCTTCTGTCACCAAGATAAATTCCTTGGATTTGTAAGCATACATAGCAATAAAGCTCCTTCTGATTCTTATTCTAATTTAAATCACTGCTCTTTCTGCCATTTGCCATCCGAATAGTGACAACCCTTAGCCTTAATGACTGTCTGTAGTCTCCTGGGCATGCTGTCATCCAGGTTCAATGCAAACCTGAACTTCAATTTTTGGTCCCATACTTGTTTCAGTTTTACTGGTAGTCCATTGTTTGAATTGTTTTATTGTGCTATCCTCACTTACATAAATGAAATATAGTGTCCTACACCCACTAGTAGAACAAATATGAAAATGTATATCTGGTCTCTGAATAAATTTTGGTTTGACTGTATATCCTTCAGTTATTTTCACACCTAATTATGCCCATTAAAATATATTTAACAAGTTTTTGCTCTAAATAGCAATAGAGCTGCTACATTGCAGCAACTTAGTAATGTAATGACGTGCTTTGCTGTAACAATGAAGGGAACCACTTATTATAAATATCTTGTCATATTTTTCACAAATAGAATATAATATTTATATTCCAAAGCCAATCATACAGTATAATGTCAAGTCACCTTTATTTATATAGCGCTTTATACAAAATACATTGCGTCAAAGCAAGTGAACAACATTCATTAGGAAAACAGTGCATCAATAATGCAAAATGACAGTTAAAGGCAGTTCATCATTGAATTCAGTGATGTAATCTATGTTCAGTTTAAATAGTGTCTGTGCATTCATTTGCAATCATGTCAACGATATCGCTGTAAATGAAGTGACCCCAACTAGGCAAGCCAGAGGCGACAGCGGCAAGGAACCAAAACTCCATCGGTGACAGAATGGAGAATAAACCTTGGGAGAAACCAGGCTCAGTTAGGGGGCCAGTTCTCCTCTGACCACAATTCCAGGCTGCAGCAAAGTCAGATTGTGCAGAAGAATCATTTGTTTCCTGTGGTCTTGTCTTGGTGGCCATCTGAGACAAGGTCTTTTCATGGGATCTGTATCTGGGGCTCTAGATGTCCTGGTCTCCGCTGTCTTTCAGGGCTGTAGAGGTCCTTTCTAGGTGCCGATCCACCATCTGGTCTTGATACGTACTGGATGTGACTCACTCCCACAGGGTACCCACTGTGGACCCCACTCCCATTAGTTACCTCAGCCTTAGAACAATTACGTGAAGCCACAATTTTTACTAAACTTGATTTACGAAGTACCAATAATTTAATCAGGTTCAGAGAAGGTGATGAATGGAAGACAGCATTTATCACCACCAGGGGGCACTATGAATACTATGTGATGCTGTATGGCCTATCCAGTTCACCGTCTGTATTTCAGTCATTTATCAATGAGATCTTTCAGGACATTCTAAACCACCACGTTATCGCCTACATTGATGACATTCTAATATATTCAAAGACACGTGAACAACATATCCAAGATGTGAAAGATGTTCTGTCTCTATTGCTGGCAAATCAGTTATATGTTAAGGCAGAAAAATTTGAATTTCATGTCTCGAATACCACTTTTCTAGTCTACAAGATCAGTCATCATGGAGTGGAGATGCACACGAGGAAAGTTGAGGCATTTGCTAACTTTAACAGGAGATTCATCCGAAACTACAATACTATTGCGGCACCACTCACCGCTTTGCTTAAAGGAAAACCAAGGAAACTACCGTGGACACCGCTTGCCCAGACAGCATTTGATACTCTGAGGACCAGCTTGAATAAATGCCTGGGGTTATGTCTGTTTTCTTTTAAAAGAGACTAAAAGTAATCAGATCTAACAGTTTTTAATGCTTTTCTGTAGGTTACTGCCAAGCAATACGAAATACCTCTAGTTTTGTTTTCCTCCAGCTGTGCTCCATTTTTCGGGCTGCTCTCTTTAGGGTGCAAGTATGTTCATTATACCATGGTGGCAGACTGTTTTCCTTAACCTTCCTTAGCAACTGTACAGAAGCAACTGTATTTAAAATGCTACAAAAGAGAGAGTCCATAGTTTTTGTTACATCATCAAGTTGCATTTCCCACTGATTTTAGGAATAAATTATGGGTACAGTTAGGTTTTGGGGTGGGGATTGGGTTAAGTCTATATTTTGGACAATAATGTTGATCCAGAATCATTAGAAGATGTTGATCCAGGAACATGTCTGACTTGGCAAAATCACGGTGTCCCGCATTACACACAGCCTGCTAGATTTACTTTCGCCAGAAAGTAATGTATGGTTGAAAAGAAATCCTGTTTATAGTGAATCCCCCTATGAATTGTATTTTTTTACGATTTAGCTTTAATCCAAATGCGTGTGCCAATGTGTGAACATCAAAGATCAAACGTGCATGCTCTCTCTCTCTTTCTACTTTAAAGTAATGTTTGTTTTGTTTTACTTGTTTTTTTTTCATATCTGACTGAAGTTCAAACTTTCCAGTGATGAACTGTATATTCACTCGACAAGTTGCACATCTCCGCCACTGCACGCTCAATCCACTCCGAGTGCTTGGACTTGGACTAGTTACCGAAAGGCTGCTGGTTTGAGTTTTGGTGCTGGCAGGAGTTGTAAGTGGGAGGGAGTGAATTAACAACACTCTCTTCCACCCTCAATTAACCATGGCTGAAGTGCCCTTGAGCAAGGCACTGAACCCCAGTTGCTCCCCGGGCGCTGGATCTATAGCTGCCCACTGCTCCAGGTGTGTGTTCACGGTGTGTTCACTTCCCACTGCTGTGTGTGTGCACTTGGATGGGTTAAATGCAGAGCACCAATTCCGAGTAAGGACTACCATACTTGGCAAATGTCACGACATTCACTTTCAGCTCACGCACATCAGCTTTACAGGTATTAGCACTGAATGTTTAACATTATATATTTATTGCATAGATATCCTACGTACAACCTTAATCTCTAATAACTCCATTCTGCTGTCTGTTCTGTTGTCTGTGTTTCTTTGTCTGAATATGGAACTTGTCACATATTGCGTGGTATCAGTGTTTGGGATCGGTGCAAGAGTACGAGTACAGCATGTTACGCCCCGGTCTAGGTCAGGACCACAACATAAATGACACCACAATGAATAGCTGTTCAAATACTGTTTTATTCACTTAGTTGATCTGTGGATCAATCTAATGTGGTATCAGTTTTGTGGAGTACAAACAATCACAAAATAAATCAACAAATTAGAAGAAACTGAGGCAACTTATCAGGGGTGAGCAAATGCCAAAACAATGAACAAGCAATCCTTCAAACTTCCCATTAACCCTCTGAGGTCTAAGGGTATTTTTGGGTCCTGGAGAAGTTTTGTCATGCCCTGACATTTGTACTTTTTTCAGTTGCTTATAAACATCTAAATGGCTAAAGTCTAATCTCACTGTAATCAGCACAAACTGGGCCATGATAAGATGTGAGTTCATATTATACTGCATGCCTTTTTTTATTTAAAGTTAATAACTCTGAAATTACTTAAGCAGTGTCATATAGTTATATTGTTTTGTGTATGCTGTTCTTGATTAACTGTTTTTAGATTATTAATTCAATTTATTTTATTTTATTTTATTTGTAGCAGTTGTTGGCATTTATTTGACAGTTGTTTTTTGTTGTTGTTTAGTTTTTTGTTTTTGCAATTAAGTTGTTTTAGCCTAATATTTTGGGAAATCTCATTAAAATAACATTATCTGTTAAAAAAAAATATATATATGTAAAGTTTTTTTTTGCACTTTATTTAAATTTAATATTTACCATTAATTGTAGGGTTTTTGTCTGGCAGCCGTAAACTTTTTACACAAAGATTGTGCCGTTAAATAACAGTAATTTACTGGCAGCAGGTGTGCCATCAAGGTACTGTTAATTTATAGCTCTCAACTGTTAATTTACAACTCTTATGTTTAACAGTGTTTTACTGTAATTCTACCATGGAAATTAACTCTGCTCCCATTACTTAAAACTGTTCAAATTTAAAATCTATCATTCATACAGTATGATGTTAGTAATATTAACTTATTTCATTAGAATCCACTGAGAAGGAATATTTCTTAGAATAAAACTGCAAACACTTAATGTGTCATAGTAAATTAACTATAAACATGAATTTTGCTCAAATAATTGCGTTTCATTGTTAGCTATAGTACACATGTATGTGATGAAGTACTTAATACAGAGATCATCACTGCATCAGCAACTCCACATTTACTGTCTTTACATAAAGCAGCAGAAGATCAGTGCAGAGGCTCTACTCTCCAGTGTCATACCTCTCCTTATCAGTATAAGAATTTGCATAACTCTTTTCTATGGATGTTCACAAATATTTCAGTTTATATAAATATTATTTTTTTATGGTGGATACTTGGCATTGGATATCTGCATTTGTCATAGTAAAAAAAGGGAAATGCAGGCTGATGCTCTTAAGATTTTTGTTCAGACAAATATAAAATGAAAAAAGTCAATAGAAATAAAGAATAAAGAAAAAACTTTTATTTAATTTCATTGACACTGATTTCATTAATTAGTGACATAACAGATAATATGAAAACAGCCAGAAGAGATATTGTGTAGAGCAGAACATTTAGCACTATTACATCTACAGTAAAATAAATGTTTCACAAAAAGTTGTTAAATTGGTTTCCCATTCATTGGGACATTACACTAGACAGTATGTTTCTATAAAACTAATATTCAATTCAAATGCAAAGTAATATGCATATAGTAATAGAATTGTAGTTTTCATTCTCTAGGATACTGCAGTATGTGGAATGCATTAGTTGTGTTTAAAATTTATTGAAATTGATTATTGATTGCCTGCAACCCTTATTGGTGGGCAGGGAAAATGTAACTGCAGTTTAATTTCCTTTAAAATAGCATGTATGTATATTTACATTGCTAATACAATTCCATCCCAAGGAGCCAATGTTTATCATCCCAAGGATCTCATAAAGATATTCTAGAGTGCTGAATAGTACTGGAAAATGTCTAGTCATCTAAATACTTTTTTGCTGTTTCTGCTGCTGTTTCCACTGCAGAAAAAGCTGCTGCAGCTCCTCTGGCCCCTGCAGCAACAACTTCTCCTGCTGCTGCTAGTCCTCTCTTTCCAGCTTCTGCTAGCATCTGCTCCTTCCTAATTTTCTCTTGGGCTGCTTTATACATGGCATTAGTGTAGGGATTCATTGCATTAAATTTCACCATCTTTTCTATCATTTTCAGCAGTTCTATGACCTGATCTCGATCATCTCTGTTCTCATTGTTGAATGAGTGATATCTACCATAGCATGACTGAATTAACTGTTGTAGATCTTTGCTTTTGCTGATATATTCCTCTACAGGTTTACCCTTCAGTGCATCAGCATGAGTGAACAGAACAATGGTGTACTTTAGAGCATCATTTCCAAAGTTCTCCTGAATCCATCTCACTGCATTTTTCTCCTCCTCTGTGAATTTCACACCCAGTCTTATAACCAGCAGGAACGCATGAGGACCAGGAGCAGACATATAGATACACTCCTCTATTAAAATCTTAAGGGTTTTTTGACTGACTAAAGTGTCAAACAGGCCAGGACAGTCAGTCACTGATACCGTTTGACCACTCACATTTGCTTCTTGTTTCTTACAGATCATTGAAGCAGACATCAGAGAATCTTTCACTGTAAACGCTTCTCTGTTCAGGATGGTGTTTCCTGCTGCGCTCTTTCCTGATCCAGTTTTACCCAGAAGAACGATCCTCAGATCTTCTATAATGTAAAAGTGTTTTTGTTGGAATAATATTACTTTTTTGTAGTATACATATTATATACATATATGCAATTCCATATGCTGAAATAATCAAACATTCTCTAGCATGAAACTATAATTTATATATTATTAATATAAATATACACATTCAACATTTTATAGCATCAAAACTAACATTGATTTTGACTGCTGTCATGGTGGGATTAAGTTATTAATTTCAGAACAGCCAAAATTCAGTTCAGTAGCACAGACCTCTTATTGCATCAAACAAATGAACAACACTCATTGGTCTGTCTTGGAAGGCTTGTATATGATCACAAAAGAAAATGACTAAAAGTCCAAACTTCATAAACCAGTACACATGGGGAAAAAAACAGATTGTTCACTGCTACACAGAGGAAACCAAGTTCCTCAAACAATTTCTGGTTCTAAGAGCTGTTATAACTAAAGAAATCCTCCAATCTTTTGGAACGTATGTTGACGTTTACTAATACAATTATATATATTTGATCAATGATACATTTCAAATTTGTTAGCAGTACACATAAATAATATTATATTACTGAATAAATATCATTATACCTTTTACGGTTTTAGCTCACCTGCAAATATATCTGCCATTTCTCAGTCTGTCCTTTATTTCAGTCTCCACAAACAAACAAAATACCTGAAAAAAACAGAAGAACAGTTGTTAGATGAGGTTATTGTAAAGGCTTGGCAGACTTTTACATGATCAATAAACATTTTTTTAATAATATGTGTAATTATTTATTAGTGTACATGTTTTGCCTTACCCGTGTTGTGGTAAATATAAAATTGATTTTGTGGACAAGAAAATGCCAAAGACCAGACAGCAGAGTCTAGCGCTGATAAAGCATTTTGGAGCTATTCAGCTGAATAGGCAAACATGGTTTGTGATTGGACAGGTTAACATTGTGCCACAGCAGAATTTATGAATTTTATGAATATTATTTCTGAGTATTGTGTAATTTTATTTTACTGAATATTATTTCTGAATATTGTGTACATTTATTGTAACCACTTTTAAAAACAATTTTAGTATTTAATATTCACACCAAAGTGCAATAAAAAATAAAAAATTATGATTACCCCACCTCATCAGACATTCCTGTCTGTGTGAGACTTTCTCATAATCAAGAATGCCTGCTGAGAATTAATGATGCCGAATCAGTAGAAAATAATATGTTTTTATGTTTGACTTAAAAAAATGTATACATTAAATGTGAAGTAAAAAATTGTATAGCCTTAGCACATTTAAAAGAGCCAATTAACAATGATTATTAAAAACAAAATCCAATTAATTCTAGTATGAAATCTACATTTACTATGAGTAAAAAAAATGATTGTGTTATTTGTTGATAATGTAGGTAATGACGGATCTAAGCTCTAACTTATTAATACATGTATATAGAAAAGTGCATCTAACACTAGTGTGAACTGGTACACAAACTATTTAGCAGCATTTATTTTCTCACATAATTATCTTAAAGTTTCAGAACTAACAGTTAATCCACATTTAAAAACCCTTTGAACACATCCTGTAATTCTTCCACAAACATGGATGGTCAGTAATATTCAGTAAAAAATCAATTCACTGACAGCTGTGTTTTGAAATGCTTTGCTGTAAATATAAATAAAGCATATTTCCCACCCATAAGACCAAACATAGCTTTTGTTAATGGAAAGAAAACACATTGTGCTATAGGGTTAACTCCTGATTATTATTAACAAAAGAACAAATTTACTGAAAAGAAAACTAAATGCTTATAAATCAAGCCTTAAATGGCATATGTATGAGTTGTTGAGAATTGAAAGAACACAAAGAGAGCAGAACTAACATTATACAAAGCATATACAAAACTGAACGTAAATATGACATCAGTGATTTGAATTGTATTGAATGTTTCATTGTAGCCACCAAAGCTGCCATTAATTATTTTCTGTCTTTAAGTAAAGGACATTACAGCACTTCCAATTGTTAATTCCATCAATACATTGGCATTTGAGGCTATGGGTTTGTGGTTACTTGTAACAGAGCTGGCAAAACCTGAGTCAATATGTATTATAATTAGGGCCGGGACTCGATTAAAAAAATTAATCTAATTAATTAGAGGCTTTGTAATTAATTAATCGAAATTAATCGCATTTTAATCGCATATAAATATTTGACCTGAGAACAGTGAGAAGTAATTTTTTTCACATGGATTTATAGTATACCATTGAATAATGACTGAATACATAAGCTTAAGCAACAAAATATTGTTTATTTTTGTTCAACCAAGTCTAGCAGACCAGTGCAATTTTTGCCATGAAGTGTAGCCATAGCATATTTAGAATCAATTTAGAAATAGTACATTTAAGAAATTCAGGAAGCTTACAGGTGCTGGAACCTTCTGTAAAGTGTTTTTTTTTTTAAGTAAAACACAATACTGTCAAGTACATTCAGAACATTGGAAACACTGACTATTAGAAAATCTCTCTGTTGCTTCAGAGGCCATAACATACTAAGACCAACACTCTTTAACCTTGGCCAAAACAATAAAGAGTTTAACATAAACTGCCAGTTGCACCAACAAAATAATACATAGTTCAACGTAAAGTGTAAAGTCCACGCTAGCTGCTATATGTTTTGCGTTGAGGTGATACTTAAGGCTCGATGTGGTGCAGTGATATGCAAACTCTAGTTGGTGCTTCAGTATAATCGGTCCGCCGAAACTCATCCAGTGAGAAAAGTTCTGCGGTGCAAAAATAAGTTATTAAAAATGCGGGAATTTTTTTTTGTTGTAAATAATTAATCTTAGTTAACGCTTTATTTTTTGTGTAATTAATTAATCTCAATTAATGTGTTAAAGTGCCGGCCCTAATTATAATGCATTATTTTTGCATTGGTTGTGCTTGTGGGAGCATATACAAATTGTACAGGTGCAGGGACTAAGCTAGAACTCCAATATTGTTGATATTGTAATACAAAACTTGTTGAATTTGCAGTCCGAGATTTGTGCAGTAAACAAAACTTCAGTACTTTCCATTCTAAGATAGCCAACAGTTTTTTGTGTTTTTTTTTTGCAGATAAAGACAAACTTAAAAAAGAGAGAGCAAAACAAATAAATAAGTATTTTTCAAAAGGAGAGACATTTGTAAGTGCAGCAATTTTAAAGGAAATGAATTAAATGAAATAAAATACTACTACTATATGTATTATCTGTATTTAATTTAAGCATTAATATATTTCTTATTCCTAACTATTTGTGAGTTTTACTATTTCTTTGGTGCTTTCTTATTATTATTGTGTTTTATATTTATTTTATTCACAAATTGTTTACAGGTGTGTCTTTGTTCTGCATGTAATTTTGCCTGAGAATGGTAAAATTACATGTAGTTTTACTGCATATCAGTGATTTAAAGATACATCTGTGTAGTCTTAAAACAGCCACACACACACACACACAATTATTTTATCATTATTGTTGTTTAGTATGCTGTAGGTAGTAAGTAGTATTAGTAGACTTTAATCATATTCATATAGGTAAAGGTAGAAAAAAATATTTTTATTCTATTTTAGTTATTATACTCATGCTCCATCATTGTTTGATTTTTGATTTTAAAAAGTCTGTATGATTTTTGTCACTGTAAATAAATATACTACAGCACTCCTCACTTGTTTGCTACATACATTTGCACATATATTATATTGTCTATTGTCTTATTTTCTATTGACTATTGTCTTTTGTGTACTGATTTTCACATTTCTATTTTATAATCACTTGTTTATTTTATTTTATTTTTTATTTTATTTTTTTAATTAAACAGCACTTGAAGCTGCTGTCACCAAGACAAATTCCTTGTGTGTGTGTGTGTGTGTGTGTGTGTAAGCACACATGGCAATAATGCTCTTTGAAACCACAGCAAATCATGCTAATCATTTTAAATAAGTGATGAAATATCAAATAATAATCCCCAATTAATCTGAATGATTGCATATAAATTAGGTTCAAAATAAAAGGCTTTTTAACATGTATATTGCTTGAATTACAACTGCAGTTGTGTATATTGATTATGCAATGCAGTGCATGAAATACTGTGGGGGGTGGGGGGGTCCTATTTTTGGGTCCTGGAGAAGTTTTGTCATGCCCTGACATTTGTACTTTTTTCAGTTGCTTATAAACATCTAAATGGCTAAAGTCTAATCTCACTGTAATCAGCACAAACTGGGCCATGATAAGATGTGAGTTCATATTATACTGCATGCCTTTTTTTATTTAAAGTTAATAACTCTGAAATTACTTAAGCAGTGTCATATAGTTATATTGTTTTGTGTATGCTGTTCTTGATTAACTGTTTTTAGATTATTAATTCGATTTATTTTATTTTATTTGTAGCAGTTGTTGGCATTTATTTGACAGTTGTTTTTTGTTGTTGTTTAGTTTTTTGTTTTTGCAATTAAGTTGTTTTAGCCTAATATTTTGGGAAATCTCATTAAAATAACATAATCTGTTAAAAAAAATATATATATGTAAAGTTTTTTTTTGCACTTTATTTAAATTTAATATTTAACATTAATTGTAGGGTTTTTGTCTGGCAGCCGTAAACTTTTTACACAAAGATTGTGCCGTTAAATAACAGTAATTTACTGGCAGCAGGTGTGCCATCAAGGTACTGTTAATTTATAGCTCTCAACTGTTAATTTACAACTCTTATGTTTAACAGTGTTTTACTGTAATTCTACCATGGAAATTAACTCTGCTCCCATTACTTAAAACTGTTCAAATTTAAAATCTATCATTCATACAGTATGATGTTAGTAATATTAACTTATTTCATTAGAATCCACTGAGAAGGAATATTTCTTAGAATAAAACTGCAAACACTTAATGTGTCATAGTAAATTAACTATAAACATGAATTTTGCTCAAATAATTGCGTTTCATTGTTAGCTATAGTACACATGTATGTGATGAAGTACTTAATACAGAGATCATCACTGCATCAGCAACTCCACATTTACTGTCTTTACATAAAGCAGCAGAAGATCAGTGCAGAGGCTCTACTCTCCAGTGTCATACCTCTCCTTATCAGTATAAGAATTTGCATAACTCTTTTCTATGGATGTTCACAAATATTTCAGTTTATATAAATATTATTTTTTTTATGGTGGATACTTGGCATTGGATATCTGCATTTGTCATAGTAAAAAAAAGGAAATGCAGGCTGATGCTCTTAAGATTTTTGTTCAGACAAATATAAAATGAAAAAAGTCAATAGAAATAAAGAAGAAAAAACTTTTATTTAATTTCATTGACACTGATTTTATTAATTAGTGACATAACAGACAATATGAAAACAGCCAGAAGAGATATTGTGTAGAGCAGAACATTTAGCACTATTACATCTACATTAAAATAAATGTTTCACAAAAAGTTGTTAAATTGGTTTCCCATTCATTGGGACATTACACTAGACAGTATGTTTCTATAAAACTAATATTCAATTCAAATGCAAAGTAACATGCATATAGTAATAGAATTGTAGTTTTCATTCTCTAGGATACTGCAGTATGTGGAATGCATTAGTTGTGTTTATAATTTATTGAAATTGATTATTGATTGCCTGCAACCCTTATTGGTGGGCAGGGAAAATGTAACTGCAGTTTAATTTCCTTTAAAATAGCATGTATGTATATTTACATTGCTAATACAATTCCATCCCAAGGAGCCAATGTTTATCATCCCAAGGGTCTCATAAAGATATTCTAGAGTGCTGAATAGTACTGGAAAATGTCTAGTCATCTAAATACTTTTTTGCTGTTTCTGCTGCTGTTTCCACTGCAGAAAAAGCTGCTGCAGCTCCTCTGGCCCCTGCAGCAACAACTTCTTCTACTGCTGCTAGTCCTCTCTTTCCAGCTTCTGCTAGCATCTGCTCCTTCCTAATCTTCTCTTGGGCTGCTTTATACATGGCATTAGTGTAGGGATTCATTGCATTAAATTTCACCATCTTTTCTATCATTTTCAGCAGTTCTATGACCTGATCTCGATCATCTCTGTTCTCATTGTTGAATGAGTGATATCTACCATAGCAGGACTGAATTAACTGTTGTAGATCTTTGCTTTTGCTGATATATTCCTCTACAGGTTTACCCTTCAGTGCATCAGCATGAGTGAACAGAACAATGGTGTACTTTAGAGCATCATTTCCAAAGTTCTCCTGAATCCATCTCACTGCATTTTTCTCCTCCTCTGTGAATTTCACACCCAGTCTTATAACCAGCAGGAACGCATGAGGACCAGGAGCAGACATATAGATACACTCCTCTATTAAAATCTTAAGGGTTTTTTGACTGACTAAAGTGTCAAACAGGCCAGGACAGTCAGTCACTGATACCGTTTGACCACTCACATTTGCTTCTTGTTTCTTACAGATCATTGAAGCAGACATCAGAGAATCTTTCACTGTAAACGCTTCTCTGTTCAGGATGGTGTTTCCTGCTGCGCTCTTTCCTGATCCAGTTTTACCCAGAAGAACGATCCTCAGATCTTCTATAATGTAAAAGTGTTTTTGTTGAAATAATATTACTTTTTTGTAGTATACATATTATATACATATATGCAATTCCATATGCTGAAATAATCAAACATTCTCTAGCATGAAACTATAATTTATATATTATTAATATAAATATACACATGCAACATTTTATAGCATCAAAACTAACATTGATTTTGACTGCTGTCATGGTGGGATTAAGTTATTAATTTCAGAACAGCCAAAATTCAGTTCAGTATCACAGACCTCTGATTGCATCAAACAAATGAACAACACTCATTGGTCTGTCTTGGAAGGCTTGTATATGATCACAAAAGAAAATGACTAAAAGTCCAAACTTCATAAACCAGTACACATGGGGAAAAAAACAGATTGTTCACTGCTACACAGAGGAAACCAAGTTCCTCAAACAATTTCTGGTTCTAAGAGCTGTTATAACTAAAGAAATCCTCCAATCTTTTGGAAAGTTTGTTGACGTTTACTAATACAATTATATATATTTGATCAATGATACATTTCAAATTTGTTAGCAGTACACATAAATAATATTATATTACTGAATAAATATCATTATACCTTTTACGGTTTTAGCTCACCTGCAAATGTATCTGCCATTTCTCAGTCTGTCCTTTATTTCAGTCTCCACAAACAAACAAAATACCTGAAAAAAACAGAAGAACAGTTGTTAGATGAGGTTATTGTAAAGGCTTGGCAGACATTTACGTGATCAATAAACATTTTTTTTTTATAATATGTAATTATTTATTAGTTTACATGTTTTGCCTTACCTGTGTTGTGGTAAATATAAAATTGATTTTGTGGACAAGAAAATGCCAAAGACCAGACAGCAGAGTCTAGCGCTGATAAAGCAAAGTGAAACTATCTTGTGTCATTTTGGAGCTATTCAGCTGAATAGGCAAACATGGTTTGTGATTGGACAGGTTAACATTGTGCCACAGCAGAATTTATGAATTTTATGAATATTATTTCTGAGTATTGTGTAATTTTATTGTACTGAATATTATTTCTGAATATTGTGTAAATTTATTGTAACCACTTTTAAAAATAATTTTAGTATTTAATATTCACACCAAAGTGCAATAAAAAATAAAAAATTATGATTACCCCACCTCATCAGACATTCCTGTCTGTGTGAGACTTTCTCATAATCAAGAATGCCTGCTGAGAATTAATGATGCCGAATCAGTAGAAAATAATATGTTTTTATGTTTGACTTAAAAAAATGTATACATTAAATGTGAAGTAAAAAATTGTATAGCCTTAGCACATTTAAAAGAGCCAATTAACAATGATTATTAAAAACAAAATCCAATTAATTCTAGTATGAAATCTACATTTACTATGAGTAAAAAAAAATGATTGTGTGATTTGTTGATAATGTAGGTAATGACGGATCTAAGCTCTAACTTATTAATGCATGTATATAGAAAAGTGCATCTAACACTAGTGTGAACTGGTACACAAACTATTTAGCAGCATTTATTTTCTCACATAATTATCTTAAAGTTTCAGAACTAACAGTTAATCCACATTTAAAAACCCTTTGAACACATCCTGTAATTCTTCCACAAACAGGGATGGTCAGTAATATTCAGTAAAAAAATCAATTCACTGACAGCTGTGTTTTGAAATGCTTTGCTGTAAATATAAATAAAGCATATTTCCCACCCATAAGACCAAACATAGCTTTTGTTAATGGAAAGAAAACGCATTGTGCTATAGGGTTAACTCCTGATTATTATTAACAAAAGAACAAATTTACTGAAAAGAAAACTAAATGCTTATAAATCAAGCCTTAAATGGCATATGTATGAGTTGTTGAGAATTGAAAGAACACAAAGAGAGCAGAACTAACATTATACAAAGCATATACAAAACTGAACGTAAATATGACATCAGTGATTTGAATTGTATTGAATGTTTCATTGTAGCCACCAAAGCTGCCATTAATTATTTTCTGTCTTTAAGTAAAGGACATTACAGCACTTCCAATTGTTAATTCCATCAATACATTGGCATTTGAGGCTATGGGTTTGTGGTTACTTGTAACAGAGCTGGCAAAACCTGAGTCAATATGTATTATAATTAGGGCCGGGACTCGATTAAAAAAATTAATCTAATTAATTAGAGGCTTTGTAATTAATTAATCGAAATTAATCGCATTTTAATCGCATATAAATATTTGACCTGAGAACAGTGAGAAGTAATTTTTTTCACATGGATTTATAGTATACCATTGAATAATGACTGAATACATAAGCTTAAGCAACAAAATATTGTTTATTTTTGTTCAACCAAGTCTAGCAGACCAGTGCAATTTTTGCCATGAAGTGTAGCCATAGCATATTTAGAATCAATTTAGAAATAGTACATTTAAGAAATTCAGGAAGCTTACAGGTGCTGGAACCTTCTGTAAAGTGTTTTTTTTTTTAAGTAAAACACAATACTGTCAAGTACATTCAGAACATTGGAAACACTGACTATTAGAAAATCTCTCTGTTGCTTCAGAGGCCATAACATACTAAGACCAACACTCTTTAACCTTGGCCAAAACAATAAAGAGTTTAACATAAACTGCCAGTTGCACCAACAAAATAATACATAGTTCAACGTAAAGTGTAAAGTCCACGCTAGCTGCTATATGTTTTGCGTTGAGGTGATACTTAAGGCTCGATGTGGTGCAGTGATATGCAAACTCTAGTTGGTGCTTCAGTATAATCGGTCCGCCGAAACTCATCCAGTGAGAAAAGTTCTGCGGTGCAAAAATAAGTTATTAAAAATGCGGGAATTTTTTTTTGTTGTAAATAATTAATCTTAGTTAACGCTTTATTTTTTGTGTAATTAATTAATCTCAATTAATGCGTTAAAGTGCCGGCCCTAATTATAATGCATTATTTTTGCATTGGTTGTGCTTGTGGGAGCATATACAAATTGTACAGGTGCAGGGACTAAGCTAGAACTCCAATATTGTTGATATTGTAATACAAAACTTGTTGAATTTGCAGTCCGAGATTTGTGCAGTAAACAAAACTTCAGTACTTTCCATTCTAAGATAGCCAACAGTTTTTTGTGTTTTTTTTTTTTTGCAGATAAAGACAAACTTAAAAAAGAGAGAGCAAAACAAATAAATAAGTATTTTTCAAAAGGAGAGACATTTGTAAGTGCAGCAATTTTAAAGGAAATGAATGAAATGAAATAAAATACTACTACTATATGTATTATCTGTATTTAATTTAAGCATTAATATATTTCTTATTCCTAACTATTTGTGAGTTTTACTATTTCTTTGGTGCTTTCTTATTATTATTGTGTTTTATATTTATTTTATTCACAAATTGTTTACAGGTGTGTCTTTGTTCTGCATGTAATTTTGCCTGAGAATGGTAAAATTACATGTAGTTTTACTGCATATCAGTGATTTAAAGATACATCTGTGTAGTCTTAAAACAGCCACACACACACACACACAATTATTTTATCATTATTGTTGTTTAGTATGCTGTAGGTAGTAAGTAGTATTAGTAGACTTTAATCATATTCATATAGGTAAAGGTAGAAAAAAATATTTTTATTCTATTTTAGTTATTATACTCATGCTCCATCATTGTTTGATTTTTGATTTTAAAAAGTCTGTATGATTTTTGTCACTGTAAATAAATATACTACAGCACTCCTCACTTGTTTGCTACATACATTTGCACATATATTATATTGTCTATTGTCTTATTTTCTATTGACTATTGTCTTTTGTGTATTGATTTTCACATTTCTATTTTATAATCACTTGTTTATTTTATTTTATTTTTTATTTTATTTTTTTAATTAAACAGCACTTGAAGCTGCTGTCACCAAGACAAATTCCTTGTGTGTGTGTGTGTGTGTGTAAGCACACATGGCAATAATGCTCTTTGAAACCACAGCAAATCATGCTAATCATTTTAAATAAGTGATGAAATATCAAATAATAATCCCCAATTAATCTGAATGATTGCATATAAATTAGGTTCAAAATAAAAGGCTTTTTAACATGTATATTGCTTGAATTACAACTGCAGTTGTGTATATTGATTATGCAATGCAGTGCATGAAATACTGTGGGGGGTGGGGGGGGTCCTATTTTTGGGTCCTGGAGAAGTTTTGTCATGCCCTGACATTTGTACTTTTTTCAGTTGCTTATAAACATCTAAATGGCTAAAGTCTAATCTCACTGTAATCAGCACAAACTGGGCCATGATAAGATGTGAGTTCATATTATACTGCATGCCTTTTTTTATTTAAAGTTAATAACTCTGAAATTACTTAAGCAGTGTCATATAGTTATATTGTTTTGTGTATGCTGTTCTTGATTAACTGTTTTTAGATTATTAATTCGATTTATTTTATTTTATTTTATTTGTAGCAGTTGTTGGCATTTATTTGACAGTTGTTTTTTGTTGTTGTTTAGTTTTTTGTTTTTGCAATTAAGTTGTTTTAGCCTAATATTTTGGGAAATCTCATTAAAATAACATTATCTGTTAAAAAAAAAAAATATATATGTAAAGTTTTTTTTTGCACTTTATTTAAATTTAATATTTACCATTAATTGTAGGGTTTTTGTCTGGCAGCCGTAAACTTTTTACACAAAGATTGTGCCGTTAAATAACAGTAATTTACTGGCAGCAGGTGTGCCATCAAGGTACTGTTAATTTATAGCTCTCAACTGTTAATTTACAACTCTTATGTTTAACAGTGTTTTACTGTAATTCTACCATGGAAATTAACTCTGCTCCCATTACTTAAAACTGTTCAAATTTAAAATCTATCATTCATACAGTATGATGTTAGTAATATTAACTTATTTCATTAGAATCCACTGAGAAGGAATATTTCTTAGAATAAAACTGCAAACACTTAATGTGTCATAGTAAATTAACTATAAACATGAATTTTGCTCAAATAATTGCGTTTCATTGTTAGCTATAGTACACATGTATGTGATGAAGTACTTAATACAGAGATCATCACTGCATCAGCAACTCCACATTTACTGTCTTTACATAAAGCAGCAGAAGATCAGTGCAGAGGCTCTACTCTCCAGTGTCATACCTCTCCTTATCAGTATAAGAATTTGCATAACTCTTTTCTATGGATGTTCACAAATATTTCAGTTTATATAAATATTATTTTTTTTATGGTGGATACTTGGCATTGGATATCTGCATTTGTCATAGTAAAAAAAAGGAAATGCAGGCTGATGCTCTTAAGATTTTTGTTCAGACAAATATAAAATGAAAAAAGTCAATAGAAATAAAGAAGAAAAAACTTTTATTTAATTTCATTGACACTGATTTTATTAATTAGTGACATAACAGATAATATGAAAACAGCCAGAAGAGATATTGTGTAGAGCAGAACATTTAGCACTATTACATCTACATTAAAATAAATGTTTCACAAAAAGTTGTTAAATTGGTTTCCCATTCATTGGGACATTACACTAGACAGTATGATTCTATAAAACTAATATTCAATTCAAATGCAAAGTAATATGCATATAGTAATAGAATTGTAGTTTTCATTCTCTAGGATACTGCAGTATGTGGAATGCATTAGTTGTGTTTATAATTTATTGAAATTGATTATTGATTGCCTGCAACCTTTATTGGTGGGCAGGGAAAATGTAACTGCAGTTTAATTTCCTTTAAAATAGCATGTATGTATATTTACATTGCTAATACAATTCCATCCCAAGGAGCCAATGTTTATCATCCCAAGGATCTCATAAAGATATTCTAGAGTGCTGAATAGTACTGGAAAATGTCTAGTCATCTAAATACTTTTTTGCTGTTTCTGCTGCTGTTTCCACTGCAGAAAAAGCTGCTGCAGCTCCTCTGGCCCCTGCAGCAACAACTTCTCCTACTGCTGCTAGTCCTCTCTTTCCAGCTTCTGCTAGCATCTGCTCCTTCCTAATTTTCTCTTGGGCTGCTTTATACATGGCATTAGTGTAGGGATTCATTGCATTAAATTTCACCATCTTTTCTATCATTTTCAGCAGTTCTATGACCTGATCTCGATCATCTCTGTTCTCATTGTTGAATGAGTGATATCTACCATAGCAGGACTGAATTAACTGTTGTAGATCTTTGCTTTTGCTGATATATTCCTCTACAGGTTTACCCTTCAGTGCATCAGCATGAGTGAACAGAACAATGGTGTACTTTAGAGCATCATTTCCAAAGTTCTCCTGAATCCATCTCACTGCATTTTTCTCCTCCTCTGTGAATTTCACACCCAGTCTTATAACCAGCAGGAACGCATGAGGACCAGGAGCAGACATATAGATACACTCCTCTATTAAAATCTTAAGGGTTTTTTGACTGACTAAAGTGTCAAACAGGCCAGGACAGTCAGTCACTGATACCGTTTGACCACTCACATTTGCTTCTTGTTTCTTACAGATCATTGAAGCAGACATCAGAGAATCTTTCACTGTAAACGCTTCTCTGTTCAGGATGGTGTTTCCTGCTGCGCTCTTTCCTGATCCAGTTTTACCCAGAAGAACGATCCTCAGATCTTCTATAATGTAAAAGTGTTTTTGTTGAAATAATATTACTTTTTTGTAGTATACATATTATATACATATATGCAATTCCATATGCTGAAATAATCAAACATTCTCTAGCATGAAACTATAATTTATATATTATTAATATAAATATACACATGCAACATTTTATAGCATCAAAACTAACATTGATTTTGACTGCTGTCATGGTGGGATTAAGTTATTAATTTCAGAACAGCCAAAATTCAGTTCAGTATCACAGACCTCTTATTGCATCAAACAAATGAACAACACTCATTGGTCTGTCTTGGAAGGCTTGTATATGATCACAAAAGAAAATGACTAAAAGTCCAAACTTCATAAACCAGTACACATGGGGAAAAAAAACAGATTGTTCACTGCTACACAGAGGAAACCAAGTTCCTCAAACAATTTCTGGTTCTAAGAGCTGTTATAACTAAAGAAATCCTCCAATCTTTTGGAAAGTTTGTTGACGTTTACTAATACAATGATATATATTTGATCAATGATACATTTCAAATTTGTTAGCAGTACACATAAATAATATTATATTACTGAATAAATATCATTATACCTTTTACGGTTTTAGCTCACCTGCAAATATATCTGCCATTTCTCAGTCTGTCCTTTATTTCAGTCTCCACAAACAAACAAAATACCTGAAAAAAACAGAAGAACAGTTGTTAGATGAGGTTATTGTAAAGGCTTGGCAGACATTTACGTGATCAATAAACATTTTTTTTAATAATATGTAATTATTTATTAGTTTACATGTTTTGCCTTACCTGTGTTGTGGTAAATATAAAATTGATTTTGTGGACAAGAAAATGCCAAAGACCAGACAGCAGAGTCTAGCGCTGATAAAGCAAAGTGAAACTATCTTGTGTCATTTTGGAGCTATTCAGCTGAATAGGCAAACATGGTTTGTGATTGGACAGGTTAACATTGTGCCACAGCAGAATTTATGAATTTTATGAATATTATTTCTGAGTATTGTGTAATTTTATTGTACTGAATATTATTTCTGAATATTGTGTTAAATTAATGTGACCACTTTTAAAAATAATTTTAGTATTTAATATTCACACCAAAGTGCAATAAAAAATAAAAAATTATGATTACCCCACCTCATCAGACATTCCTGTCTGTGTGAGACTTTCTCATAATCAAGAATGCCTGCTGAGAATTAATGATGCCGAATCAGTAGAAAATAATATGTTTTTATGTTTGACTTAAAAAAATGTATACATTAAATGTGAAGTAAAAAATTGTATAGCCTTAGCACATTTAAAAGAGCCAATTAACAATGATTATTAAAAACAAAATCCAATTAATTCTAGTATGAAATCTACATTTACTATGAGTAAAAAAAAATGATTGTGTGATTTGTTGATAATGTAGGTAATGACGGATCTAAGCTCTAACTTATTAATACATGTATATAGAAAAGTGCATCTAACACTAGTGTGAACTGGTACACAAACTATTTAGCAGCATTTATTTTCTCACATTATTCTCTTAAAGTTTCAGAACTAACAGTTAATCCACATTTAAAAACCCTTTGAACACATCCTGTAATTCTTCCACAAACAGGGATGGTCAGTAATATTCAGTAAAAAATTCAATTCACTGACAGCTGTGTTTTGAAATGCTTTGCTGTAAATATAAATAAAGCATATTTCCCACCCATAAGACCAAACATAGCTTTTGTTAATGGAAAGAAAACGCATTGTGCTATAGGGTTAACTCCTGATTATTATTAACAAAAGAACAAATTTACTGAAAAGAAAACTAAATGCTTATAAATCAAGCCTTAAATGGCATATGTATGAGTTGTTGAGAATTGAAAGAACACAAAGAGAGCAGAACTAACATTATACAAAGCATATACAAAACTGAAAGTAAATATGACATCAGTGATTTGAATTGTATTGAATGTTTCATTGTAGCCACCAAAGCTGCCATTAATTATTTTCTGTCTTTAAGTAAAGGACATTACAGCACTTCCAATTGTTAATTCCATCAATACATTGGCATTTGAGGCTATGGGTTTGTGGTTACTTGGTAACAGAGCTGGCAAAACCTGAGTCAATATGTATTATAATTAGGGCCGGGACTCGATTAAAAAAATTAATCTAATTAATTAGAGGCTTTGTAATTAATTAATCGAAATTAATCGCATTTTAATCGCATATAAATATTTGACCTGAGAACAGTGAGAAGTAATTTTTTTCACATGGATTTATAGTATACCATTGAATAATGACTGAATACATAAGCTTAAGCAACAAAATATTGTTTATTTTTGTACAACCAAGTCTAGCAGACCAGTGCAATTTTTGCCATGAAGTGTAGCAATAGCTTATTTAGAATCAATTTAGAAATAGTACATTTCAGAAATTCAGGAAGCTTACAGGTGCTGGAACCTTCTGTAAAGTGTTTTTTTAAGTAAAACACAATACTGTCAAGTACATTCAGAACATTGGAAACACTGACTATTAGAAAATCTCTCTGTTGCTTCAGAGGCCATAACATACTAAGACCAACACTCTTTAACCTTGGCCAAAACAATAAAGAGTTTAACATAAACTGCCAGTTGCACCAACAAAATAATACATAGTTCAACGTAAAGTGTAAAGTCCACGCTAGCTGCTATATGTTTTGCGTTGAGGTGATACTTAAGGCTCGATGTGGTGCAGTGATATGCAAACTCTAGTTGGTGCTTCAGTATAATCGGTCCGCCGAAACTCATCCAGTGAGAAAAGTTCTGCGGTGCAAAAATAAGTTATTAAAAATGCGGGAATTTTTTTTTGTTGTAAATAATTAATCTTAGTTAACGCTTTATTTTTTGTGTAATTAATTAATCTCAATTAATGCGTTAAAGTGCCGGCCCTAATTATAATGCATTATTTTTGCATTGGTTGTGCTTGTGGGAGCATATACAAATTGTACAGATGCAGGGACTAAGCTAGAACTCCAATATTGTTGATATTGTAATACAAAACTTGTTGAATTTGCAGTCCGAGATTTGTGCAGTAAACAAAACTTCAGTACTTTCCATTCTAAGATAGCCAACAGTTTTTTGTGTTTTTTTTTTTTTTTTTTGCAGATAAAGACAAACTTAAAAAAGAGAGAGCAAACAAATGAATAAGTATTTTTCAAAAGGAGAGACATTTGTAAGTGCAGCAATTTTAAAGGAAATGAATGAAATGAAATAAAATACTACTACTATATGTATTATCTGTATTTAATTTAAGCATTAATATATTTCTTATTCCTAACTATTTGTGAGTTTTACTATTTCTTTGGTGCTTTCTTATTATTATTGTGTTTTATATTTATTTTATTCACAAATTGTTTACAGGTGTGTCTTTGTTCTGCATGTAATTTTGCCTGAGAATGGTAAAATTACATGTAGTTTTACTGCATATCAGTGATTTAAAGATACATCTGTGTAGTCTTAAAACAGCCACACACACACACACACAATTATTTTATCATTATTGTTGTTTAGTATGCTGTAGGTAGTAAGTAGTATTAGTAGACTTTAATCATATTCATATAGGTAAAGGTAGAAAAAAATATTTTTATTCTATTTTAGTTATTATACTCATGCTCCATCATTGTTTGATTTTTGATTTTAAAAAGTCTGTATGATTTTTGTCACTGTAAATAAATATACTACAGCACTCCTCACTTGTTTGCTACATACATTTGCACATATATTATATTGTCTATTGTCTTATTTTCTATTGACTATTGTCTTTTGTGTATTGATTTTCACATTTCTATTTTATAATCACTTGTTCATTTTATTTTATTTTTTATTTTATTTTTTTAATTAAACAGCACTTGAAGCTGCTGTCACCAAGACAAATTCCTTGTGTGTGTGTGTGTGTGTGTAAGCACACATGGCAATAATGCTCTTTGAAACCACAGCAAATCATGCTATTCATTTTAAATAAGTGATGAAATATCAAATAATAATCCCCAATTAATCTGAATGACTGCATATAAATTAGGTTCAAAATAAAAGGCTTTTTAACATGTATATTGCTTGAATTACAACTGCAGTTGTGTATATTGATTATGCAATGCAGTGCATGAAATACTGTGGGGGGTGGGGGGGTCCTATTTTTGGGTCCTGGAGAAGTTTTGTCATGCCCTGACATTTGTACTTTTTTCAGTTGCTTATAAACATCTAAATGGCTAAAGTCTAATCTCACTGTAATCAGCACAAACTGGGCCATGATAAGATGTGAGTTCATATTATACTGCATGCCTTTTTTTATTTAAAGTTAATAACTCTGAAATTACTTAAGCAGTGTCATATAGTTATATTGTTTTGTGTATGCTGTTCTTGATTAACTGTTTTTAGATTATTAATTTGATTTATTTTATTTTATTTTATTTGTAGCAGTTGTTGGCATTTATTTGACAGTTGTTTTTTTGTTGTTGTTTAGTTTTTTGTTTTTGCAATTAAGTTGTTTTAGCCTAATATTTTGGGAAATCTCATTAAAATAACATTATCTGTTAAAAAAAATATATATATGTTAAGTTTTTTTTGCACTTGCACATTTTTTGCACTTTAAATTTAATATTTACCATTAATTGTAGGGTTTTTGTCTGGCAGCCGTAAACTTTTTACACAAAGATTGTGCCGTTAAATAACAGTAATTTACTGGCAGCAGGTGTGCCATCAAGGTACTGTTAATTTATAGCTCTCAACTGTTAATTTACAACTCTTATGTTTAACAGTGTTTTACTGTAATTCTACCATGGAAATTAACTATGCTCCCATTACTTAAAACTGTTCAAATTTAAAATCTATCATTCATACAGTATGATGTTAGTAATATTAACTTATTTCATTAGAATCCACTGAGAAGGAATATTTCTTAGAATAAAACTGCAAACACTTAATGTGTCATAGTAAATTAACTATAAACATGAATTTTGCTCAAATAATTGCATTTCATTGTTAGCTATAGTACACATGTATGTGATGAAGTACTTAATACAGAGATCATCACTGCATCAGCAACTCCACATTTACTGTCTTTACATAAAGCAGCAGAAGATCAGTGCAGAGGCTCTACTCTCCAGTGTCATACCTCTCCTTATCAGTATAAGAATTTGCATAACTCTTTTCTATGGATGTTCACAAATATTTCAGTTTATATAAATATTATTTTTTTATGGTGGATACTTGGCATTGGATATCTGCATTTGTCATAGTAAAAAAAGGGAAATGCAGGCTGATGCTCTTAAGATTTTTGTTCAGACAAATATAAAATGAAAAAAGTCAATAGAAATAAAGAATAAAGAAAAAACTTTTATTTAATTTCATTGACATTGATTTTATTAATTAGTGACATAACAGATAATATGAAAACAGCCAGAAGAGATATTGTGTAGAGCAGAACATTTAGCACTATTACATCTACAGTAAAATAAATGTTTCACAAAAAGTTGTTAAATTGGTTTCCCATTCATTGGGACATTACACTAGACAGTATGTTTCTATAAAACTAATATTCAATTCAAATGCAAAGTAACATGCATATAGTAATAGAATTGTAGTTTTCATTCTCTAGGATACTGCAGTATGTGGAATGCATTAGTTGTGTTTATAATTTATTGAAATTGATTATTGATTGCCTGCAACCCTTATTGGTGGGCAGGGAAAATGTAACTGCAGTTTAATTTCCTTTAAAATAGCATGTATGTATATTTACATTGCTAATACAATTCCATCCCAAGGAGCCAATGTTTATCATCCCAAGGATCTCATAAAGATATTCTAGAGTGCTGAATAGTACTGGAAAATGTCTAGTCATCTAAATACTTTTTTGCTGTTTCTGCTGCTGTTTCCACTGCAGAAAAAGCTGCTGCAGCTCCTCTGGCCCCTGCAGCAACAACTTCTCCTACTGCTGCTAGTCCTCTCTTTCCAGCTTCTGCTAGCATCTGCTCCTTCCTAATTTTCTCTTGGGCTGCTTTATACATGGCATTAGTGTAGGGATTCATTGCATTAAATTTCACCATCTTTTCTATCATTTTCAGCAGTTCTATGACCTGATCTCGATCATCTCTGTTCTCATTGTTGAATGAGTGATATCTACCATAGCAGGACTGAATTAACTGTTGTAGATCTTTGCTTTTGCTGATATATTCCTCTACAGGTTTACCCTTCAGTGCATCAGCATGAGTGAACAGAACAATGGTGTACTTTAGAGCATCATTTCCAAAGTTCTCCTGAATCCATCTCACTGCATTTTTCTCCTCCTCTGTGAATTTCACACCCAGTCTTATAACCAGCAGGAACGCATGAGGACCAGGAGCAGACATATAGATACACTCCTCTATTAAAATCTTAAGGGTTTTTTGACTGACTAAAGTGTCAAACAGGCCAGGACAGTCAGTCACTGATACCGTTTGACCACTCACATTTGCTTCTTGTTTCTTACAGATCATTGAAGCAGACATCAGAGAATCTTTCACTGTAAACGCTTCTCTGTTCAGGATGGTGTTTCCTGCTGCGCTCTTTCCTGATCCAGTTTTACCCAGAAGAACGATCCTCAGATCTTCTATAATGTAAAAGTGTTTTTGTTGAAATAATATTACTTTTTTGTAGTATACATATTATATACATATATGCAATTCCATATGCTGAAATAATCAAACATTCTCTAGCATGAAACTATAATTTATATATTATTAATATAAATATACACATGCAACATTTTATAGCATCAAAACTAACATTGATTTTGACTGCTGTCATGGTGGGATTAAGTTATTAATTTCAGAACAGCCAAAATTCAGTTCAGTAGCACAGACCTCTGATTGCATCAAACAACTGAACAACACTCATTGGTCTGTCTTGGAAGGCTTGTATATGATCACAAAAGAAAATGACTAAAAGTCCAAACTTCATAAACCAGTACACATGGGGAAAAAAACAGATTGTTCACTGCTACACAGAGGAAACCAAGTTCCTCAAACAATTTCTGGTTCTAAGAGCTGTTATAACTAAAGAAATCCTCCAATCTTTTGGAAAGTTTGTTGACGTTTACTAATACAATTATATATATTTGATCAATGATACATTTCAAATTTGTTAGCAGTACACATAAATAATATTATATCACTGAATAAATATCATTATACCTTTTACGGTTTTAGCTCACCTGCAAATATATCTGCCATTTCTCAGTCTGTCCTTTATTTCAGTCTCCACAAACAAACAAAATACCTGAAAAAAACAGAAGAACAGTTGTTAGATGAGGTTATTGTAAAGGCTTGGCAGACATTTACCGTGATCAATAAACATTTTTTTTAATAATATGTGTAATTTTTATTAGTTTACATGTTTTGCCTTACCTGTGTTGTGGTAAATATAAAATTGATTTTGTGGACAAGAAAATGCCAAAGACCAGACAGCAGAGTCTAGCGCTGATAAAGCAAAGTGAAACTATCTTGTGTCATTTTGGAGCTATTCAGCTGAAACGGCAAACATGGTTTGTGATTGGACAGGTTAACATTGTGCCACAGCAGAATTTATGAATTTTATGAATATTATTTCTGAGTATTGTGTAATTTTATTGTACTGAATATTATTTCTGAATATTGTGTACATTTATTTTAACCACTTTTAAAAACAATTTTAGTATTTAATATTCACACCAAAATGCAATAAAAAATAAAAAATTATGATTACCCCACCTCATCAGACATTCCTGTCTGTGTGAGACTTTCTCATAATCAAGAATGCCTGCTGAGAATTAATGATGCCGAATCAGTAGAAAATAATATGTTTTTATGTTTGACTAAAAGAGCCAATTAACAATGATTATTAAAAACAAAATCCAATTAATTCTATTATGAAATCTACATTTACTATGAGTAAAAAAATGATTGTGTGATTTGTTGATAATGTAGGTAATGACGGATCTAAGCTCTAACTTATTAATACATGTATATAGAAAAGTGCATCTAACACTAGTGTGAACTGGTACACAAACTATTTAGCAGCATTTATTTTCTCACATTATTCTCTTAAAGTTTCAGAACTAACAGTTAATCCACATTTAAAAACCCTTTGAACACATCCTGTAATTCTTCCACAAACAGGGATGGTCAGTAATATTCAGTAAAAAATCAATTCACTGACAGCTGTGTTTTGAAATGCTTTGCTGTAAATATAAATAAAGCATATTTCCCACCCATAAGACCAAACATAGCTTTTGTTAATGGAAAGAAAACACATTGTGCTATAGGGTTAACTCCTGATTATTATTAACAAAAGAACAAATTTACTGAAAAGAAAACTAAATGCTTATAAATCAAGCCTTAAATGGCATATGTATGAGTTGTTGAGAATTGAAAGAACACAAAGAGAGCAGAACTAACATTATACAAAGCATATACAAAACTGAACGTAAATATGACATCAGTGATTTGAATTGTATTGAATGTTTCATTGTAGCCAACAAAGCTGCTATTAATTATTTTCTGTCTTTAAGTAAAGGACATTACAGCACTTCCAATTGTTAATTACGTCAATACATTGGTATTTGAGGCTATGGGTTTGTGGTTACTTGGTAACAGAGCTGGCAAAACCTGAGTCAATATGTATTATAATGCATTATTTTTGCATTGGTTGTGCTTGTGGGAGCATATACAAATTGTACAGGTGCGGGGACTAAGCTAGAACTCCAATATTGTTGATATTGTAATGCAAAACTTGTTGAATTTGCAGTCCGAGATTTGTGCAGTAAACAAAACTTCAGTACTTTCCATTCTAAGATAGCCAACAGTTTTTTTTTTTTTTTTTTTTTTGCAGATAAATACAAACTTAAAAAAGAGAGAGTAAAACAAATAAATAAGTATTTTTCAAAAGGAGAGACATTTGTAAGTGCAGACATTTTAAAGGAAATGAATGAAATGAAATAAAATACTACTACGATATTTATTATCTGTATTTAATTAAAGCATTAATATATTTCTTATTCCTAACTACTTGTGAGTTTTACTATTTCTTTGGTGCTTTCTTATTATTATTGTGTTTTATATTTATTTTATTCACAAATTGTTTACAGGTGTGTCTTTGTTCTGCATGTAATTTTGCCTGAGAATGGTAAAATTACATGTAGTTTTACTGCATATCAGTGATTTAAAGATACATCTGTGTAGTCTTAAAACAGCCACACACACACACACACAATTATTTTATCATTATTGTTGTTTAGTATGCTGTAGGTAGTAAGTAGTATTAGTAGACTTTAATCATATTCATATACGTAAAGGTAGAACTTTTTTTATTATTATTTTAGTTATTATACTCATGCTCCATCATTGTTTGATTTTTGATTTTAAAAAGTCTGTATGATTTTTGTCACTGTAAATAAATATACTACAGCACTCTTCACTTGTTTGCTACATACATTTGCACATATATTATATTGTCTATTGTCTTATTTTCTATTGACTATTGTCTTTTGTGTATTGATTTTCACATTTCTATTTATAATCACTTGTTTATTTTATTTTATTTTTTATTTTATTTTTTTAATTAAACAGCACTTGAAGCTGCTGTCACCAAGACAAATTCCTTGTGTGTGTGTGTGTGTGTGTGTGTGTAAGCACACATGGCAATAATGCTCTTTGACACCACAGCAAATCATGCTAATCATTTTAAATAAGTGATGAAATATCAAATAATAATCCCCAATTAATCTGAATGATTGCATATAAATTAGGTTCAAAATAAAAGGCTTTTTAACATGTATATTGCTTGAATTACAACTGCAGTTGTGTATATTGATTATGCAATGCAGTGCATGAAATACTGTGGGGGGTGGGGGGGTAATAATGAAGAGAAAAATTAAACATTAAGTGGCTTTAAAAATCTGAATTGGAAAAGCAGATAACAGGAATCAAATTCCTTAAATGTTATGTTATTGTGATGCAATGTTTGCCTTAATTACTGAAACGTGTGGACTGTGAAATAATATAAATGTTCCGTGCTGTTTTAGTTAAATAATGCAGAGACTATTTGATCATTAGTGCCCAATGCTGTACAGCATGCTGATAATTCACAGTAAATATGTGCCACATGATCATAATGTATGACAAGAAAATATACAGGAATCAAAAGAAACATGCATTTATTTAGGTTCACAAAAGAAATAAACAAAAATCAGTATTACAAATCCTTACTCAATAATGTGTGCATCAGAATTCAAAGGAACAGTAAAAGTCTTTTAAAAAGGAAAAAGAAAAAAAGAAATAGCTATTGAGCTCTACTGCATACCAGCTAACTACTGTACTTGATCAGAAGTATATGAACTCATTTCTCATGCACTGTATCTAAATTAACTGAATAATTATTTCTGTGCTTGAATTTTGATTCAATATAGTATAAGCCATAAATGTCTAACATAAGTGTAAAACACCTAATCAGATAATAATAATATAAATTTAAGACTTAGAGTTGCAAGTACCTGATAAACTACACTTAGGGCTTTAGTGCTGATATTAATGTAACAGCTGTTGCTCCAAATGCTGCTGCTAATGCAGCTAATACAGATATTCTTCCAGATGTTACCACTTTCCCAGCAGCTGCTGCGGATCTCGCTGCTGCTGCTGCTGCCATGGTCACTGCCACACAAACAGCTCCTTGTGTTGCTACTCCTGCTCGTGTTGTTTCCGCTACTGTTTTTTCTACAGCTGCTTCTGCTGCATCTGCTATTGCTTTTTCTATAGCTTCAACTGCTTTTTTTGCAGCTGCGTCTCCTGCTTTTTCTATAGCTGCTGATGCTTTTTTCGTAGCTGCTTCTCCTGCCGCTGCTACTGCTTTTTCTATAGCTGCTGATGCTTTTTTTGCACCTTCCTCTCCTGCAGCTGCTAGTGTTTTTAAGAAAACTTCTACTGCCTTTTCTGCACATTCTCCTGTGGATACTACTGCACTTTCTGCAGTTGCTCTGCCTGAAATTGCAGCCACTATCATGCCTGTTATCTTCCTTTTTCCTAGAAATACAATTCCTATCACTGCAACTGCACACGCAATCTCTGCATTTTTTCTTTTTTTCTTTTTCTGAGTTGTTTTATACATCTCAAGAGTGTAGTGGCTTACATTTTCCTCTATCATTGCATCAATCTTTTTCAGCAGTTCTGTGACCTGATCTTGATTGTTTCTGTCTTCATTGTTGAATGAGTGATATCTGCTATCACAGCTGTGAACAATTTCCATTAAATATTTGCTTTTGTCGATGTACTCGTCCAGAGGTTTTCCCTTCAGCAGATCAGCGTGAGTGAATAGAACGATGGTACGATGCAAAGCTTCTTCTCCAAATTTCTCCTGAATCCATTTCACTGTGTCTCTCTCCTCTTTTGTGAATCTCACTCCCAGCTTTAGCACCAGCAGAAACACATGAGGACCAGGAGAGGACATCTCTATAGACTTCTCTATTTCAGCTTTCACTTGTTGTTTATCCATAGCTGTGTTAAACAGTCCTGGAGTGTCTATTATAGAGACAGTCTTTTCACCAACCACCCCTTCCTTTTTCTCACACAATTGATTGGCTGATTTCATGAAATCAACAACTTCAAAAGCCTTTCTGCCTAGTATAGTGTTTCCTGTTGCACTTTTTCCTGATCCAGATTTACCCAGAAGAACAATCCTCAGATCAGACCCTACAAAGATACAAAAAATAAAAATAATAAATACACATAAATATAGATTCATACAGTCAGGTATATTTTGTTACAGTCAACACACACCTTCATCAGTTTGACAATTGCAACTATTTCAGCTGATTCAAGTTCAATAGCTCAGCACAAGTATATTTGCACTTAGAGCGATTCATTTAAAAGAAACAATTTAAACTCATGACACTTCACTGTAGGAATAAAAGGAAAAAGAAAGAAACATAACTTGAGGCTGGAGCAGATAAGTACCTTGAAACGCAACCTCATGTTGTATATTTATCCGTTTTTTTTTTGTTTTTTTATTTATTTTTTTTTACATTTAATTTCCAATAATATTATTTTCTAAAAAATCAATATAATGGATAAAGCCCATATATAAATCCCCTAAGACTTATACTTTATTGGACTTCACTCATTTTCATGACTTTCTTTTCCTTTGGAAAATTTCTGCTGTCATATCAGGTTTAGTCGTGTATTGCCATGTGTTTACAACATTATCAACTATATATAAAACAATTTATTGAAAAGATAAAGAGGAACTCATTATTGTTAATGAAACTGAACTGTAACAACTGCTAATTTTTGCATTCTAGTAATATTCAGATTATTGTTGAGGTATTCTAAAACAAATATTTGATATTAACTAAAAACACAAGCAACATTTCATTTTGTTTTAAATTTAAAGGTTCAAACCTAAGCACTATGACTGTAATAATAAAGAACATTCTAAAACATTAAAATATTATATATATATATATATATATATATATACCTCTGTGTGTCATTTTTGTGTTGTCGTCGCTTGCGTTTCTGCTCCTTCTTCTCTCTGAGCTGCACTGAGTCAAAGTGCTGCAGCTCCTGCTGACACCAGTCAAATACTTCCATTCAAACCATGATCATGTGACCAAAGTCTTCCTGAGAGCTTTTAGTTTCTCTATTGGTTTACGAATTAAATGCTTACTTTTTTTTATTTAATTTCTCATGAATATGAAAACTTCAAACTTGATAATTTGATGTTGACATATATAACATGATTGCTGTTTGAATACAGCTTTTCTGAACAGACCATTGTGGAGATAATATTGCTGCTGCATGTACTGTACAAAGTGTGACTACAAAAATATTTATAAATCAAAACACACTATAGCAGTATTTAGTTACCATAATACACCATTCATTTTTACTACACTTTGAAATTGTTAAAGGAGATTGACAAATTGCAAAAGCACTATAAACGTTATTTGCACATTTTGTTACATCTCATAAGACAGGATTTCTGACTCATGGCTTGTATTTACATAAACCTTGAGATAGCTTTTCCAAGTCAAGTATCAGTTGCGCTGGGACTGGATCTCAGACATCTTTAGGTTTTAGAACCATAGTTAAACATTGGATTGGTGGTCTTTATGTTACAAATTGGAATAACAATATGTCTGGTGTTCTTGTAATCATTGATTACAGGTATTCCAAAATTTTAGTTTCCTATTTGACATATTCTAATAATTTATGGAATTACATTTGTTTCAATAATAATGAACGAAACTTTATAAAACTAAACATAACTTTTTCAGAAACTATCAAAAATATGCCATTACAAAAGAGGAAAAACACTATGAAAATGAAAAAAATTAACTGAGTCGCACAAATTCAACATGCTCTTCAAATATGTTTCATTCTTTGTTAATGTTTTTCAAAGATTCATTTTCGCTATTCATGGATTCTTAATTCATTGCCACAGATTTCGCTTACGTTTTGCAGTTTTTCGTTTGGTGTGTTGACACAAACCTCTCGTGGGGGCGGGCTTAACAGTGATCTACTCTGATTGGATAGTGAGCTTTTGATGGACAGGTGCTCTCTGACCGTGAAGTACAGACGCCACCCAGTGTCAAGAGTCAAGAGTCAAGGGGCATTTATTTGTCATTTGCATAGTTAACACTGGGGAAAACTGGGCATTGAAATGCTTGTGACGAGGCTCAGACATACAGTGACAATAACAAGACATAGGACATAGACGTACATGGAGAGCACTGAGATTGAGTGACTAAAGTGCCCTTAGACAGAAAGACATAGACAGAGCAGTATATACAAACTAGAATGTACATTTCCTGAAGAAAATGTGAGTGGTGCTTGCAGTGGCAAAACTCGCCCCTCTGTTGCTAGGGTTGCAATGAGGTTGCTAGTATAACCGGGGTGGTTGCTAGGGTGGTTGCTAGGGTACCAAGGACGGTTGCTAGGGCCGTTGCTAAGATACCCAGAGTGGTTGCTAGGGTAATCGGGGCGGTAGCTAGGGTGTTGCTATGTGGTTGCTAGGGTGCCCAGGGTGGTTGCTAGGGCGGTTGCTAGGGCCGTTGCTAAGGTACCCAGGGTGGCTGCTAGGGGGTTGCTATGTGGTTGCTAGGGTACCAGGGGTGGTTGCTAGGGTCCCCATGATGGTTGCTAGGGCCGTTGCTAAGGTAACCAGGGTGGTTGCTAGGGTAATTGGTGGGGTTGCTAGGGTGTTGCTATGTGGTTGCTAGGGTACCTGGGGTGGTTGCTAGGGCGGTTGCTAGGGTCCCCATGATGGTTGCTAGGGCCGTTGCTAGGATACCCAGGGTGGTTGCTAGGGTAATCGGGGTGGTTGCTAGGGTGTTGCTATGTGGTTGCTAGGGTAACCTGGGTGGTTGCTAGGCAGTTGCTATGGTAACTGGGGTGGTTGTTATGATGTTACTTGGTGGTTGGTAGTTGTCACAGATGGTCACTATGTAGTTATTATAGAGTTCTTAACCCAATTGAGCACTTAGCTAATCACTATTAACATGTAGCTAATAACTGCTAGCATGACTAGCATGCTGAAATTCCTGTTTAATAGCATGAGTCAAAAGAGCCAACCGCCATGTTGATACGGTTTTCTGTTGAAAAGATATAAGACTTGCTTGTTTGCTAGGCTACTCTATTTGGTTGCTATGGAGTGGCCTGGCAGCAGCCAATGATAATACTCCAAAGGCTGCTCGCCAATATAAACCAACCCCCATGCCTCTATGATGTACTGATGCGGAGATATAGATCTTGCAAAACGGTTGCTTGGGTACTGTGTTTGGTTGCTAGGGAGTGGCCTGGCAGCTGCCAATGATGATTCTCCAAAGTCTGCTTGCTAGTATGAATGATATAAACCAAACCCCATGCCTTTATGATATTCAGATTTGAAGATATCTCTCTATGCTTTTGGTCGCTAGGGAGCTCCAAATGGTTGCTAGGGCGTGGCTATGAAGTGGTGAAGGTGATTCGTGATTGGCCATTTGCAGCCCCGAGTCAAACGAGCCCACCTTCATGTTTCTATGACACTTCTATCCAAAGTTATTCATTTTATCTTTTTCATTGGAAGTCTATGAAGCTTGTTGCTATGGCGCTGTCTATGGTTGCTAGGGCGTGGCTTGAGAGATTCACAGTGATCCTGAGAGACTGATTGGTTGCCTGATTCAAATGAGCCCACCCCCTTGTCTCTATGACACTGTGATGCAGAGTTATGTTTAATACAAAATACCTATGTAATTTCCAATAGTAGGAAAAACACAGTGTTTCATGGGCGATCCCGCACCATAGTATGTCTATGGGGCAACTTTGGGGGGCTCTTGCGCCCCAGGGGTACAACTTATACCAAACTGCGAGGTATGTTCTCGCACAGCCTTATAGCCTCTCCAAATGTGGTGGTTCACGTGTTTCTGTGAAATTCTCTCTCGGAGCTACGATCCGTCAAAATTTTTACGTAATGCATTGTCTATAATAAGTATGTGAGATAATAATAGTGATGCTTTGCCTCCGGCAAGCACCACTAATAAGTGGAAGTAACAGGTACAATAAAGGTAATCAGTGTTTATAATATATAGAGTACATAAGAAGTCCTGAGGTAGTATTATGATTACTGAGGAATAACGATCATTGGTTAGATTGGGGGAATGGCGGCGGCTGTTGTGAGTGGTTTGGGAGGCTCCTCTCACAAGCGCAAATCGGGACATATTGCCGCTTTTACAGTCCTTAATCAGCTTACAATTGGTATTTTAAAGTTTTGGCACAACGCTTTATATGATATCTACAAATGCTTTCTCAAACAAAAGAGAAACTGCAAACATGAGTACGACAACTACCATACTGCAGTCTTCGCTACCTGTTGCATTCTGGCGCTTATGTCTGTTCTGTTCATATGTGATGTACCAACTAAAGCAGGTGAAAATATCAACAGTGCCGCTGCTGATCAAGATCCATTTGGAATTCGGGGTGAGAAAGCCAAACTATATTTTTTTTGGTTTTGGCTATGCTACCATCTTCTCTCACACCTTTGCTGCCAATGAAGCACAGGCATCTAAAAGACTGAATCAACACAACTGCATGAGCAAGCAGAAGCATGCTCCTCCAAGAATAATTAAAACTCTAATGTTGTTGCTACTTTTATCTGGAGATGTACACCTAAATCCCGGGCCTCTATGTAAACTCGATGTACCCCAACACATCCTTGAACAACAGTACCAAGCTAACGACTTACTACCGGGAGTGAATGTGACAACAACAAATGTACTCTCTCTGACAAAAAAAATGTGGGTGAGATGGGTCATCATGTCTCACAAGTGGATGCTGCAGTTGGCGAGCCTTTTCCTGTTGCTGGGTCCGTTGGGGCATCTGGACATCTGGGTGCATCTGTCGGCGAGATGGATGGAGCGGTTGCTGGCGCTGCCGTGCTGGAGCCGCTGAAGACACGGGGCCTTGGTCGCGGTGGGGACCGGAGTGTTGGAGTGTGCCATCCGGATCCAGCGGCGGGGTCTCGGAGCACCGGTGTCTGTCGCCCGGGTTCGGACAGCGCGGTGAGTCTTGATTTACACGGCGCATGCATTACAATAGATGCCGAATGGAAACAACGACGGCAACTCATAAAGTCCAAAAATCTAAATCGGGCAGCGCTCAAGCAGAAAGAGCTGAAGATCTTTCAAACTGTAAATCATGCCCAGATTATTTGGAATCCCCAAACAAAACCAAAGGGGATTTTGGGAGGACACATTAATATAAGGAGTATTTTACCAAAAATAGATCAAATTAATAGAATGTTAACTGACTCTAACCTGGATTACTTGTGTGTGACTGAAAGTTGGCTAAATCCATCCACTCCTACAGACCTAATTAACATACCTGGCTTTAAGTGTTACAGGAGAGATAGGGTCCAAGGAAGGGGTGGGGGTGTGCTATTATACATTAAAGAAACATTTAAGTGTGAGAAAGTTAACATTGATATGAAACTGGAATGCCTGGGGTTAAATGTAATTTTGTCTCCAACAATGAAATTCAAATTAATCGTCATTTACAATCCACCTTCACATGGAGCAAATTTTGTTGATGATTTTAAGAGTCTTCTATTGAATATTGACAATTGTACTGAATGTATAATTATGGGTGATCTCCATATAAACTGGCAGGCAAAAAACAACAGCAAAACAAAGCTGAAATCTTTGATGGATAAGTTTAAATATAAGCAAATGATAAACAAACCTACTTGAATTACAAGACATAGTGAAACATTGATTGATTTGATTTTTGTAAATATACCAGAAAGAATAACTAAAACTTATAACCTGATCACAGGGCTTACCGGTCATAACATGACATTAACTGTCAGAAAGTTAACTAAAAAGCGTTTTGTTAATCATAATAAAGTAGAGAACAAAATGATAACAACAGGAATTTCTAAAGCAAAAATAAATTCCTTTGACGGTGAATTAAATCAAATTAATACTGCTGAGACCGATATAAATTTGAGTGCATCCAAATTTGTCACTAAACTAACTGATGTAATAAATAAGTATACAAAAACCTGGATAAGAAAACCAAGAAAGTATTCTCTTCCATGGTTCAACAAAGACATTTGGCTAATGGCAAAAAATCGTGACCTTGCACTTAAAAAGTCTTTAAAATCTAGGAATAATACTGACCATCTAATTTTCACTGGTCTTAGGAACAAAGTCACAAGTGAGCTGCGCAAAGCAAAAACAAAATATTTTATAAAAATGATAGAAGAAGCAAATGGAAGCAGCTCCAAACTATGGCAACATATAAACAAATTGACAAATTCTAATAGAAAAAAAACATCAAATGATAGATTGCCTTAATATTGATGATAATTACGTTAATGACAACCAGCTAATTGCTAACGAGTTCAACAAATGTTTTGTGGAATCAGTCTACGATCTAGCTAAACCTTTCAAGGGCAAATTACCTTTTGAGAACAAAGTTCAGCTTAGCAGTACAGATCTTTTAAAAATAAGAGAAGTTTCGCATGACAAAGTAAGGAAAATTATTGTCAATATGAAAAATTCTACATCAAGAGACATACATAATCTCGAGTAAACATCTTAGCAGTTTACTCGATCCTATTACTTACCTTGTAAACTTGTCAATACAAACAAATACTTTCCCACAGAGCTGGAAGATTGCTGTAATCACTCCAATTTACAAGTCAGGCAACAAAGATCAAGCCTGCAATTACAGGCCTATTTCCATTCTCCCTGTCGTTTCCAAAGTATTGGAAAAAACTGTGGCGGAGCAATTAATAGAACATCTTGAAAATAACCAATTGTTGCATCCCCAGCAGTTTGGGTTCAGACAAAAACACAGCACAGAAACCGCCAACTGCTTCTTGTTGGAACGGATCAAAGGGTCACTGGACAAAGGGAATGTCGTAGGTGCTGTGTTTTTAGATCTGAAGAAGGCCTTCGACACAGTGGACCATTGTATCTTATTGCAGAAATTACAGCAATTTAAATTTTCAGCTGCGGCCCTGTTAAGGTTCAAGTCCTACCTGGAGGGTAGAGAACAATGTGTGAAAGTCGGAACCATTAAATCCAATCTGAGTCCAAGTGACTTAGGAGGGCCTCAATGGTCAGTTCTAGGACCGTTATTGTTTTCACTGTATATAAATGATCTACCAGACTGCTGTCAGGGTGTAAATTGCCAGCTTTATGCTGACGACACAGTTATCCAAGTTTTAGCAAAAACAACTGTACTGGCTGGGCAGCAGTTAACACAGGCTTTACATAACATCTCAAGATGGCTTCAGCTGTCCCATTTAACTGTAAACACACAGAAAACTTTCTCAGTGTGTTTTTCTATCAACCAGAGGTCCCCTGACAGCATCTTTGAGGTTAGACCATGAACCCATTCAGGAGGTTCATGAAACGAAATACTTGGGGATAATCTTGGATAAACACCTGAAGTTTCAAAGTCAAGTAAATCACGTTTGCAGGAAAGTCAAATCAAATCTGAACTGTTTTCGTTTTATTAGAGGAGAGTTGTCACATCACGCGGCTTTATTGTTTATGCACGCAATGGTTTTTTCACATCTGTCATACTGTATAACAGCATGGTCACAAACATCAGCGTCCACTTTGAAACCAGTTATCTCTTTATATAAACAGGCAATTAAGATATTTGACAAAAAAACAATGAGATGGCATCATTGTGATATCATACAATAGCATAAGCTTTTTACTTTTGAAAATTTTGTAAATTTTAGTATTTTGAAATTGACTTTTAAATGTATGAACAACTGTGTGTCACCACTGTTCTCTGGCCTCATGGAGAGGCGTCAGGGCTCTTTTAGACCTTCCACCAGAGCCTCAGTTAGTGGGGATTGTGTGCTCCCGAAGTTTAGAACATCTTTTGGACAGTCTAGCTTCTCCTTCAGAGGGGCTACACTATGGAACTCTCTTCCTACTGGATTAAAATTGCAGAACAATATTAACATCTTCACCAGAGAGCTCAAACAGTGGCTTAAACCGGGCCAAAGTTGTTCCCATGTGTAAATTGTGCCGTGTTTTGTTTAACAATTGTGTTTTTTTCTGTTCTTTTTTCTGCCCCTATGGACAGGTGTTGAAAATTAGCACATGTGCTATAACATTTTAAATGTCTTTGTAGTGAGACGTAGAGCTACATGTGTGACGTAGAGCTACATGTAGGGAAATTAAAGTGGCAGTGCAGATGCAATAAATAAACTTAAGAGCAGCACATATTCAGATGTATTCCTGAGTAGAGCAACGTCCAAAAGTCATTGTAGAGTGTCACAGAGTAACATGAAGGAGTATTTAAAAAAAAAAAAAGTGTCAGTGCAAGGCAAGTACAATGAAGTAAACATAAGAGCAGCATGTATTCCGGTTTTTAGATGGAGGAAAGCTGATTGTTAAGTAGTCTTATGGCTTGAAGATAGAAGCTGTTCTTCAGTCTGGTTGTCCGTGAACGGATGGATCGGAAACGTCTGCCAGATGGCAGTGTGGCAAACAGGTGATGAGCAGGGTGAGTGTGGTCCTTGATGATGATGCGAGCCTTTCTCAAGCAGCGAGTCTGATAGATGTCCTGTAAGGCTGGGAGTTTATGTCCAATGATGAGCTCTGCTGTTCTCACCACTCGCTGAAGAGCTTTGCGGTCCAAGGAAGAGCAGTTGCCGTACCATACAGTGATGCAGCTGGTCAGAATGCTCTCTATAGTGCAGCGGTAGAAGTTTGACATGATGTTAGAGGAGATGCCAAACCTCTTCAGTTTCCGCAGGAAGTAGAGACGCTAACCTCATCTCTGTAGGATGTCTCGTCGCCATTAGTGATGAGTCCTAGGATAGTTGTATCGTCAGCAAATTTGATGATGGTGTTGGAGCTATGCTTAGCAGAGCAGTCATAAGTGAACAGGGAGTACAAGAGAGAACTGAGTACACAACCCTGTGGGGCACCAGTGCTGAGTATAAGTGAGGAGGATGTGTGATTGCCAATTCTGACCACCTGGGGTCCGCCGGTCAGGAAGTCCAGGACCCAGTTACATAAGTGACTATTAAGAACCAGATTTTTCAGTTTGGCTATAAGTTTGGTAGGGATGATGGTGTTAAATGCAGAGCTGTAATCAACAAACAGCATCCGCACATAGGTATCTCTACCCTCCAAGTGTTCCAGGGCCGAGTGTATGGCCATAGCAATGGCGTCATCAGTGGATCTGTTTGAGTGGTAAGCAAATTGTAATTGGTCCAAGGTGTCAGGCAGAGAGGAGCAGATGTGGGATTTGACTAGTCGTTCAAAGCACTTCATGATGACTGATGTCAGTGCTACAGGGCGGTAGTCGTTCAGGCAGGAGACGGTTGTTTTCTTGGGAACAGGGATGATGGTGGTTTGCTTGAAGCATGTGGGGATCACTGTAAGTCTCAATGAGAGGTTGAAGATGTTGGTGAAGACATCTGCTAACTGGAAAGCACAGGCCTTCACGACACGTCCGTGTATGCCAACTGGACCTGGAGCTTTGCGGCCGTTGACTCTCTTGAAGGCCTTACTCACTTCGTGTGTGGTTAGAACCAAGGGGCAGGTGTCAGTTGCAGCAGGTATTTTCACAGCAGGAAATGTATTGTCTGCCTCAAAACGAGCATAGAATGTATTGTGCTCATCTGGTAAGGAGGCAGACAAAGACACACCACTGCTTTTCCTTCCTTTGTAGTCTGTGATGTAGCGTAGACTGCTCCACATGCGTTGGGGGTCAGAACCATGATATTCTGACTCCACTCTGTCCCTAAAGTCTCCTTTGGCTGTTTTTATTGATTTTTGAAGGTCATACCTGGACTTTTTATAGGCAGTTGAAGGCAGCAGTCCGTGCTCTTAATTTGGCCCGTACCTCACCGTTGACCCATGGTTTCTGGTTTGGAAATGATTTAACGTTAGTGGATGGAACAACATCCTCTGTGCATTTGTTAATGTAGCCTATCACAGAGTCTGTGTATTCCTGTATGTTGTCTCCAGCTGCATCTTGAAACATCTGCCAGTCTGTGGAATCAAAGCAGTCCTGCAGTGTGGAGATGGCCTCTTCACTCCATTTGTAGACTGTTTTAGAAACCGGTTTTTCCTGTTTGAGGCATTGTCTGTAGGCTGGTAACAGCAGTATGCTAATGTGGTCACCTTTGCCAAACGCTGTTCGGGGGAGGGGTTTGTAACTGAACTTTAGTGTAGAATAGCAGTGATCTAATGTCTGATCACCTCGTGTGGGGAAATGTATGTCTTGGTAGAATTTGGGAAGAACTTTCTCATATTCACTTTGTTAAAATCCCCAACAACGATAAAAGCAGAGTCAGGATGAGCAATTTCCAATCAGTTTATGGTGCTGTACAGTTCGTCCAATGCTTTAGTTTTGTCCACATGAGGCGGGATGTAAACAACTGTGAGAATGACTGAATTAAACTCCCGCAGGAGGTAGAAGGGGCGCACTTTAACGGAGAGCAGTTCGATCTCAGGGGAGCATTGTGTAGATAAAACTGTAACATCAGTGCCCCAGCGAGTGTTAATCATAAAGCACACACCTCCACCTCTGCTCTTACCGGAGTTTAGCGATCTGTCATGACGAAAAACTGAGAATCCAGGCGGTGTAATGTCCGTATCGGGTACCTCTGAGTGTAACCACGTCTCACAGAAAGCCAGAAAGCAGCAGTTACGAATGTCCCGTTGGTACGTGATTCTCGCATTAAGTTCGACAAGTTTGTTATCAAGAGACTGTATGTTGGCTAACAAGATGGTAGGGAGAGGAGGATTACAACTTCTTTTCCGCGATCTGCATAGAATTCCAGCACGCTTGCCTTTCCTCCTTTTCCAACGGTGTCTTAGGACGCAAGCCGGCAACAGAGGGAGCGCGTAGACGCTGAAGCTGTAGTTCAGAGGCAGCGTTGTTTATCGGATATCCAGTAGTTTTTGCCGATCGTATTGTATTAGAGTCTGTCCTGTCTGAGCAAAAGTAAGTATACTAAGCAACACGAATAACACAAAAAAAAACACGAAAAACAGCAAAGTTTGCACAGAGCGCTCGTCAGCGACGCAATCTCGCGGTGATTAAATCTGGTCTCGACCGCAAAAAAAATATTTTTCTCAGACAAAGTGAAAGACATTTATTTTAAGCTCATACACAGGTTCTAGCCTGTAAAGAAGTGTATACAAAGATTTAAATCTGACATTGTGAGAAGTCTGGGGTCCACAATGTCGTTACGATTAACCCAGCAACGCTCCTCCGGGCCTTAGTTCTCCCAGTCTACAAGGTACTCCAGTTGAGGACCCCGTCGTCGAGAGTCGAGGATAGCTCTTACCCGGAAGATGTCGTTGTCTTCTTTGATGGCTGGAGGAGGAGGTACGGCATCATCACCAGGCTCTGTGGATGGAGGAGACAAAGGTTCAGTGAAGGGTTTGAGGAGTAAAACATAGAATGAAGGTGAGATACGGTACTGTGCAGGTAGCTGGAGTCTATAGGTCACTTCATTCAGTTGCCGTTCAATCGTGAATGGTCCGATGTATCGGGGACTCAGCTTACGGCAGGGCAGCCAGAGGTGGATGTCCCTCGTCGAGAGCCAGACTTGCTGTCCAGGTTGGTATTGCGGTGTAGGTCTTCGACGAGCGTCCGCTTGCTCCTTATGCCTTCGAACTGCCCGCTGGAGATGCACGTAAGCCGAGTCCCAGACCCTCTCGCTCTGTCGAAACCAGTGATCTACCGCTGGGACCTCCGAGGGCTCACCTGACCATGGGAAGAGTGGAGGCTGGTATCCGAGGACACTTTGTAAGGGGGTGAGCCCGGTGGTAGATTGCTGGAGGGAGTTCTGAGCGTATTCTGCCCAGGGTAGGTACTGGCTCCAACAGTCCTGGTTACGGTGGCAGTATACCCTCAGGAACCTCCCAATCTCTTGTATCTTACGCTCCGTCTGGCCGTTGGTCTGTGGATGGTATCCTGAAGAGAGGCTGACGGACACCCCTAGAAGAAGGAAGAAAGCTGACCAGACTCTGGAGATGAATTGGGGACCCCTGTCGGAGACGATGTCCTCTGGAATGCCGAAGTGACGGAATACATTGTGGAATAGTGCCTCTGCCGCTTCAAACGCAGTGGGAAGTCCTTTGAGAGGGATGAGTTTGCATGACTTCGAAAACCTGTCGACCACTACCAGCACACAGGTGTTGCCTTGAGAAGGAGGGAGGTCAGTCATGAAATCTATGCCAATATGGGTCCATGGACGTTCAGGAATGGGCAGAGGCACCAGTTTACCTTCCGGGAGTCTCCTAGGAGTGTCTGCTATGGCGCAGACGGAGCATCCCTTGAGGTAGCGGACAGTATCCAGAGCCATCGCTGGCCACCAGTAATGCTGTTGTAGGAGCGAGAGGGTCCGCCTCCTGCCTGGATGTCCAGATCCCAGAGAAGTATGAGCTAAGTCCAGGAGGGTAATCCGAGGTTGAGTAGGAACGAAGAGTTTCCCTTCTGGACCTCCCGGCGGAGCAGGGTGTTGAAGGTTTTCTTGTTCAATCAGACGATCAATATTCCATTGAATGGGACTTACAATCATGGCTGGAGGGAGGATTGGTTCAGGAGACTCGGGTTCTAGATCTGCCTGATGAAGACGGGAGAGGGCATCGGCTCTATTGTTCTGGGAGCCAGGGCGATAAGCGACTTTAAAGTCAAATCTCGTGAAGAATAAGGCTTGGCGGTGATTCAGTCTCTTAGCTTCACGGAGGTATTCCAGGTTCCGGTGGTCTGTTACTACCTCGAAAGGGAACTGGGCTTCCTCCAGCCAATGACGCTACTCTTCCAGAGCCAGCTTGATGGCCAGTAGTTCACGGTTACCAATGTCATAATTCTGCTCCGCCGGGCATAGCTTCTTCGAGAAGAAGGCACATGGATGGAGTCGTGGAGGATCCCCCTGCCGCTGGGAAAGTACTGCTCCGACCCCGGTTGATGAGGCGTCCACTTCCACGATGAACTGTTGGTTGGGATCAGGGTGGACTAGGATCGGAGCGGTCTTGAAGGCTTGTTTAAGTTGGTGGAAAGCTTCAGTGGCCACGGGGTTCCAGGACAGAGACTTAGGCCGGTTCCGGAGGAGAGAAGTTAGAGGGGAGCTGAGTAAACTGTAATCTTTGATGAATCTTCTATAAAAGTTGGCAAAGCCCAGGAAGCGTTGGAGTTCTTTAATGGAACCAGGTTGAGGCCAGTGTGTGATGGCGTCCACCTTCCCCTGGTCCATCTTCACGCCACGTGGGTCAATGATGTATCCCAGGAACTGGACTGAGGGCGTGTGGAACTCACATTTTTCTGACTTGAGGTATAGATGGTGTTCCCGGGGTTTTCGGAGTACGAGTGTAACATGTTGGATGTGTTCCTCCTTGGACGTGGAGTAAATGAGGACGTCGTCTATGTAGACAACTACGAACTGGTTAAGGTATTCTCTGAAGACTTCATTCATATAATTTTGGAAGACGGATGGACTGTTGGATAACCCATACGGCATGACCCTGTATTCATAGTGCCCAGAAGGAGTGATGAAAGCAGTTTTCCACTCGTCCCCCTTGTGGATGCAGATCAGGTTATAGGCGCTCCTCAAGTCCAGTTTTGTGAAGATCTTGGCTCCGCGTAGTTGTTCTAACGCCGCTGGGACCAGGGGAAGAGGATAACTGAATTTGACGGTTTGAGAGTTGAGATGGCGATAGTCGATACACGGCCTTAAGCCTCCGTCCTTTTTGGCCATGAAGAAAAAGCTGGAAGCGGCAGGGGAAGTAGATGGTGGGATGAACTCTTGAGTGAGGGCTTCCTGTACGTACTCCTCCATGGTCTTCTGCTCCGGGATGGACAGAGGATAGACTCGTCCCTTGGGAAGAGTTGCTCCAGGCAGGAGGTCAATGGCGCAATCCCATGGCCTGGTTATATATTCTGGAGGGATGATATGATCCACCAATCTTGACACGAAGATGACACAGTGAATATAACTTTCCTTAGGTGATGGTGACACAGATGATAACTCAGACGATGGGCACAGGAACACAGATGATGAAGACAAGGGTTCAGAGGATCAGGTAGGATGGTCGAATGGCGTTTCGGTAAGGGTGAGGAGATCGGTGCAAGACCAGACACTGGGTGATGGTGACGGATGGCTTTATATGTGGCACTGGTGATGATGCACAGGTGTTCAGAATTCTGGTGATTGGGGACGAGTGGGTGTGGCGTAAGTGTCCGATTCCGGGAGTGTAGAAGGTGTGGCTGTGACAGTTACTAAATATATAAATAATATTTGACCTTCGATCATCTCAGTAAAGATGAGCTTTCAGGAGACAGAGACACGGAGCGTCATCATCTTCCTCCTCTGCTTGTCCTTCAATGCAGCTTGAAGTAAGCTTGTGTTACTGAAGTAACCAATAACATCGATACAAGTTTTTCATGTCCCTTACGAAAGGAAAATATATTTACCAATATATTTCTTAAAATATATTGTCATATATTTTAATATATTATTTTCCCTTTTTATTTTCTAATATTTTATATATTTGAATACATTTAATAATATATCGATGATACATATATTATATAATATATTGCAAAATATACAAATGATTGCCGCTTTCAATATATTGCAATATATTGGAAAAAATAAATATATATAAGAATATCTGCCTAATATATTACATGATATTTTCCAATATACTGCAATATATTTTTGTTTCATAAGGGGTTACAGTGTTCTACTTTTTGTTTCAGGTTATTATTGTCATTCAGTAACACAAGCTTACTTCAGGCTGCCTTCAAGGACAAGAGCGCATCTTTACAGACTGAGACGATCAAAGGTCAAATATTATTTACGTATTTAGTAATACAAATCACTATCACGAGAGCTTTCCAATATGTGCGCCACTGGGTGGTGTCTGTACTTCCCGGTCAGAGAGCACCTGTCCATCAAAAGCTCACTATCCAATCAGAGTAGATCACTGTTAAGCCCGCCCCCACGCCCCTCAACGAAAAACTGCGAAACGTAAGCAAAATCTGTGGCAATGAATTCAGAATCCACCATTAGCGAAAACTAATCTTTGAAAAACATTAACAAAGAATGAAGTATATTTGAAGTGCATGTTAAATGTTTGTTTTGTTTTTTTTTTCTTCTTCTGAAATGGCATATTTTTGATAGTTTCTGAAAAAGTTATGTTCAGTTTTATAAAGTTTTGTTCATTATTATTGAAACAAATGTAATTCCATAATAATTCTACAGTTTTCATCTGCTCAAGCAGAATGTTAATGTCATCTTGTTCAATGTATCTCTGGCTAAAACTAGCTCATGTTAAAGTTAGTTAGGCCATGCTAACATAGAAACCGAAATAGCTAATTGAATTTTTTTTTTTTACCTACTGCAGTATAGGTCAGAAAAATATCTCGGTTACGTATGGTAACCCTTGTTCCCTTTCAGTCGGTCAAGTTCTACGTTACGTCAGAAAGTGATTGACGAATGGGATCTTGCCCGAGAGCCCATTCACCATTTTAGTTTTATTTAGTTTTATTTTATTTATCAGGACAATGCATATTAACAAAAGTACACCTGTAACATGCCAGAGTTAGTCGATGGCTAATTTTCATCTGTAGTCCTGTTTGCCAGTTGTAAATTGACTTAAGCCCATTAGGGCAGTGCAGAGGACCACCACATCCGTGCAGTTGAGACAGAAGCCCACCAGGGTGGCGCAGAAGACCACCACAGCCATGCGGTCGAGACAGATGACCACCAGGGCGGCGCAGAAGACCACCACAGCCATGCGATTGAGTCAGAAGCCCTCCAGGCCAGTGCAGAGGACCACCAAATCCGTGCCTTCGAGACAGAAGCTCACCAGGCCGGCGCAGAAGACCACCACAGGGTGGATCGATGACACAGGAGAGCAAGTCTGGTTAGGCAAGTCTGAAACAGAGAACATGAACAGGTTAAGGGTGGCCTCCGTGGCCAAGACAGGATAAGTTGAGCGCTCAGAGAGTTTGGCTGAGACGTGACGAGAAGTTCCGCAGAGATGATGAGAGGCTCTGGTAGTTCAGCAGAGACGTGGAGAGGCTCTGGTAATTCAGCAGAGACGTGGAGAGGCTCTGGTAGTTCAGCAGAGACGTGCAGAGACTCTGGTAGATCCATGGTGTTTTGACTGGATTCAGGAAGATCAACGGTGACTTGACTCTGCTCATGAAGATTATTGGTGACTTGACTTTGCTCATGAAGATCATTGGGGACCTGACTTTGCTCATGAAGATCATTGGTTACTTGACTTTGTTCATGAAGATCAATGGTGACTTGCCTTTGCCCATGAAGATAGTTGGTGACTTGACTTTGCCATGAAGAACACTGGTGACTTGACATTGCCCATGAAGAACACTGGTGACTTGACTTGACTCCTGAGGTCTAACTGTGGTAGTGCTTAACTCATGAGTGTTAATGGTGACTTGACCCGACTCTGGAGTGTTAACGGTGACCTGACCCGACTCTGGAGGGTCAACAGGAACCTGACCCGACTCTGGTGGGTCAATGGGAACCTGACCCGACTCTGGAGGGTCAACGGGAACCTGATCCTACTCTGGAGGGTCAACGGGAACCTGACCCGACTCTGGAGGGCCAATGGGAACCTCACTTGACTCTGGGGAACCTGACTTGACTCTGGAGGGCCAACGGGAACCTGACTCAACTCTGGGGCTGTCATCTTGTGCAGAGGTGCTGGGCCGGCGGCCAACTTGTGCTGTGGCGCTGGGCTGGCGGCCATCTTGTGCCGTGGCGCTGGGCTGGCGGCCATCTTGCGCTGTGGCGCTGGGCTGGTGACCACCTTGTGCTGTGGTGCGGGGCTGGTGGCCATATTGTGCAGTGGTGCTGGGCTGGCGGTTCTCTTGTCTGTAGACCCCAGTCTAGAGTCGGCCATCTCACCGGGAGAGACAGGTGTGGCTGGGGTATCCCATTGACTATGATGTTGAAGGTAACTGGTGAACCCCCAAAAGTCCAGGATCTCCAGCCCCTTCATCTCCCAACCAGGCAAAGGGTCATCCAGGCAGTCATTGAACAGGTCCTTCAGGGCCTCATCATTGTACCCCAATCCTACCGCCAAAGTCCAGAACTCTTGTGCCACACCACCCACCTCATTCCCCCTTTGATGGAGGGTGGTTAATTTAATTACTCTTCTCCTCCGCTCCTCTATACTGGCTGGGGAACGGAGACAAAATCCCACACCGCTGGAACAGATTGGATGGAGTCCTTCTGTTACGACTGGGACACAGGAGACGAGAGATCCAAGAGCTGTGTGAGTTTATTGGGTAATCCAAAATCGGAATCAAACAAGCAGGGGGTAATAACCAAAATCAGTAAAAAAAAAAACAAACAAACAAACAAACAAACAGGAACAGGAACTCGAAATACTAGGAATGCGAGGAAACCAGGTGAGGGAAAATAAGGACTCCATGACACAAACAGAAAACAAACAGAAATCTTAACATTATCTAAAAACATTCCAAAAATGTTTATTGATAAAATTTTTAGAACGTTATCATTTAACATTCTAATAAAGCTTTCCATTACACTAGATGAACTAGTAAATACAAAAAAACGTCCAAACCAATTTAAGAGTAACAATTTAATTGAGGTTCAATAAATAAAAAACAGTTTCAATATGGATAAACACATGATAAAGCTTTGCTTATTGAATATCGGGCAGGCTTCAATTATAGCTCGTTTGAAGTAATGGTGCTTCATGTAGCATTATCCAGAGAAACAAATGTTAATGATAAATACCATGTGATGTTTGTACTGGCTACTGTATACAGGCCACCAGGGCACCATACAGACTTTAAAAAAGTGTTCTGTGATTTTACATCCGAGTTATTTCTGGCTGCAGATAAAGTTTTAAAGGTCCCATTTTTCGTGCTTTTTTGAAGCTTTGATTGTGTTTACAGTGTGCAATATAACATGTGTTCATGTTTCGCGTGTTAAAAAAACTGTATTTTTCAAGCAATTCACCGGTATTTATCTGTATACCGCTGTTTTCACTGTCATAAAAACGGGCTGATGACTTCCTTGTTCTATGAAGTCCCTCCTTCAGAAATACGTAATGAGTTCTGATTGGGCCAGCGGTTCCTGTGTTGTGATTCGACAGCAGCTTAGAGCATGCTGCCCTCCTGGAAACGCGATTGGGCTAGTTTTGAGAAGCAAGTGGGCAGGATTTGTTTTGAAAACTGCAATCCTGATCTGAACGCACGTGCTGGAGATGTACTTCTAATCACAGGAGTGTTTTTACTGACGAGATGTGCATGAAAATCGCATTAGATTTTTTTGCACAGCCCTAACATCTAGTTAACAAAGCTAAACAATATTGCCCTTTTGTGTATTAAGTTACAGAAACTCAGAGATTAAAATAACAGCATTTCGACGATATGGCGACAAACACAACTCTTCCTCTTCTCTGTCGGAGCGCAACAAGACCATGCCCCCTTTTTTGTGTATTCCTGTGGGCGGAGGTTAGTCAAAAAACTGTTTTAGTGACGTCATTCTGCAGGAACTAGAGGGATGTAGTCCAAACGTTTTTTGTAGGCGAATTCTGTTAAATAAAATATCTCGCTTGGCATTGAACTTTGAGCTTTAGAATTTTACAGATATTTTTATACTCTAACAACAACATTACACACTAACTAAAGTTTAAAACATGGGATCACAAAGAACGGGACCTTTAATATGGGGTGATTTTAATTTCTATGTTGATAATGAAAAAGATGCATTGGGATCAGCATTTATAGACATTCTGAACTCTATTGGGGTTAGACAACACGTTTCAGGACCGACACATTGTCGAAACCATACTCTAGATTTAATACTGTCACATGGAATTGAAGTTGAGGGTGTTGAAATTATGCAGCCAAGTGATGCTATCTCAGATCATTATTTAGTTTGTGTAAGCTTTATATAGACAAAATTGTCAATTCTATCTCTTGTTACGAGTATGGTAGAACCATAACTTCTACCACAAAAGACTGCTCTGTAAGTTATCCTCCTGATGTATCCGAATTCAATAGCACATCCAAAACCTTCAGAACAACTTGATGATGTAACAAAAACTATGGACTCTCTCTTTTCTAGCATTTTAAATACAGTTGCTCATTGAAGCTTAAGGAAGTTTAAGGAAAACAGTCTGACACCATCGTATTTACATTTATCTGGCACTTTTATCCAAAGTAACTCACATTTGCTATATATGTTAGAGGTCGCACACCTCTGGAGCAACTAGGGGTTAAAGAGCCACACAGATGAGAAATCAAAAATTACCTGTATTACAGTGTATGATGTAGCTGTCCATCTGTGTAAACAATGTGCAAATAATTAAACTAAAAAGTACACGATTTATAAAGTTATTGGCTTCTAAAGTAAGGAGTCGACTCTGAATCACTGAAACGAGTCGTTATAGATTTCAAATCTTTTGCCCATCTCTATGTACGTCACTAGGAGCACTTTGCATAATAATCTCCGCCTACCGTGTTGGGAGAAACGGAACTCTGACCTGCCCCACCCCCCCACACAGACACTCTGGTTGGTGTGATAGCATCATGTCAAGGAGACCGTTTGTTTTATTTTCACTGCCAAAGAATGAAGATCAGAAGAACCAATGGATAAAATTCATTTTCACCACAATACCAGAGCAGTACAACAAATCACTTTTGTTGTCTTCACAACATTTCACTGATGACTGGTTTTCTAATCTCGGTGAGTACAGCAGGATTTTCAAAGCGTTTGGCCATAAAAGATGGTTCATTACCAACTTTATTTAGAACAACGAGCATCTCCGAATCATAACGCGAAGTATGATTATGAAGTTCTGTGTTTGTTTTCTCCCGAGCGTCTTATCAGTATGTGTGCTGTCTGCAGCCTTTGTTTGTGCTGATCGTCATGTACAAACACGTCATTAAAATGAAGTGTAACTCCGTGAATACTCAACGAAGAGACATGAGAGAGATATCTATAGAAAGCTTGACATGTCTACTTTAAAACTAAACAAGTGCTGCTAACAGATATTCTGTGATAAAGTAATCCATATGAAAACAACGCAATGTCTGTTTTTCATGTCTCCCTTCGTTATATCCAATGTGACCACGCCCCCGCGCTGAACGCGGCTTGAATACACCCACACAGAAGAAAAAGCAGCGAGACTGTTCAAGTTTTTTATTTTACTGTTTGCTTCGCAATGAGAGGAATAAGACATAATTCATCCCAAACAGATGCTAACGCATAGTTTACCGTGGAGGTGTGTGCGGAACAACCAATCCAAACTGGTTATTTTAGTTGACCAATCAGAACACAGTATGCTCCTGAAAGGTGGGGTTTAAAGAAACTGAATCTTTTGAACAGCTTCGCGCAAACCGTTTGGGGATCTCTGAGAATCGAGGTCATTTTAAAATGATATTTTGACAAAATGACAATGTTTTTTAACCTTGGATGGATTTAAATCTAATGTACAGGACTTATAAACAGTGATAGGAAGCTTAGAATTTTCATCTGACTGGCTCTTTAAGTGTCTTGCTCAGGGACACATTGGTATTTCACAGTGGATTCGAACCGGGATCTCTCACACCAAAGGCATTTGTCTTATCCACTGCGCCAACACCACCCCACATAGTATAATGAGCACACTCGCACCTTAAAGAGAGCAGCCCTAAAAATGGAGCGCAGCTGGAGGAAAAACAAAACTAGAGGTATTTAGTATTGCTTGGCAATTGTAACCATTCAGCCGTCAGCTACTGTATCGCATCAGACAGTGCACTATAGACCCCTTGACGAAGAGTTCCACTCTTTCTCTACTATAGGAGAGGAAGAATTGTATAAATTTGTTAAATTATCTAAACCAACATTAGACCCTATTCCATCTAAGTGTAAGGGAAACAGGTCAATTTAGCTCAAAGGGAATCATTTAAGATTTTAAAAGGAATTTGAACAGAATCACTGTTTCACGGCTGATCACTGAGACGCCCTGCAATTCACTGAACGAGCTGTTTAACATCAAATCTCCACTGGATATTAATATCCAAACTATAGTGAAAACACTTTTAATTAGCACAGTAACAAGATCGGCAGTTCAGACATTAACTTGTAAGCACAAAACACAAGATTCTTCTCTTTTCAATATGAATAAGGCTTTATTAGATAAATCTAAGACATAGAAACTAACCTAACACATAACCGCACGCACTCACACATTCACACAAGTTGCAGGAAGATAGAAAGTTGGCTGGAAGTTCAGTAGTCGTTGAAGTGACATCTTGGGAAGCCCGTGGTTATGCGTCTTCTGACGATGCAGAGTTATGTGGGCTGGCTGAAGTTGAACGGGCACTCGAGGTCAGACTCGGAGACACATCATTACAAAACTTAAGTCAGAACACGAAACACTCAAACGGAAAACAAAAAAAGAAACTAAAGTTAAAGAACAGAAGTAAAATTTGACGAGACCTTGTGATGTTTCTTCTCATCATGGCTAATTAGCAGCAGGTGTGCAGGCTGAAGCATGCTGGAAACCGCGCTCAAAAAACGCTTACAGTGATGACTGCATGGTTAATAGCTAAATCTAGGAAGCAAAGCTACAAGCTAATTTGATGGTGTCCTGAGTATTTAGACTGGCCTTTTGGCCACACCTCAAATGTTGTCTTGACCAATTAGATATTGTCTTTGCTCTGGGTATCATAAATCCTACGTCATCTTATCAAGCATGTGGTTCGAATTTTCCTGCTCTTGCAGGGTATAATTCTGGACATGATTCCTATAACAAGAATAAGAAACATTTGACAAATAGCTGATAGTCAGAAACATTTGAAGCAAGCAGATTGAAACACAAACATACTAAACATGAATATGAATCCTTAAGCCATCCCATAGTTATTAAAAGACATTCACAATAATTGTTTTGTTCTTTTGCATACTTGAACACTTTGTTGGCATTAATGGAAGTGCATTAGAATGGTTTAAACAGTGGTGTCAAAAGTATTGGCTTTCATTACTCAAGTAAAAGTATAGATACTAGGGCTTAAAAAGACTTTTGTAGAAGTTGAAGTATCAACTCAAGCTTTTTACTCAAGTAAAAGTGTAAAAGTACTGGTTTAAAAAACGATTTAAAGTATAAAAGTAAAAATAATGTAAGGGAACAAATGCCATTAAGAACAAAAGCTTAGGCCGCACCACAGGGGCCTATTGTGAACTACCCCACCTCCTAAAAAAAAAAGAAAAAAATTCTAAAGGCCATAATGACTATAATGTTATATTAAAATGTTCATGTTGAAAAATTTGGGATGCACTAGGCTACATGTTTCAGCAACATATATGCCTATTGAAAATGATTGCATTTTAGTACAATGCAAGTACATTAAAGGACTAGAGATATGATTACTAGTTGCCAATACGTATTGTTATGGTGCAAAAAGTCAAACTTTAGAGGCATGTCATCAATAACCTTTAATGAAATGTAAATGTACATCCAAGCTTAGCCGCAGGCATCTGTGAGGGCAATGGACAAGAACATTGGTGCAGGCTTAGTAACAATTACTCTTGTATCGTTGTCTATTTACAATAAACATTATAGTGCTGTCAAAATTAATGATTAATCCAAGTGATTAATCAATAACTAAAAAGGAAAATTAACTCATAATCCCGATACCTTCTTGATTGATAGCTTCGTGTATTCGGTACATACGTATGCTATGTTCAGTTACAAAGTTGGTATAGCCTAGATCTGACAACATTGTCAATCGCGTTGTCAATCACAAACGATAATTTATTAAAACGTCTCACTACCGAACTACCAACAGTAGCTTTATTTGTGGAGGACGAAGATAAAGCACCCATTTGGTAAATGAGCCAGTGAGAAATAATAACTTTTAAATAGGGTCCAGTGCCTTTTCAATACTTTTAAAACAGTACAGGCGCCTAAACGGTGCCTGAACCTATACTTAAAAAAAAAGAACCAAAAAAAAAAAAAACTATGGATAACTTAAAAGAACATTCCAAATATTTTAAATAAATCCATAGCTTTCACCTTGGATGCTCTCACTTCCCAAGTTGTGCTTCCCTTAATCTAAGGCTAATAAATGTATTTCACAATCTCGGTCATTATTTAATATAAAACCACACATAATTCTACTGTATCTCTGTCACTCACTCTGATATTTAGTTAAGATGAGTGCTGTCTGTCACTGTCTTAAATCAGTTCTGTGAATGACTGTATGCTCATTCTTTATAAAGTAGCAACAATGTCGTTTGTAAAGTACAGTAATGTGCAAAAGTCTTAGGCACATTAGTATTTTCACCCCAAAAAAGGGTTTTAAGCCAGTTATTTAAATCTTTTGCTGTAGTGTGTCCATAGTAAATATCAGTTTGCCATTCATTTTAATAATAATCTAGTGCGATTTTGAATGCACAAGCAGTTTGACAACGGCAAAATGAATGTTTGGGAATGTAAACCGATATTTTATACTGACACACTACAGCAAAATATATAAATAGCTGAACACCATTCTTTTAAGTGAAAATACTAACGTGCCTAAGACTTTTGTACAGTAGTTAGTGTATGTATAAAGTACGTATGATTAAATTAATAAGTATATTTAGTATAAGTATATTTAAATAAGTGTAATTAAAGTATTTGTTCGGTCATATGTGTTAAGGGCTAGATTTTCGCTGGAGGAAACGGCTGTGACAAGCGAAAACTTTACAGTAGATGAGAAAGCGACAGCTTCTTTGTGACCTTTTGTAAACTGTATTTATGACAAATAACTGCACAGATACAGATTCTAACAATTTATTGATAAACACACACCTTGTGTCCTCTGTCTCTGTTTGAGCTCGCGCTGCTCCTCCGCGGTCTGCGGATTGAAGAGCGCGCTGAAAGATGGGGAGGAGACCGGTCTGACGCCGGTTTCATATGAAATTTAAGCCGACTGACTCTGAGGCGATCGGAATACCGGTTCCATACCCAACCCTACTTTTAAGAAATATATTTTCTGATAAACGAACCAAAAACTGTCTATGCCCTTGCTGGAGTGTGATGTGATTTGTGTCATGTGCAGGTGCGATGGATCACGTATGGACCAATAGGGTGTCGGGATGGTATCTGTTTATACTTCTCATCCAACCACAATCAAATTCACTCCATCCGGATGGCGCGATTTATCTGGATAGGTTTTTTTTTGAATGATGACAAGCCGGAATGAAAACAAGGCGAAATGAAATAGCAGTAACAAAGCTTTTTTTAAAATGTAAGGAGTAGAAAGTACAGATACTTCCTGTTTGACGTCACTTCCTGTTTGTTGTTGACGGCTGTACTACGTTTGAGCTCCGTCACTATATTCTTTTCATTGACTATTTTTAACTTAAAAATCAATTTTACACATCATTGTTTCCGTTTATATAACGCGTGAATATATCCTCTATTGTATTCTACAACAAAAACAATCAGAGCGCCTCGCTATCACTAGTTTTATTTTGATCTCCCGGGTCCGCTATTAGCTTTTAGCCAGTTAGCATCAGCAAGCGTGGTTGCTGCTAACTGCGCTTACATTGCTAATACTCTATTCTCACACATTACCACTGCTGTACTCACTGTTACTTGCTTTAATGGCGGATGAATGTCTCCACTCTTTGCAGCTCGAGCTCAAGGCCGTGGGGAAGCAGATTCGCGACCTGGAACAGAAGCAGGCCCAGCTGAGAGAGCGGAGAGCCGCGCTGGAATCATCCCGGGCTGACGTTCACAAGTCCGGGGTAAGTATACAGCGTGCTGTTAACAGTCCCACCACGTCTACTCCGTGTGTATCTCTGCGCAGGCCCGGTGCACCCAGGACGCGATCTTCCCAGATGTCCTTCACTGCGACGCCGGGACACCACGGACCCTGGGTGCATCCACAGCGGAGGACGCGAGCTGGGTCCCGGGCGACGACTTCTCCCCCTCCTGCCTTCGAGATCTCCATCCAGAACCGCTTCGCTCCCCTCCGCGAGACAGGACGCGACGCTGTGATCATCGGAGACTCCATCGTCCGACACGTAAGTGCTACGTTAGCCGAAGGTAAAGTGCACACTCATTGTTTGCCTGGTGCTCGTGTTCTCGATGTTTCTGCGCAGATACCCGCGATCCTGAAGGACGGCGAGAGCCCCAGAGTGGTCGTACTTCACGCCGGGGTTAACGACACCATGCTGCGGCAGACGGAGACGCTGAAGAGGGACTTCAGGAGCCTGATCGAGACGGTTCGCAGCACGACGCCCGCGGCGACGATCGTCGTGTCAGGACCACTGCCCACGTATCGACGAGGACACGAAAGGTTCAGTAGACTTTTTGCTTTAAATGAATGGTTGTTGTCATGGTGTAAAGAACAGAACCTGCTATTTGTTAATAACTGGAATCTTTTCTGGGAGCGTCCTAGACTGTTTCGCGCTGATGGATTACACCCCAGCAAAATTGGAGCGGAGCTTCTCTCTGACAACATCTCCAGGACACTTCGCTCCATGTGACTAGTAAGACAATTCTCAAAAAACCATTATGATGAGTTTTGTTCTAACCGCTTAAATGCTAAAGGTACTTGCGCTGGAAAACCTATTAAGACTGTGTCTGTTCCCCGAATAGTGAGGTAAAAATATAAATATAATGTAGGATCTAGAAAAAATCTTATCGTAATTAAACCAGAAAAATGTAAAGTAAATGAACAAAAACAATTTTTAAAGTTTGGGCTCATAAATATTAGATCACTCGCACCAAAAGCAGTTATTGTAAATGAAATGATCACAGATAATAGTTTTGATTTACTCTGCTTGACTGAAACCTGGCTAAAACCAAATGATTATTTTGGTCTAAATGAGTCTACTCCACCAAACTACTGTTATAAGCATGAGCCCCGTCAGACTGGTCGTGGCGGGGGTGTTGCAACAATATATAGTGATATTCTCAATGTTACCCAGAAAACAGGATACAGGTTTAACTCTTTTGAAATACTTCTGCTAAATGTTACTCTGTCAGACATGCAAAAGAATTCTAATGTATCTCTTGCTCTGGCTACTGTGTATAGACCACCAGGGCCGTATACAGAATTCCTAAAAGAATTTGCAGATTTCCTCTCAGACCTTCTAGTTACAGTTGATAAGGCGCTAATCATGGGAGATTTTAATATTCACGTTGATAATGCAAATGATACATTAGGACTTGCGTTTACTGACCTAATAAACTCCTTTGGAGTCAAGCAAAATGTCACCGGGCCCACTCATCGTTTTAATCATACACTAGATTTAATTATATCGCATGGAATCGATCTTACTGCTATAGATATTGTACCTCAAAGTGATGATATTACAGACCATTTCCTTGTATCGTGCATGCTGCGTATAACTGATATTAACTATATGTCGCAGCGTTACCGTCTGGGCAGAACTATTGTTCCAGCCACCAAAGAAAGATTCGCAAATAACCTGCCTGATCTATCTCAACTGCTAATTGTACCCAAAAATACACACGAATTAGACGAAATTACTGACAACATGGGCACTATTTTCTCTAATACATTAGAAGCTGTTGCCCCAATCAAATTGAAAAAAGTTAGAGAAAAATGTACTGTACCATGGTATAACAGTAATACTCACTCTCTCAAGAAATTAACTCGTAGTCTTGAACGCAAATGGAGAAAAACTAACTTAGAAGTTTTTAGAACTGCATGGAAAAACAGTATGTCCAGCTATAGACAGGCTCTAAAACCTGCTAGGGCAGAGCATATACACAAACTCATTGAAAATAACCAAAACAATCCAAGGTTTTTATTTAGCACAGTGGCTAAGTTAACAAATTACCAGATGCCACCTGATTCAAATATTCCACCAACGTTAAACAGTAATGACTTCATGAATTTCTTCACTGATAAAATAGATAACATTAGAAATAAAATAGCAAATATAGATTCTACAGCGTCTAACACTTCAGTTTCATCCATCGCACCCAAAGATAAACTGCAGTGCTTTACAACCATAGGACAGGAAGAGCTAAATAAACTTATCACTGTATCTAAACCAACAACATGTTTATTAGATCCTGTACCCATTAAATTACTGAAAGAGCTGTTACCTGTAGCCGAAGAACCGCTTCTCAATATCATAAACTCATCGTTAACTTTAGGACACGTCCCAAAACCATTCAAGCTGGCGGTTATCAAGCCTCTTATTAAGAAACCAAAACTAGATCCTAGTGTACTGGCAAATTATAGGCCTATTTTAAATCTTCCATTTATGTCTAAAATTTTAGAGAAAGTTGTGTCTGCTCAATTGAGCACCTTCCTGCATAAAAATGATCTGTATGAAGAATTTCAGTCAGGTTTTAGGCCCCACCATAGCACAGAAACTGCACTTGTTAAAATTACAAATGACCTGCTCCTTGCGTCAGACCAAGGCTGCATCTCATTTCTAGTCTTACTTGATCTTAGTGCTGCGTTCGACACCATAGATCATGACATACTCATAGATCGATTACAAAACTATACAGGTATTCAAGGGCAGGCTCTAAGATGGTTTAGATCCTACCTGTCCGATCGCTACCATTTTGTTTACTTAAATGGGGAGTCATCTCATTTATCATCAGTAAAATATGGAGTGCCACAAGGATCCGTCCTAGGTCCCCTTCTATTTTCAATATATATGTTGCCCCTTGGTAATATTATTAGAAAATACGGAATTAGCTTCCACTGTTATGCTGATGATACTCAGCTATATATCTCAACGAGACCAGATGAAACTTCCCAATTATCTAAGCTAACAGAGTGTGTTAAAAATGTAAAAGATTGGATGACACACAATTTTCTCCAATTAAATTCGGGTAAGACAGAGATACTAATTATTGGACCAAAAAACACTACACAGAATCTTGTAGATTACAATCTGCAACTAGACGGATGTACTGTTACTTCCTCTACAGTCAGAAATCTGGGTGTTATATTAGACAGCAATTTGTCTTTTGAAAATCATATTTCCAATGTTACAAAAACTGCATTCTTCCATCTTAGAAACATTGCCAAGCTACGAAACATGTTATCTGTCTCTGATGCAGAAAAGCTAGTTCATGCATTCATGACCTCTAGACTGGACTATTGTAATGCACTTCTAGGTGGTTGTCCTGCTTCGTCAATAAACAAGCTACAGGTCGTCCAAAATGCAGCAGCTAGAGTCCTTACCAGGTCAAGAAAATATGATCATATTACCCCAATTTTACAGTCTCTGCACTGGCTACCTATTAAGTTCCGTATCAGTTACAAATTATCATTACTTACCTATAAGGCCCTAAATGGTTTAGCTCCAGCATACCTAACTAGCCTTCTACCACGTTACAACCCATCACGCACCCTAAGGTCACAAAACGCTGGACTTTTGGTCGTTCCTAGGATAGCAAAGTCCACTAAAGGAGGTAGAGCTTTCTCACATTTGGCTCCAAAACTCTGGAATAGCCTTCCTGATAATGTTCGGGGTTCAGACACACTCTCTCTGTTTAAATCTAGATTAAAAACACATCTCTTTCACCAAGCATTCGAATAATGTATCTTTTTAATTGTGAGTGTAGTTGCATCTGTTCAAAGGTGCATTTTTATTCATTAACTTGGGTTAAACTAATTTTACTTTGTTGGATCAGCAGCTATGCTAATGATGTCTGTATTTTGTTTCTATGTTTCGCCACGGGATTTACATCCCGTGGTAACTAGGATTTAAACAAGCTCCAGTCTGGATCCAGAACACCTGAGAAGAGATGATGCTGACCCTCAGAGGACCCCAGATGATGCTACCTTGAATCAACAAACAGAACTAACAATTATTGCTAAATGTGTGACTGAATCATATAATAACTTAATTAAAGGGGTGGTAAAACACGGTTTTTCGAAGGCTTGATTGTGTTCGTGGGGTGCACTGTAACATATGTTCATGCTTCGTTTTTTAAAAAAATTCATTATTTTTCATATATTTTACCTTTACTCTACACTGCTCCGTCCCTCCATGTAAAACGGTCTGATGGTTTCCGGGTTCCATGAAGCCAGTCCCACAAAAATGGCAATGGGCTCAGATTGGTTAGCTGCCCCAGTGTGTTGTGATTCGCTAACCGCCTAGCGAATCACAACACACTGTGTTTTTCGGTAACGTCACGCCCCTTACCTTTACCAGTAGTGAGTGCTTTGGGGGTATTAGAAACAATGGCGTCAATAAAACCATACCAATTTGAGCCCGAATCGGACCCAGAAAATTTTGATGAAGATGATGGAGCATTTCCTGTTCAAGAACGGCTGTTAAATGACGTTTCAGAATGGTACGTTTTTTTATTGTTGTTATCTAATACTGTTTTTTAGATACGCTGTTATTTAATTGTACTAATTATAATAGTTGATGTTGAATTTATAACAATAATAAGTGTTTGTCTATTAACAAAAGTATTCAAGAACCTTTTTTATTTAAAATATATATATATATTTTATTAGGTGTACATGTAATAACTGTGCAAAAATGCCAACTGAAGAGGAAAACATCTGCTGCAAAGAAATACAGAAGGTAGTGTAATAAGCTAGTACCAAAATTATGCATAACGTGTTAATAGTTCTGTATAATCCTTTTTTCATATTTAAAAGATGAACATAGGTTAATTGTAGAGTATGTTCTCATTGTCTTACATTACTGTTTAGGTTGTAAAACGAATGATGGAGGTTCCAGACCCTCCTAAATGTATGGTTGAGCATCCAGGTTTTGAACCAAACTGCTTAAATCCATATACTTTGCAAAATATCAATAATATTTACAGAGCCGACTATGGACCAGTGAGACGCAGAAATGAAGAGGAGTAAGTATTTATTACATTTTATGAAATTATGTTGTGTAAAATAATATAAATAAAAGACAATAGATACAATATATATTTACACAAGACATGTTATTCAAAGAAAAAAATTAAATCAAAATATCAATTTTTATCAAACATATTTTCACATCACATATACATGTTTCCAATATACCACTGGTTTTAATATTGACGTTTTCTGTTCCTGCCATAGGCGCTTCCGTTATCTGGCCTATCGCAGCTTTGTCAGCTGGTGCTGGGGCTACCTAGGACGTAGTGTGAGGGTTGTCATCCCCTCATGTGTTGTTAACCGGATCCGCCTACAGTTTCCTGATCCAGCGGGACAGTATGTTGGGTTCCGGCCACCCCTCGACTGAATCGTGACACACGCTGGGCAATCACCTCTTCTTTGGAAGGTTTTTCATACTGTGATGACAGAGGAGGTGGAATGGGGATTGCATGCAGCTCTTCCGCATATGGCTCGGGGTCCACAAAGACTTTATGTGACAGAAGGCTCATAAGGTCATCGATATGGTCTGTAAAAAACAGAATACGGAGTCCCTCTATGGGTTTATATAATTACTGATAAATAATCTACCTTTGTTTTATAATTAACATTTGTGTAATATTCATAAATATTTTTTGTAAGCTTATATTTATTTTATTATAGCTTTTTTTATATTATTGTTAATAAAACATTTTACAACTTACTGTATGTTGGTTCTATTTTCACTGGCTTTGCTGTTGTTGTTGCCTGCTCACGGTTAGCATTTTCATTATAGTGCATCGCTGCAAGATACAGCCTGTAATCAGTGCACAGTCCATAAAATATGAAAAGATTAGTAGACTGTGTTGTGACAAATAAACAAACAATTCAGAATAAGAGAAAAATGTTCAATCAATGATTATAATGGTTTCTTTCTTGCAAGAAAGGCTCACAGTCGCACAGTCAGTCAAGAGAATGTGAGAGTGCTCGCCAAGATGGGAGGCTCTCGATCTCTTTATATCTCTGCTAGATTATTAATATGAATAAAATAATGAATAAAAAAACATTTCCATAACAATTGTTAGAAACAATGTTTACAAATATTACTGAACATGTCAAAGATTATTACCTGCACAACATTCCTACGAAAGGGAAAATCACGTTCTTTGGGGCAAAACGCAAAATCAGACTGTGGAAAGCCTCCAGTGATGACGTCTGAAAGTTGTGGCTGAGCTTTTCTATATCCTTGAGAACTCTCTTGTTGTATAATAGCTTTTCCACTTTATGGAGCGCTATTGATCCTGTAGCCAAACAGATAATTAATGAAGAAAATCTTCATAATTTTACTATTTTACTGTCATTCTATTGTCTTTTGTCTCTCTATACAGTCATACCTGGTTGGAACCATTTTTTTGGATCCCTGGAAACTTTGTCTGGGTGTTCACACTTGGGGAAGAGGTGGTTCTCATGAACATGTACATTTTGTATGTGGTTCTGCAGTGAATTCCACTTCGCCACCTTTTCTGGCCCAGACTCAGAGGAAATCGCACTCCAGTAAACATGGTTTTTGATGCTGTGCAACCATTTTTTCAGCACCTCACAGTCCTTCATCTTTGAAAGTTTGTCAAGTTTCTTAGATAAACCTGTACAAAGTATAAGCTTGGTTGTACAATCATTATTTCAAGAAAATCAAATTACCCCAAAAATAAAAATGTACATGTTAGGTTTAACAATTAAATGAATAAGTATCAATTAATAATACAAAGATAAATAATTACCTTTCTCAAAGTGCCACACGTCATAGAACTGAGTGATATTGCGGTCCCTCAGGTAATTCTGAATCTGCGGATGGCGATCGGTGACGATGTAGTCAACAGCTAAACCATTAGACTCCAGCTTATCAAGACAACGCTTCAATCCCTCCTTTTCCATATGATAACTGCCACCAACCTCATTGCTCTGTTGTTGGGTACACAACATTTCAAATGTACAAAAAGAGTAGAGTATAAACAATAACAGATAAAAGAAAATGTAACACTTTTTTAAATGCTTAATTACTAACCTGAACTAGTTGAAGATCCAGAATTTTGTTGGTTTCCATGTGCAAAATGGTGTAGCTGCCAAATTTTGCTGAGTGTCCTATTGTAAACATCATAATCCGATATAGAACATTACTGAGAACATCAGTATCATAATATTTTAGGAGAACTCAAAGACTATAAAATAAACGCTGTGATTTTTTCAAATATACTCTAAACGTACCTGGCGTGTCAGCACGCATATCTCCAGCCACAGCAACATTTCCTCCCTCTTGCAGCTGTCTTATAAGATTCAGTTGATCTTGGTTCCACTGGTGTATTATGGTAGGCTCAATGAAATTCCTGGCATGAATCCTAAAAGTTACGAAATGCATCATCTGAAGCTTCATGGCTTTGAAAATCTATTAACATAGAAATCATACAGTACATACATACTGAAACAACACAGTATTTTTTGTGAATTTTATTGTAAATTGTAATACCTTCTCTAGTTGTTTAAAAGATCCACCGGTAAAATACGCTGCAGCAGACAATAGCAGGTTTCCAAGTGGGGTACTCCCAACAATGGGCTGGCTCTGCCACTGTCTGTAATAGTTACACTTTTCACAAAGCTGGGTGAATGCAACAAAAGTCCCCCTTCGTCTGCTCTGGACAACACACTTTGTCTTACAAATTGGACAGGACACAAACAGCTCTCGAAGACAGCTTTCAAAAACAATGTATTTGTTATCGCTGTGGTCGGGCTGTGGATCTATCCTAAGGCGATATAAAAAGAATAAATATTAGGAAGTTGCTTTCATGTTTTATATATATTTTTAAACACAAATGTATTGGTAAAAAAAAGTGTGTAAATATGTATTTATATCTTACGCCAATTCTGATTCTTCAGTGACAACAGAATCTGGGTTATATGTGGAATCAGTGGGTTCGACATTTAATTCTGATTCTTCTTCCTCATCGAACACCAGACGAGGTCTCTTACTGGGCCTGAAGACTGAGCCCCTTACTGGTGTTGAAGACAGCTGCACATCAGGAAACATGTCAGTTGTTTGGGTACCCACATCATGACCATAATATATTGCCTGAATGCCTACAAAAAAAAAAGTAAAAAATACAATTACTCATAACCTTCGGTCATGCTATTACAATTTTTTTTACAGTGAGAAACATAAGCCACTTTCTCATACACATAAGTTTCAGTAGCCGGTATAACAATTATAATAAAAAAGACAATATGTACTAGAACTGCATATGATAAAGTAACACAAACATATTTAATGTGTGTATTTCATATCTTTGCTCCTTAAGTGGAAACTGCTCAATGTACCCATTGAAAGTTGTGTGCCCACTGATCGCATCTTTGGCTTTATCTCTGTGGCTACAGTTTCGGTCTCTATAGGGTCTGACTGACATCCAACTTCATGAAGTGTAGATGTAGTGGAGAGCTCTTGGGAACTCGCACCCTGCTGAGATGTTGTCTGTAAGAAATGTTCAAATTACAGCTTAAAACATACATTTGACATGTAAAATAGTAGGAAAAAATTACTGGATAGTAATCATTGGACCACAAAAAATAAGCTTCATAAGCAAGATTTTCATATAATTGCTCTGACAAATTATATTAGTCTTCAAAGGGATTTTTTTTGATTAAACAGTGAAGATCTATAGTAATCGGTACTGAATGGAATCGTTACTTTTGTATTTTTAGAACGCTTATAACCAAATATCTGTCGCTATAACTATTAACCCAAAACGAACACTAAACATTGGCTTTACTATAGTAGCCAAATCAAACACAGAACCATGTTTAGCATGCCTGCAGATTAACAAACATGTAGATAAACAATACATAAACGCTCTAATCAAATAATAATATACACTAATTCCAAGTTCGTTGTTGAGATTAAGGAAAAAAGTTTGTAACGTTAGGGTGTTTGTCGCATAACGTTAAGTATGAATAAGCATTTAACAAACTGGTATGCAGAGCCAAACAGCGTTGTTATTTGTTCACTTCCTTGATACAACGTACAATTAGCAATACTGCCGATACAAACCAATACAGTAAAACACATGGACGAAAAATAAGTCATACTTACAGCTTGTGGCCCGTAAACAGCTTCTGTTTTTAAAGTTGGAACTGCTCCATCTTTCAGGACAAGCCGTTGGGCGAATCCTGCATTGAACTCGCGAAGATTGTGGAAGCTTTCCTCCGTAAAATGTGCAGCACAGAGAGCGAGATTTGGGTAATAATTTTGAGGGACCGAGTTAAAAAGAAATTGTAACCATTGATCCCTAACTTCCCCGTCCCTAGGAAGGCTGAACAAAGTGGACCTGCAATCCGGATGAAAATAACAGCGTTTCGTCGGCATCGCGGCAAAGACACTCCAGCATACAACAACTCTTCTCAATCTCCACAGCAATATAAAATGGCCTCGCCCCCCACCTAATTTATTATTCTCGGAGGAGGGGTTTATGTAAATATTGGGCTTAGTGACGTCAGCAACCCTGGAGGAATGTCGTGTAGTCCCTACCGGCCGTTTGCTGTAGTCCTTAGAAATTGATTTCTTTAAAAGCAAATATCTCCCTTTGCTTAAAACTTTGAACGTTGTAACTTTGCAGATGTTGTTTATGCTCAAACAGGAAAATTACACACTAGCTAAAGTTAGAAAAGTGAAATCGTGTTTTATCACCCCTTTAATAATATTGATAGTTCATCGTCTAGCTGACTACGTCTTGTATTATTATTATTATTTTTATTTTTTCTAAAATCCTGTCAAATGTGCACAAACTACTAGCTACTACTAAATATTGTAGAAACATAATTTTCTGTAAAGTTGCTTTGTAACGATTTATTTTGTAAAAAGCGCTATACAAATAAACTTGAATTGAATTGAATTGAACTTGCGTGAAAATGTAAGGAGTAGAAGTAAAAAGTCGGCTGAAAAATAATTACTCAAGTAAAGTATAGATACCCCAAATTTCTACTTAAGTACAGTAACGAAGTATTTGTACTTCGTTACTTGACACCTCTGGGTTTAAATCATACTTATATGACTCCCATCAATTCGTAGCAGTGAATGAAGAGGTATCATATTGATCACAAGTGCAATATGGAGTACCTCAAGGCTCAGTACTAGGGCCATTACTCTTCACACTTTACATGTTACCCTTGGAAGATATCATCGGGAAACACGGTGTTAGCTTTCATTGTTATGCTGATGATACTCAGCTCTATCACAGTTTTTGACCTCACTACAGAGTAGCTTGGAAAGTGGATTCTTATTTGTATGCTGTCCATTAGGTATGACTTTGTGTGTTCATTGGAAGAAGGAGAGGTCACATGAAGTTTGAGATCATGTATAATGAGCTCACTAATAAATTCGAATTTTTTATGGATCTATATCCATCTGCATGGACTCTGTTTGTCAGGGGGAAGATTTGAGACATAAAAAATTAACTACTGGAGTTGGATGCTCAAATAGCAGCTTTTTTTTTTTTTTTTTTTTTTTTTTTTTGCTTTTTTGTCTTCTGTTTTGCAAAGTTCTGATAATCAAAGCAAATGTTCAAAATCAAGTGGGATTAATGCAACTGATAAATTCAAGTTTGATTCTTCTCGGCCAAAGGGTCTTAATACCAATGCAAATAAATACAATGAATTCAATGCCAATAAATATAGCTGGAGCAGCTGATGTCTCTGCATCGCGAGTCATAACAGAGAATCAAAGGAAAGGATGGAGAAATCAACAAATATTCCACACAGCACAACAGTCTGATTTCCAATATTCTGCTCAAGTGCAACAAAGTCAATCAAATGTCACATGTTCTTCCTCCTCATGGTAATCCACTGCTTGAAGTCTTAAAAAGACAAGAATAATTAACATTGTATCTCATTCAACAGCAGTTCACAAGGGGACAGCCTAAAGATCTGGTCCGTAGTTGCCAGCATATGGCCCCAGACAGAGGCTATGCATTGGCCCAAAAATAACTAAAAGAACATTTTGGTAATGAATTCAAGGTATCTACTGCCTATCCGGAGAAAGCCTTGGGCTGGCCCACTGTAAAGGCAGAGGATGTGCAAGGATTACAGGCTTATGATTTGTTTTTGCTTACATGTTGCAATACTATTGATGAACTTACATACATGCAAGAACTTAACATGCCTAGCAACATGAAGATTGTTGTAACAAAGTTACCTTACAAGCTGAGAGAGCAATGGAGGGCTCAGGCTTGTGAGATTATGGAGTCCAGTCAAGGCAGAGCAAAATTCTCGCACATTGTTGGGTTTATTGAAAAACAGGTCAAGGTGGCATCTGATCCGGTGTTTGAAGATATCCAGGACAAACAGGGCACAGGTAAATTCAAACCCCAAGTGCGCAAGACTTTTAGAGAGAATAGTTTTGCCACTGATGTTGCTGTTTCAATTCCAACTAAGACTGACATTGGGTATATACAGCAAAGACACTGCTCCTTCTAATGGAAGTCTAATGGAAACCATTTGTTCTGTGCAAATCAACATCCATTGGAAAGATGTTTTGCTTTGAAGAGAAAGACTCAATGAGACAAGATTGAATTCTTGAAATCTAAGGGAATTTGTTTTGGTTGTCTAAAGACAGGACGTATGAGTAAGGAATGTGACAATCGTTTGATTTGTGAGGTTTGTGGAGAAGTGCATCCAACTATCCTGCACATATATTGTAAGGAGGTAATTGGAAAAGAATTGGAGGAAAGGTGTAAGGTAGTGTCTGCTAAAACTTGTGTTCATACAGGGGCCAGTAATGAGAGGAGTTTAATGCCAATCCTACCAGTTCAGGTGAAAGCTATAAAAGGTAACAACGTGATACATACCTATGCTTTTCTGGACCCAGGAAGCACAGCTACTTTTTGTTCAGAACATCTAATGAAAGTGTTGAAGTTGAGCGGAAAGAGGGTCAACATACTTCTTCGTACCATGGGTCAGGAAAAGTCTGTCTCCTGTAATGTTATAGATGGACTGGAAATCAGTGGAATAGATACTAACCATTTCTTCCCTCTTCCTGCTGTATATACACAGCAGAATATGCCTGTTGACTCTGGAAATATCATTACTCAGGAGGAGTTATCCAAATGGTCACACTTGGACAAGGTTAAAGGGGGAGTGAAATGCTATTTTTTTGCTAGTTTTTTATACTGTTAAAGAGTTGGATTCCCATGCTAAACATGGACAAAGTTTCAAAAATTAAGTTGTATGTTTGAAGGCGTATATTTGTTCCAAAAATACCTCTTCCGGTTTGTCACAAGTTTCGGAAAGTTTTTTTTTTTTTTGAGTATGGGTCTGTGTGACGTTAGATGGAGCGGAATTTCCTTATATTGGTCCTAAGGGCACTTCTCCCGGAAGAGTGTGCACATGCCCGTGGAGCAGAGAAGAGACATTCACTGATCAGAGCGAGAGCGAATTGTCACAAAAGAAGTGTGTTTTTGGTTGCGAGGGCAAGACAACCCTGCACAGATTAGCAAAAAAAAAAAAAAAAACATAAAGGGACCAGTGGACGGAGTTTATTTTTAAAGAGCATCGACGGAGTTGTGCAAGTGTTTTTGTTTGTTCCCTGCATATCGATGATGCTTGTTTTACAAACAAGGCCCAGTTTGACGCTGGATTTGTGTATCGTTTATTTCTTAAGGATAATGCAATCCCAACCAAAAATGGTCACGATCGTGTGTTGGAACCGCAGGCGGTGAGTAAAACTGCTTCAAATATCTCTGTGTTGTTAACTTAGCTATCGGTGCGTAAGCACATGAAGTAAACCTTGTACACCTTTAAAGAAAAAAAAAGACGACATAAAGTGGAACTTAGTCATTTTCCAAAACCGCTAAGCAAATATATACAGTTTCAATACACACCACATAGAGACGTCCTGCTGTAGTCGTTGCTGCTGCTGCTCTCATTCAGTTTCAGCCTCGGGATCTGATTCTGGATCATAAATAAACGGCTGAATCTGCCTGTTAGCCATGGTTTGTTTTGGATGATGTTTTTTTTTCCTCACTGTAATGTCACAACTTCCAAACGCTCTCAACGCAAAAGCCTACTCGCGCTTGTGATTTTTTAGCTCCGCCCACACGTCACACCTCCAGCGGCTCGTGTTTTTCCGAAAAAATCGGCACAGACTATTTTTCTCTTAGAAATATAATAAAACTAAAGACTTTTTGGAGATATGAAGGATGCAGTACTACTCTATAGGTACTCAAGATTAACAGGAGATTGAATGAAAATGAGCATTTCACCCCCCCTTTAAGATACCACATATTCAAGCAGGTGTTGATTTATTGATTGGAACTAATGCAGCTAATGTGATTGAGCCATATGAAATAATAAACAGTCATGGTAATGAGCCATTTGCCATTACAACCCTACTGGGATGGGTTGTTAATGGGACCTTGAAGGAAAACGGGGACCACAAGAATGAAGCTGGGCATTCTGCGGTTACTGTTAACAGAATTTCTGTTGTTAAATTGAAGGAGTTGCTCAACAAACAGTTCAATTATGTTTTCAGCAAAAGGACTGCTGATAAAGAAGAAATTTCAAGGGAAGATCTTCGGTTTGTGGACATTATGAACCACACATTCATGTTCCAAGATGGACATTTTCGAGGGGAGACCAGGATGGGACGCGGATAACCGGCTTAATGCTAGAGAAATGAAAAACAGGATGGACACGATGGAGATTGGGAGGGAGTTGGAGGCAGACCGCGACAGGACTGATAATTTTGGAAATTCTAAACGGACCAACAAAACGGGGAGCCAACTTGTGTGAGACCAACTGGAGGGGCAAGTTAAGAGTAGAAAGCCAAACCCTCTGACCGCAAATATATATAGGGTTCTTGACTCGGCGGCGATTAGCAACCCGTAGGGTCCGGTCTCTAGAACGGCACAGAGAGCGGATCTGACTCTCCTCCAGGTACGCTTACAGTGCTGTATGAACGCCTGAGCATGGCTCCAACGCCTACCTCGGACACGTCAATCTCGACAATGAACTGTCTGGAGGGGTTGGGGGTCATAAGGATGGGAGCGGACGTGAAAAGGGTCTTAAGACGGTTGAAAGCACTCTGTGCGGACTCGGTCCACTCAAAACTGGACTTGACAGAAGTAAGGGTGGTTAGAGGTGCGGCGACCTGACTGAGGTTACAAATTCACAAGAGCAAGTATATTGTTTGCACATAATTATGTACATTAATGTAAAAAAAAAAAACTAAAATAATTTTACGACTCAGGCCTCTGTGGCTCTCTCCGACAGCCACCGGAGGGCACCTTCACCGGAATACTGACATTCTTATGGACTTAATACCCAGCGGCCCCATACATCATACTAATCACCACCAGGTGTTCCTCATTCCACACCCTATTTAAGCTGCAGCCAAACACACACACAGTGCGAAAATACTAAAAGAAAACTCAAAAATAATGCCGCAGTTGATAATAGTTCAAAACTATGTAGAGCAGTATCAGGAGGAATTATTCATTTTTACGGATGGATCAAAGCAGCCGGAAACAGGCCGTACTGGCGCAGCATTTTTTTTTCCTCGGTATGAAGTAGTAGTCAAAAAGATGACTACAGACTACCTGTCAGTTTACACTGTGGAGTTGATAGCAATTTTACTGGCATTAGAGTGGGTGGAAAAAAATCATCAGAGTCAAGGTGTTATTATAGCCTCAGACAGTTTATCAGCATTATTAAGCATTCAATCTGGGAGAGCGTCATGTAGGCAAGACCTCATTTATCAAATACTTCACTTGCTTCTCACACTTCATAATAAGGGAGTGGTTGTCTCCTTCCTTTGGGTTCCTGCTCATGTGGGGGTGGAAGGAAATTAAGTTGTGGATATGCTAGCAAAAAATTCTATAAAGCATGAAACAGTAGACGTACAAGTACCAATAAGCAGAGCAGAGGTCAAAACCACCATAAAGCAACATTCTCTAAATATATGGCAAGAATATTGGGACACAGCCGATACAGGACGTCATCTACACAGCATACAAAATCAAGTAGTCACAAGAATGAGGAAGGGCAGAAGCCCTAGGGAGGAGATGTTAGTCTCACGTCTTAGAATGGGTCACACTGGTTTAAATACAACATTGCACAGAATAGGAAAACATCCCACTGGATTATGCACTGAGTGTAATGTGCAAGAGACAGTGAAGCATATACTGTTAGACTGCAAAAAATATGAAGAAGATCAGGCAGAATTAAAGGCACAGATGGATGAACAAAGCATGACACGAGCATTTATTAGGGAAAGCATCTGGGAGTATACACAATTTATTAATTTTGTTTTTGAAAAACACTGGGTTAAGTGAAAGAATTTAATAGGAAGGAAATTTCTTTTGTAAAGGTCTTATATATGATTTTTTTTATTTTTTTTATTTACTAATTTAATTTTTCTTCTCCTCTTTTTGATGTCATTCTAATACCCACACTCCAGTCTAGAAGGTGGCGGTAATGCACCTTTGAGATTAGTTGCCAACCGCCATTAAACCCAAAAAAGAAGAAGAACACACAGTGAAGAAGCGGTAAAAATTTGCGAACCCCAAGAAATGCTGCAAGGCGACACAAGAATCAGGGACTGGCCAATTAATAACCGCTTTAACCTTAGCGGGGTCCATGCTTATGCCCTCCCCTGAAATGACTGACCCCAAAAAAGTGATCGAGCGCACATGGAAGCAGCATTTCTCAGCCTTGATGAACAGTTTATTCTCGAGAAGCCTTTGAAGAACATGGCGAACCTGCTGGATGGCACCTGGAGGGAGGGTGAGAAAATAAGAATATCACAGAGATAAACAAAAACAAATATATTGAGCATGTCTCTAAGGACGTCATTGACCAATGCCTGAAAGATGGCAGGGGCGTTTACAAGACCGAACGGGAGAACGCGATATTCAAAGTGCCCAAAGGGCGTGTTAAACACGGTCTTCCATTAATCCCCTTCCCTTATGCGAATCAAATGATAGGCGTTGCGAGATCCAACTTCATGAAGAATTTGGCACCCTGCAAGACCTCAAAGGCCGATGACATGAGGGGTAATGGATAACGGTTCTTAATAGTTATATCATTAAGGCCCCAATAGTCTATCCAGGGGCGCAAAGAACCATCCTTCTTCGTCATGAAGAAGAACACAGCGCCCGCGGGAAAGGATGAAGGAACTATGGTACCTGCGTCCAGGGACTCCGACAGATATTTCTCAAGAGCTTCGCATCGTGATACTCCTCCGGCACCCCAGACAAATCACCTGGGTCCTCCTGAAAAACAGAGACAGAGGATAAAGGAGGAATAGCAGAGGTTAAACAGTCAACATGACAAGAAACATTCCAAGAAAGAATGGTACCCTTTATCCAGTTAATCTGGGGATTGTGCTGTATAAGCCAGGGATGCCCTAAAACTAACGGGAAATATGGGGAATGAAAAATTAAAAAGGAAATGGTCTCACGGTGCTTACCGGAGATAGTGAGAGTTAAGGGTGGAGTCTCATGGTTAACCCTCGGGAGAGAGCTTCCGTCTAGAGCAAATAGGGGAGAGGATGCATCTAACTCCTTCAGGGGAATACCTTGTGCACGAGCCCATGACTCATCCATGAAATTGCCCTCGGCCCCAGAGTCAATCAGGGCTGTGCAGGAGGCAGAGGAACCAGTCCAGCGAAGATGGATAGTGAAGGTGGTGCAGGAGTTAGGAGGAGAGACCAGAGTGGTTGCACTCGCCAGTAGCCCTCCCCTTAATGACGAGCTCTGGCTTTTAACGGACACACAGCAACAAAATGCGCAGGTGAAGCGCTATACATGCAGAAACTATTGAAAACTCTTCACTCTCGCTCCATAGAGGATTTGCAGATGCCGCCCAGTTGCATGGCCTCAGGTTCGGAGGAGGAGAGTGGAAGGGGATCAGCAGGTAGCGAAGCCAGTAGAGCAGACTCCAGACCTCGAGCGCGGCGGCGCAGGTCGAAACGCTTCTCGATGCGTAATGCTAAGTCAATCAGTGAATCCAGACGAGTAGGGACCTCCCTGGACAAAATCTCATCCCTTACTTCGCCGTTGAGCCCTTCCAGAAAGCGAGCGAGCAGCGGCGGCTCATTCCAGCCACAGGAGGTTGCCAATTTGCGGAACTCGATAGAAAAGTCCGTTACAGAGGCCTTCTCCCCGTTGACAGACAGGTCGAAGACACGGATCATTTCCTCCTTGAAGAGGAAGAAGCACTCGGTGCACACAGCCTTGGCCTTCCAGACTGTCATTCCCCAATGGTGAGCTTGTCCGGAGAGAAGAAAGATAATATAGACGATCCTTGCCCGGTCTCCAGAATAGGTTGACAGCTGGAGGGAAAACACAACCTCGCATTGGGTTAAAAAAGACCGGCACTGGAAGGGCTCACTGGAATAGCACGGCGGGTTATTAATTCGAGGCTCCATGGGGTGAATAGATCCGGACAAGGCTGGCGGATTGAGGCAACACTGGTGGAGCTGTTTGGCGAGATCCGTCACCTGTGCAGACAGGGTCTCCACGGCCTGTCTCACAGCCGACAGTTCCTCCTCGTGTTTGCCCAGCATAACCCCCTGTATCTCGACGGCCGTCTGGATCGGATTCTCCCACCGGCCACCCAGGCGGAATCAGTGCGGTGGACAGCTCCGTAACAGCACAGTAGGGAGAGATCAGCAGGTCAGGTAACGTGCAGTGGCAATACTTCAAGGCTCACACTCCCGGCAACCCCAAACAGACAGGACTAGGACTAAAAACATGACAGGGGACAAGAAATACTGAGTTAGCGAGTTTAGAGGAATAATCTGGAGAGGCAGGTAGGGAGAAGAGGAAAAGAAGTAGGAGTTCTAATCAAAGGAGAAGGGGAAACAGGTGCGGGAAGCCAAGCGCAAAGAGTAGCGCAATGAGGAGCAGCTGAAGGAGATTAACAGCAGAGGAAAGGTGAGTGCAAAATAGGAGAGGAGGAGGGAAAGACTCTGAGTGAAAAAGGGAGGGGGAAAGAAAAAGAGAGCCAGGACCATGACAGCCACAAGTCAACTTATTAGTTTTCTCTCAGAATGGAAACATCTGAAAGTTGCAGTTGCTTGGTATTTGAAACTGCAGAAACTTCTGATGGAGCTGAGACGTAAACAAAATGAGCTATCTTTGCAACAGATTGACAGTGTTGCTGTGGATGTAAGGTTACAGGAATTTAAAGCATCTCTGGGCAGACAAAGTTTGACTTTGGAGGATCTTTCTATGGCTGAGAATGGCATAATTTGTTTCAGTCAACAGGAACAATTCCAAGAGGAAATTGCTGAGCTCAAGGGTAGAAACGTCGGTGTTAAAAGAAACAGTAATGTTTATAGTCTGGATCCTGTGTCGTGTGATAGATTGTTGCTAGTGGGTGGAAGACTTGGCAAGTCAGCTATGCCAATTGAAATAAAACATCTCATCTTGTTATCTAAAGATCAGCACACACCTCATACTTCGAGACATTCATGAAAAGTTGGGTCATAGTGGCAGAAATCAGATGCTTTCCAAGCTCCAGTTTAAGTATTGGATTACAAATGCCAACTCTGTTGCCAGAAATATAATTTCCAAGTGTGTCATATGTAGACGTTATAAAGGGAAGTTGGGTGAACAGAAGATGGCAGAACAAGGGTAGAAACGTCGGTGTTAAAAGAAACAGTAATGTTTATAGTCTGGATCCTGTGTCGTGTGATGGATTGTTGCTAGTGGGTGGAAGACTTGGCAAGTCAGCTATGCCAATTGAAATAAAACATCCCATCTTGTTATCTAAAGATCAGCACACACCTCATACTTCGAGACATTCATGAAAAGTTGGGTCATAGTGGCAGAAATCAGATGCTTTCCAAGCTCCAGTTTAAGTATTGGATTATAAATGCCAACTCTGTTGCCAGAAATATAATTTCCAAGTGTGTCATATGTAGACGTTATAAAGGGAAGTTGGGTGAACAGAAGATGGCAGAACTTCCAGTGGAAAGAATCATCCCTGACCTGCCACCTTTTTCTTACGTTGGAGTGGATTTTTTTGGGCCTGTTGAAGTGAAAAGGGGACAAAGTAAAGTGAAACGCTATGGAGTGATTTTTACTTGTACGGCAAATAGAGCTGTCCATTTGGAAATGGCATATTCACTAGATACAGACTCGTGCATTAATGCCTTATGCAGATTTGAAAGTCATCATGGACAGGTCATTCACATGAGGTCTGATAATGGGACAAATTTATCGGAGCTGTGTGGGACTAAAAGGAGGCTCTCACTGCATTAAACAATGAAAAGGTTCAAAGGGCCTTACGGCAGAAGGGAGTTCAATGGAGCTTCAATCCTCCTACAGGCTCAAATTTCAGTGGAGTATGGGAGCGCATAATTCGAATGGTGAGACAAATTCTTTGTGCAGTTCTTCGGCAACAAACATCGGATGACGAAGCCCTGTAGACTGTCTTGTGTTGTCAGGACTGGGAACCAGAACTCAAATGCAGACCAGAGTGTCAGTTCAATTAAAGGTAAATTTATTAAATCAAAGTTTTAAACAGAGAGTATGCTGAGCAGGGTATGTTCTCGCAGACAGACGGTTGGTGATCCAGTTTCAGTAATCTGTGTCCTGAGGTTCTGGTGAGAGATTTGATTCCAAGGTTCAGGCTGGAACACTGCGATCAAAAAATAGGAAAAACTTGGTTAGCTCTCAATTTCCCAACAAATGACAAAATACAGATAACTCAAAATTTTGGTTGGCTGACGTGTGCTCGTACTGAATGGTACAACGATCCGGCGGGGACTGGAAAGTTGGTCTGGCTTTTATAAGAGAGTAGATTGTTTGAAATGGAACAGGTGTGTTTGACTGACGTGATGAACTGCAGGTGAGAAGACAGGATCACTGGAGAACACGCCCACCAGCAATCTCAAATCAGCCAGAGCCAGGATCATGACCGAGGGTTTGTGACAGTACCCCTCCCCCGAGGAGCGCCTCCAGGCGGTCCTCCAGGCTTCTCAGGGTGAGAGCGATGGAATGCCCTTATGAGAGCAGCATCCAGAACCTGCTGCCGGGGAACCCAGCTCCTCTCCTCTGGTCCATAGCCCTCCCAGTCGATGAGATACTGCACGCCGCGCCCCCGGCGACGGGAGTCCAAAATCCGGTGAACCCTGAAAGCCAGATGGCCATCAATCAGCCGGGGGGGTGGAGGGGCCGGGAGAGGAGGGAGTAGTGGACTGATAACCACAGGCTTAAGAAGAGATACATGGAAGGCAGGGTGGACCTTGAGAGTGGGAGGCAGTCGGAGACGGACGGTCACGGGGGTGATGACCTTCTCGATCACCAAGGGACCAATGTATTTAGGTGATAATTTCTTAGAGTCTGTCTTTAACGGGATATCCCGGGTGGAGAGCCATACCTTGTCCCCCACGGAATAGGAGGGTGCAGGAGTCCGACGATGGTTGGCGTGGCGCTCATATTGGGCAGAGGTCCTCAGAAGGGTGGCCCGGGCTCGGTGCCAGGTGCGATCACATCTGCGGATGTATGCTTGGATGGAGGGAACAGCCAACTCTTTCTCCTGAGAGGGAAGACCTGTGGCAGATGTGGGAAGCGTGTTGTGGGCATACTCCACCCAAGGAAGCTGAGATGTCCAGGACGTGGGGTTGGAGGAAGCCAAACAACGCAGGGTGGTCTCCAGTTTCTGGTTGGCTCTCTCCGCTTGGCCGTTAGCTTGAGGATGGAACCCAGAGGTCAGGCTTATGGTGGCCCCTATGGCTCGGCAGAATGACTTCCAAATGGCTGAGGAGAATTGTGAACCTCTGTCCGAGACGATGTCCAAAGTTAGACCGTGGACCATGAACACCACAGAGACTAAGAGTTTCGGCAGTCTCCTTAGCTGTGGGCAGTTTGGGCAGAGGCAGATAACGTGCAAACTTGTTAAAACGATCCACCACAGTGAGAACCACAGTCATACCCTTCGAAGGAGGTAGCCCAGATACAAAATCCAGTGATAAGTGAGACCACGGACGACGAGGTATAGGAAGCGGCTGCAGGTACCCTGGGGGGGGGGCGGTTGGAACCCTTGTTCTGTGCACAGACGAGACAGGCAGAAACAAAGGTCTGGACATCGTTCCTCATCTCTGGCCACCAGAACCGTCTGCGCAGGAAGGCCAAAGAGCGTGCCACTCCAGGATGGCATGAGAGTCTGGAGGAGTGACCCCACTGTAATACAGATGGACGGAGAGAGAGAGGCACAAACAGACGACCCGGGGGGCCGTTACCTGGGTCAGGCTGGTGCTGCAGGGCCGTTTTCACCTCTCCCTTAATCTCCCAAATGGCTGCCCCAATGACACAGGTTCTTGGTATTATGGTGTCGGGTTCTGCAATAGTCTCCTCCTTCTCAAACAGCCGAGACAATGCGTCAGGCTTCACATTTCTGGAACCGGGCCTGTAGGTAAGGGCAAAATTGAAGCGACCGAAGAAAAGAGCCCACCTGGCTTGACGAGGATTCAGGCGTTTCGCTGAGCGGATGTACTCCAGATTTTTATGGTCGGTCCAAACCACGAATGGTTGATCTACGCCCTCTAGCCAATGTCGCCACTCCTCCAGAGCCAACTTCACAGCCAGCAGTTCCCAGTTCCCAACATCATAGTTTCTTTCTGTGGGAGATAACCGATGGGAAAGAAAGGCACAAGGGTGAAGTTTGTTATCCTCAGGGGACCGCTGTGACAGGACTGCCCCCACTCCCGCGTCCACCTCCACAACAAACTGCCGGGACGAGTCAGGGTTTATGAGAATGGGAGCTGACGTAAACCTCTTCTTGAGATCCAAAAAGGCTCCTTCTGCCTCAGAGGACCAATGAAACGGTCTAGCTGGGGAGGTTAGTGCAGTTAATGGTGCAGCAGTGCGGCTGTAATTTCTAAACGTCTATAAAAATTAGCGAACCCCAAAAATATCTGTAGCTGTTTCCTTGTATCTGGTCGGGGCCAATCTAAGACTGCTCTCACTTTCTCCGGATCCATCCTCACCTGACCTCTGGCAATGATGTGACCGAGGAAGGTGATGGTGGAGGTGTGGAACTCGCACTTCTCTGCTTTGACAAATAGGCGGTTCTCCAGTAGTCGATGGAGGACCTGCCGAACATGCTGGACATGTTCCGCTTGATTCTGGGAAAAGATGAGGATATCATCCAGGTAAACATACACAAATCTGCCCAGCATATCTCTAAGTACGTCATTGATTAGACACTGAAAGACAGCAGGTGAGTTAGACAGGCCAAAAGGCATAACCAGGTACTCAAAGTGTCCCGGGGGGTGTTGAAGGCCGTCTTCCATTCATCTCCTTCACGAATTCGGACCAGGTGGTAGGCATTGCGGAGATCTAATTTCGAAAATACTGTAGCTCCCTGGAGAAATTCAAAGGCTGAGTTCATGAGTGGTAGTGGATATTTGTCCTTTACAGTGATATCATTCAAACCTCTGAAGTCGATACACGGGCGGAGGGTCCCATCTTTCTTATCCACAAAGAAAAACCCGGCTCCAAGAGGTGATGACGAAGGGCGGATAATCCCAGCTGCCAAGGAATTGTTAATGTACTCCTCCATTGCCACCCGCTCTGGTCTGGAGATGTTATACAGAAGGCTCCGAGGAAACGTAGATCCAGGCAACAGGTCAATGGCGCAGTCATAGGGTCGGTGCAGGGGAAGTGAGAGAGCCTGTTGGTTACAGAACACCTCCGATATGTCGTGGTACTCAGTGGGGATTAATGACAGGTCTGGCCGGTCTGGTTCGGGTTTCTGGCGGGTTACCGAAGAAGGCAGAGCAGACCGCAAACAACTAGCAAGACAGGCTGAACTCCAGTTATGAACCTTAGCAGATATCCAGTCAATATGAGGATTATGTCTAGTTAACCAGGAGTGCCCCAAAACTAACGGTATAAATGGTGAGTCTATAACAAAAAAGGAGATTTCTTCAAAATGATTACCTGACAACTGGAGCTGGACAGGGCAGGTTCGGGTTGTTACTCGAGCAAGCAGCCTCCCGTCAAGTGTACTAGCCTCCAGTGGCTCCTTTAACTGCTCCGTGGTTAATCCCAGCTGATTTACTAATGTGGTGTCCAAAAAACTCTCGTCTGCTCCAGAGTCAATGAGGGCTTGGAGCTCCAGAGTCTGGTTCCTCCAGAAGATAGTGGCATGTAATTGGGTTCGTGGACGGGAAGACAGAGGTAAGGTTGCTCGGCTCGCTAGGATGCTCCCCCTGGCTAGCGAGCCCTCCGGTTTAACGGACGGATAGGACAATTAGCGATGTAGTGGCCTGCTTGTCCGCAGTAGAGGCAAGCGTTTGTTCCTCTACGGCGTTCTCGTTTATCTGCACTGAGACGGTTCCAACCCAGCTGCATGGGCTCGCCCTCCGGGAACTCCTCTCGCTGCAAGGGCTCCAGTGGAAGTACAGGACGAGGAAAAGATCTGGATCCTACCGGAGCTGGAGAGTGATCTCTTCGGCGAGGAATGACGTCACCGCCAGGGTTGCGTTGTTTCTGTCGTCTTCGCTCTCGACAGCGATTATCTATACGAATTGTCAAAGCAATGAGATTATCCAGGTTAACAGGTTCAGGATGTGTCACCAGTTCATCCTTCAATCTTTCACTTAAACCATTGATAAACACAGCCAGCAGGGACGCCTCATTCCACCCACTCTCTACGGCCAATGTTTGTAACTCAATGGCATACTCCGCCACGCTCCGGAGTCCTTGGTGAATAGAGAACAATCTCATGGAAGCGTCATTTCCTTGGACCGGATGGTCGAAAACCTTGGTCATCTCTGCAGTAAATGCAACATAGGTAGTGGTAAACTGGTCCTGTCTCCTCCAGTGATCTGAAGCCCATTCCAAGGCTGCTCCACGCAGCAACCCGATGAGGTAGGCAATCTTGGATCTCTCTGAGGCATAGGTGAGGGGTTGGAGAGCAAAAACTAGACCACATTGCATGAGAAATGTCTTACACTGACCAAGGTTCCCATCGTACCTCTCCGGTGGTGAAACCCAAGGTTCCCTGGCAGGGTTAGCTGTGACTGATTCGGCCAGTTCAGGGGCTGGAGGAGGATTTCACAGGGACTCCTGAAGGGTTCCCACATGGAGAGACAAGTCCTGAAGTCCTCCCATAATTTCCCTAAGCGCTGTACTGTGCTGATCCAGGATTGCTCCTTGAGTGGATACCGCGTGGCGAACTGGCTCAAGGTCTGCTGAGTCCATAATGGCCGGATCGTTCTGTCAGGACTGGGAACCAGAACTCAAATGCAGACCAGAGTGTCAGTTCAATTAAAGGTAAATTTATTAAATCAAAGTTTTAAACAGAGATGTATGCTGAGCAGGGTATGTTCTCGCAGACAGATGGTTGGTGATCCAGTTTCAGTAATCTGTGTCCTGAGGTTCTGGTGAGAGATTTGATTCCAAGGTTCAGGCTGGAACACTGCGATCAAAAAATAGGAAAAACTTGGTTAGCTCTCAATTTCCCAACAAATGACAAAATACAGATAACTCAAAATATTGGTTGGCTGACGTGTGCTCGTACTGAATGGTACAACGATCCGGCGGGGACTGGAAAGTTGGTCTGGCTTTTATAAGAGAGTAGATTGCTTGAAATGGAACAGGTGTGTTTGACTGACGTGATGAACTGCAGGTGAGAAGACAGGATCACTGGAGAACACGCCCACCAGCAATCTCAAATCAGCCAGAGCCAGGATCATGACCGAGGGTTTGTGACATGTGTGAAGTGGAATCGACCAATCTCTAAACTATCCAACGGTCCTAGTGATTTGGAAGCCCTTACGCTAAATCACATCTTGCTTATGAGAGGAAATCTTGCGTTACCACCTGGGTTGTTTGAAAGATCAGATCTGTATGCCAAAAAGAGATGGAGAGAGGTGCGATATATTTCCAATCTCTTTTGGAAACGATGGGTTCAGAAATACTTACCCTTGTTGCAAAAGTGACAAAAATGGAATAAAGAATGAAGAAGTTTTTCCCCCAGAGACATTGTGATTATTGCTGATTCTACAGCACCACAGGGTTCATAGCTACTTGGAAGATTTGTGGAGACCTACCCTGAGGGCTTGGTACGTTCAGCAAAAGTTCAAACTAAAAGTAACATCTTAGAACATCCAATTAGCAAGCTTTGTCTTTTATTAGAAACAGATTAAATTCGGGCATTCAGTATTTTGAGTGTTTTTATTGTCCTCTAAATACATTGGTACAAATTTTGAACGGCCAGTGTGTAGGAGCCATTTTGGGGATGGTAAAGTTTTTGACCACTGGGTAGTGCTGTGGCTAGGTTTAATTAGAGCACCTGGACAACAAGTGGAGGCGTTGGTCACATGAAGTTTGAGATCATGTATAATGAGCTCACTAATAAATTAGAATTTTTTATGGATCTATATCCGTCTGCATGCTTTTTCCTATTATCAACGGCAATGGCATTGGAAAGCCAGTACAAACAGTATCTTGGAAAAAGAATAAACATATGTTAACAACATTGTAACAATACACATTGGAGTGAAAAAACGTTTAACTTACCTTTTAAAAATGTTGAAGAATAATGTTAAGTGAACACAAAAATAGATTTGTTTAGAAAGAGTTTCTATCATGCAATTTAAAACATTTAAACTTCTTAATTATTGTTTTTCTGGTTTTATTTTGGGTTTATTGTGTTTATTATCTTGTATTATTGTAACTCAGTTTTTGCCATAAAGATAGCCTTCGATGCTGACAACACTGAACAAATGACTTGTATTATGAACTAGAAGATGGTCTTCCCCATGTAATTACTTTGCCTCTAAAGCTAACAGTATTGTTGATGTGCTATATACATCAGTTTAACACTGATTGCTGGATGTGTGCCCTGAAAGGGAGATGCAGGCTTCACATGAAATAAAAAAGGTAAAACAAAACAATAAAAAAAAAACTCTTCTTCTACTACCTGTATTATCTGTATTCAATATAAACAAATTTTTTTTTATTATTTGTTCCTAAACATAACTGTTATGTATGTATTAATTTAAAAATTATTTACAGATATCAGAGAAATTTACAAATAATATATTTTCTCTGAATGTAATTTTGCATGGTAAAGAGCTGGTAAAATTACATTTTGTTTCCTAAACATATGAAAAGAGTCCACTGAAGGTGAGTGTAATGAGAACTTAAGTTCAGTTTATTTACAAGTGATCCAGACATCCAAACATAATCAAAACTAAAGACTTGATAGACTTGACGTGGCATGAACAGACTAGACTCACCGACAGCAGGTTACAACATTAATACAGGACAAGGGACAATAGCAAAAACATAACATCTTATTACAGACAATGGGGGGCACCTGACATGAACAAACCAATGAGAAAACAGAACTGATAAAAACACAAAATAATATGGGTCTGTGGGTTCAAAGGCTCAAACTGTATGCAGTCTTTACAAATGAAGAATAAAAGACTTGAATGTTTTAACATCTTCATGGCTTCAACTTCAGTTGGGACATTTATTTGAATTCAGGTTGAGTGCATGAACATTGTAAACTCATTTCTCACACAGCTAAATCAATTGAAGAATTATTTATGCTCTTGAATTTTGATTCCATAATATAAGCCATAAATAAATAAATAACTATAATTTCCATTCAAATAAGACCAATACAAATCTAAAACTTGGAGTTGTTAGTAGTTTCAGTGCTGATATTAATGTACCAGCTGCTCCTCCAAATGCTGTAGCTACTCTTCCAGACGCTATTATAACTTAACATAAAATTATATTAACATTTAATCCCCCAATAACAATTCTTCAAACTAATTTCCCCCTTTGAACAACATTTTTATTTATGATAGAAAAGTTCATGCATTTGGTCATGTTCCTTATGTGCTAAATTTGGGAATGTGGGAAAGTTCATGAATGTTTTCAAATTGAAATACTTAAGCCATTCATATGAGTAGTAACTATTAAAAACACACAACATTAAATTCAATAATAATCAGAGGTGGGTAGTAACGAGTTACATTTACTTATTTATATTTACTTGAGTCAATTTTTGGGTATCTAATACTTTTGGAGTATATTTAAAGATGGGTACTTTTACTCTTAAGTAAATTTTTTTAGAAAAAATCTGTACTTTTCCTTCGTTACTGTAGGCCACGCTCCTCCCGTTACTTTATCTTAATGCAATAAAAGTTATAAATGCCCATTCGCGAATGATTCATTATTTTGAGTCAATTCTGATTAAAGTGAAAGTGAAAGTCATGACATTTGCCAAGTATGGTAACCCATACTCAGAATTGGTGCTCTGCATTTAACCATCCAAGTGCACACACAGTAGTGAGAAGATTACGATTAAGATTAAGATTAAGATTAAATGCTTGATCAAACCTGTTGGCAAACCAGTGAATTGTTCGTGAATCAGTTTGAATGATTCATTCAGTTCCCTACGGCTCAGGCTGAGTCATCTGAAGCGGTTCATTTGGTTCGTTATGTTCAGATGTTCAGTAATTAGCAGTCAAGTGAGAAGTTTTCACTCTTCTCTGTTTCAGAGGTTATAATATAATATAATATAATATAATATAATATAATATAATATAATATAATATAATATCAGCTGTTACTCCAGTTTTTAGAGTTATTTGATCCTTCAGATATAATTCTAATATACGGATTTATACCAGTGCTGGAAACAGTTTTGACGCTTAATATTTTTTGGACCCTGTGACATTTTGTTTAGGATCCTCTGATGAATAGAAAGGTAAAGAGAACATCATTGATAGTAAAGCAACATATTGGATTAATTTCTGAAAGATTATGTGACACTGAAGACTGGAGAAAAGGTTGAAGTTTTTTTTTTTTTTAAGAACACACATACATTACATAACATGTATCTATATATCTAAATAAAAAAGACTATAGATATGCAGTATATGATCCAAAGTAATGAGTAACTAACAACTTCAGTAGTTTTTTTAACCTCTTACTTAAGTAACTACACTAGCACAGTGTTTTGGGTATTCTACCCACCTCTGATAATGATGTATTTCCTATGTACATTTGGAGTGTCACACAAAGAAGCTTAAGAAGATCTGTTCATTGAAAAGAAAGACCTGAATCTAAAAATGGTTTTAAAGAACAGCTCAGCAGCATTTCTTTTTTCTCATCTACAGTTATTCTCAAAGAACTAAACCTAACATTGACTCCATATTCATAAACCCTCCGACCACATCCTGAAATTGTTCCACATACAGCGATTGTCAGTAAATATGAAATCAATGCACTGACAGTTGTGTTTATGAATAGCTTTGCTGTAAAATGCAAATAAAATATACTTCCCACCCATGAGAACCAACATTGCTTTTCTAAGAGGTTAGAAAATACATTGTGTTGTAAGGCTTATAACTCCTGATTATTATTAACAAAAGAACAAACGTAGTGGAAAGAAAACCAAATGAACAAAACGCAGACTTGAAAAAGCATTCGTGAGAGTCATTCAGAGGACACAAATCACAAAACGACTGCTATGAGGTATTCAAACATATACAAAACTGAATGAAAAATGACATCTGTGCACAAAACAACAGAATCATCTGAAGTTTGTAATCATTGTATGTTTTTTTTGAAGTAACAATATTGTCATGACTTCCGTTTTGTCGTTTTTTTTTTTTTCTTTTCAACTGAAATTACGACACATCCAATTCAGGGGCGCAGATGGGATTTTTTAACTGGGGGGGACCAAGCTGTCCAGCAGTCAAATTTTTTCAGTCCAGAAAAATCATCAGCCCAGTCATAGACAAGGTCTTCATTTTGTGTAACAATTCAAAAAAGCAAACTTTGTTATATTCTAGATTAATTGCACACAATCTGAAATATAAAAGAAAAAAAAAAATAGTTTTAAGTCTCATACGACTTACATCTTAAGAAAAAAAAAATTCAGTATCTCAAAAATTTTAATATTGTATTTTGAGGTTGATTAGTTTGGTAAATTTTGAGTATAAATACAGTGTACCTCCTGGGCTACTTTAGAACATGCTACCACAATTATGGGAAAGACTACTGACTTGACAGTTGTCCAGAAGACGTTCATCAACACCCTCCGCAAGGAGGGTCAGCCTCAGAAGGTCATTGCTGAAAGGGCTGCTGTTCACAGAGTGCTGTATCAAAATATATTCACAGAAAGTTGACTGGAAGTAAAAGGTTTGGTAGAAAAAGGTGCACAAGCAACAGGCATGACAACAGACTTGGGAAGATTATCATGAAAAGCTGATTAAAGAACTTGGGAGTTGTAGTGATAGTATAGTTGTATATATAGAAACTAACCACTAGGTGTCAGTATTATTATACTTACCTGTGATATAGACTGACAGAGAGTTAGATCATGACATGTGTGTTGTTGCTGTTCCTGCTCGCAACCTGAAAGTGAATTAAAAGATAAGTTTAATTACAAACAGTTTCTTCATTGAAATAAGAAACATTACATGGTACCAGGAGTGGACGCTCGTCATGGAAAGTGTTAAACCGCCTGACGCTGTAAACTGGACTGGAAACATTGATCACGAATGGCGTATGTTCAAACAGAGATTCACGCTGTACTTGCAAGCAGTGGGCTTGGATGAAGCATCGGATGCGCGCAAGATTGCATTGCTTCTCACCGTCGCGGGACCTCAGTCAATAGAAGTGTTTAACACACTCGTGTTTGCACAGGCCGAGGACAAAGGCAAATATGACGTGGTGATGGAAAGTTTGATGTGCACTGCACACCAAGAAAAAACGAGACTTTTGAGAGGTATGTTTTTCGCTCTCTTCTACAACAACAAGGAGAGACGTTTGACAGTTTCTTAATTGATTTAAAGTTGAAAGCTAAAACATGCAATTTCGGACTTTTGCAAGATTCAATGGTCCGTGACCAAATTGTGTTCGGCATCAATGATACAAAAGTGAGAGAGAGGCTTTTGAGAGAGACAGGGCTAACCTTAAATGAAGCAGTGCGGATATGTCATGCCAGTGAGATAGCTATTCAGCATGCTAAAACCTTTAGTGAACACACAAAGATGAGCGGGAGTGACAATTCAGCCATAGCTGCAGTAACAGAGAAGATGCAGAAAAGGGGAATGAGTAAACTGAAACAGCAGAAAGAACTGTTTAACTGTAAGAGATGTGGCAAAAGACACCTGCCAAAGCAGTGCCCAGCTTATGGAAAAGTCTGTGCTAAATGCAAAGGGCAGAATCATTTTGCAAAACAATGCTTTTCAAGAGGTGGACAAAGTCAAAGAGAGCGTGTGCATGCAGTGGAAGAGACATCCCTCAGTGACACATTCTTCGTTGGAATGGTGCAGCAGGCCGATATCAGTCAAGAAAGAACAGAACAGGCTGATGTGAATAGTGTTGCACGGGACAAGTGGATGACTGCTCTGGAAATAAATGGAGTAACAGTATCACTCAAGCTAGACACAGGAGCAAAAGTCAATCTGATTTCAGAGTATGATGTCAGAGCAATGAAAATCAAGCCGCGCATAAGTCAGAAAACTGTGCAATTCAAAGCCTATAACGGCCAGAACATTCCAACAAAAGGAACATGTACTCTCAGAGTAAAAGTTAAAAACAGAGAACATTACCTCATGTTTGTGATTGTTCCAGATGGCCATGATTCTGTGTTGGGAGATAAGGCATGTGAAGATCTGGGTCTGGTAAGAAGAATATGCACCATAAATAATGGAGAAACGCAGAACAGTGTGGAACAAATCGTGAAACAGTTTCCAGACATCTTTGAAGGGTTTGGAGTATTACCATTCACCTACAAAATACAGTTGAAAAAAGATGCACAGCCAGTAGTTCACGCACCAAGACGGGTTCCAGCACCAAAAGTGAAAAGCTGAGGCAACGGCTGGATAAAATGACAACAATGGGAGTCATAGAAAAAGTGGAAGAGCCTACAGAGTGGGTTAATTCAATGGTGTGTGTGAAGAAGGCCAATGGTGATCTACGTATTTGTATGGATCCAAAGGACTTAAATGCAAACATACAGAGAGAACATTATCAGATTCCGACACGGGAGGAAATTATAAGTGAGATGGCTGTTGCTAAGGTTTTTACGAAGCTGGATGCATCTCAGGGCTTTTGGCAACTGAAACTACATGAGGACAGCACAAGGTATTGCACATTCAACACGCCCTTTGGCCGCTACTCCTTCTTGAGGATGCCGTTTGGAATTTCCTCAGCTCCTTGAAGTATTCCACAGGGCTATGGAACACGTAATCGAAGGCATCGAGGGTGTGCGTGTTTATGTGGACGACATTGTATTGTGGGGATCCACACTACAACAGCACAACAAGAGGCTCATGGACGTCCTACAGCGTGTAAGGAAGTATGGGCTGAAGTTAAATAGGAACAAGTGTCATTTTGGAGTGAGGGAAATCACATTCCTTGGAGATACGCTGTCAGAAAGGGGTGGGATCCTCAAAATGCCCAGACCCACAGACAGAAAAGCTGTATTGAGAGTGATGGGGATGATCAATTTCGTCGGGAAGTTCATATCAAACCTGTCTTCAAAAACTGTTTATGTGAGAGAACTGTTGTGTGATAAAGGCGAGTTCAGATGGACAGCTGATCATGAACAAGAATGGGGACGACTGAAGACTCTCCTTACCACAGAGCCTGTTCTGACGTTCTTTGACCCGACAAAGAAGACAAAGATCTCGACGGATGCATCCAAAGAAGGAATAGGTGCAGTTCTACTGCAGGCAGATGGAGAGAATTGGAGGCCAGTCGCATATGCCTCGAGAACGATGACTCCGACGGAACGTCGCTATGCACAGATTGAAAAAGAGTGCCTGGGCTTAGTGTATGGATTGGAGAAATTTCACGGCTATGTGTACGGCTTACCGACATTTGTGGCAGAGACAGATCACAAACCATTAATTGCCATCATTAAAAAGAACTTGAACCAAATGTCTCCAAGAATCCAGCGACTGATGATGCGACTGCAGAGGTATGATATGGAGCTAATGTACACTCAAGGGAAGCATCTAGTTCTGGCGGACGCTCTGTCCAGAGCTGTGGAACAGAGTGGAAAATGTGAAAGTTCCACAGAGGCTGAAGTGACTCAGCATGTGAACATGGTAGCTGAAGCTCTTCCAGTCACAGACACAAAACTCAAACGGAGTTCTGGAAAAGATAAATGTCTGCAATTGGTCATCAAACATCTGAATGAAGGTTGGCCTAGAGGAAAATGTGCTCAGTACTACAACATCAGAACAGAGTTGAGTGTCGTTAAGGGATTTCTGCTGAGAAAAGACAGGATCATTATCCCTCAGTCACTGCGACAGGAGATGTTAAAAAAACTGCACGAGGGACACCTTGGGGCCGAGAAATGTAAAAGACGGGCTAGAACTGCAATCTACTGGCTCAGAATAAATGCAGACATCGACAAGATGGTGTCAACCTGTGATACGTGCTTGAAGTATCATGCTAAGCAACAAAAGGATCCAATGATCATCACTGATCCACCGGATGAACCATGGCAGAAAGTTGGGACTGACTTATTCTTTCTGAACGGAAGAAACTATTTGCTGGTGATAGACTATCTGTCAAATTACCCAGAGATTGCGTTGCTATCCAGTACATCTTCTGCTTGTGTGATAACACACATGAAATCCATCTTTGCGAGACACGGCATTCCGCAGGTGGTTTGCAGTGATAATGGACCATGCTACAGTGGAAGGGACTTCCAGAAGTTTGCTGAGGAATATGGGTTTCAACACGTGACATCCAGCCCATTATATCCGCAGTCAAACGGAAAGGCAGAGAAAGGAGTTCACATTGTGAAACTACTACTCAAGAAAGCAGTGGACAGTCAATCAGATCCTTATTTAGCTCTGCTGAATTACCGTGCTTCTCCACTAGAACACGGTGTGTCTCCTGCTGAAATACTGATGGGGCACAGGTTACAAACCACACTTCCATTCTTAGCAACAGAAAACAAGAGAAAGTACCTGAAAAGAAAACAAAAGCACCTGAAACTGAGACAAAAAACAAACTATGACAAGGCATCAAAAAGCTTAGAGCCACTCTCCAATAATGACACAGTAAGACTTGAGGATTCCAATACCTGGACTAAAAGAGCCACAGTCCTGGAGGAGGTGAAGCCAAGGTCTTACACTGTCAGGACAGAAGATGGTCAGATCCTGAGGAGAAACCGGAGGAGTCTGCTAAAAACAAAAGAGACATTAGAGAATACAGTAGAGAATACACATACAGGTGACACTGACTGTGCAGAGTCAACATCTGAAACACTTCCAGTACTGCATCACAATGAGCAAGCTAAAGAAGTGCATTCACCTGTGCTGAGAAGATCCAATCGCACAGTAAAGCCTCCTGATAGACTGAACCTCTGAATATTGCTTAAACAGATCAGAAGCATTAGAATGTTCATAAAAGAAAAGATAAAAGAAAATGTAATCAGTTGATTATTGTTACTGTGATTGTAAAGCAAATAATTCTGGAGATTGTTATTTGATACTATACATCCTGTATAATGTGTACAGTGCTTACTTAGTGGTTAGATAATCTAGAAGTCATTAGTTGTAATAACTTGTTCTTTATGTCTAATGGAAAGGGGATGTAGTGATAGTATAGTTGTATATATAGAAACTAACCACTAGGTGTCAGTATTATTATACTTACCTGTGATATAGACTGACAGAGAGTTAGATCATGACATGTGTGTTGTTGCTGTTCCTGCTCGCAACCTGAAAGTGAATTAAAAGATAAGTTTAATTACAAACAGTTTCTTCATTGAAATAAGAAACATTACAGGAGTGTCACAAGGAGTGGACTGAAGCCGGAGTCAGTGCATCAAGAGTCACCACACATCTTCAGGAAAAAAGCTACAGCTTCAAAGCTACATCTCACCTGGGGTAAGGAGAAAAAGAACTGGACTGTTGTGATCCACAGTCCTCTTTTCAGATGAAAGTAAATTTAGCATTTCACAGTGAAAAAAACACTTCCAAGTGGTTTGCTGACCATGATATTAGTGTGCTTGATTGGCCAGCCAACTCACCTGACCTGAACTTCACAGAGAATCTATGGGGTATTGTGAAGAGGAAGAGAAGTAACATCTGACAAACAATACAGAGGAGCTGAAGGCCTCTATCAAAGCAACCTGGTCTTCAGTAACGCCTCAGCAGTGCCACAGACTGATCGCCTTCATGCCACGCCACACTGAAGCCCCAACCAAGTATTGAGTGCATAATTAAACATACTTTGGATTTTAATTTTTCTTTTTCTTTAAAAGTTTCCTACTTTTCAGTTTTCTAAGCTGTAAGTCACCATCAGAATTAAAACAAAAGAACTATTGAAATATTTCAGTCAGAAATATTTTCAGTCTATGAATCTAGAATATTAGAAAGTTTGCTTATTTGAATTAAATTACAAAAAATAAAGAACTTTTCCATGACATTCAATTTTTTTTAGATGCACCTGTATAAGATCACTATGGTTACCGCTACAGGCACAGTTGAGGCAGCTACCAGCTCCTCGTAGGACCCCTGGGTCAGGAGTCATAGCAATACACACACAGAGAACGTAAACGTCAGTGGAAGCACCATCGTCATGTGTGTTTATTGACAACAGAACAGTGTGTAGTGAGAATTTGGGTAAAGTAATGGTTAGACTATTATTGTGCTTCAGCCTGCATCTGCCCTGAACCTATACTTTAGCCCCAAAACAAACACACCCATACCCCAACAGGACCTGCTATGGTGGCCGAGAGCTAAACATGCTGCAAATGACAAAAATACCTGTAAATTATGAAAACATCTTCATCAGTTTGACAACACGTGGTGCAAATACTCACAATACAAACAAATAAATAAATGTGCTGCAAAAACACAGACCACATCGGAAATATTTAAAGGGGGGGTGAAATGCTATTTCATGCATACTGAGTTTTTTACACTGTTAAAGAGTTGGATTCCCATGCTAAACATGGACTAAGTTTCAAAAATTAAGTTGTACGTTTGAAGGAGTATTTTTGTTCCCAAAATACTCCTTCCGGTTTGTCACAAGTTTCGGAAAGTTTTTTTCGAGTATGGCTCTGTGTGACGTTAGATGGGACGGAATTTTCTTATATGGGTCCTGAGGCACTTCTGCCAGAAGAACTCGCGCTCCTGTATAGCGAGGCTGAGCAGCACAGACATTTCACTGATCAGAGCGATTCACTGATCAGAGGGAGAGCGTCGCGAAAAGTCACAAAAGAAGTGTGTTTTTGGTTGCCAGGGCAAGACAACCCTGCACAGATTACCAAAAAAAACAGCATTAAGGGACCAGTGGATAGAGTTTATTTTTACAGAGCATCAACAGAGTTGTGCAAGTGTTTTTGTTTGTTCCCTGCATTTCGAAGATGCTTGTTCACAAGGCCCAGTTTGACGACGGATTTGCGTATCGTTTATTTCTTAAGGATGATGCAATCCCATGGAAAAAGGGTCACGATCGTGTGTTGGAAACGCAGGCGGTGAGTAAAACTGCTTCAAATATCTCTGCCTCCTTGTAAGTGCGTCCCCTCCCATGCCAGAGACCCGGGTTCGAGCCCTGCTCGGAGCGAGTCGTTGCTGCTGCTGCTTTCGTTCAGTTTCAGCCTCTGGATCTGATTCTGGATCATAAATAAACGGCTGAATCTGACTGTAAGCCATGGTTTGTTTTGGATGATGGGTTTTCCCTCACGGTAATGTCACAGCTTCCACATCCTCTCAACGCAAAAGCCTATTCGCGCTTGTGATTCTTTAGCTCCGCCCACACGTCACGCCTCCAGCCGGTCGTGTTTTTCCGGGAAAAATCGGTACAGACTACCTTTCTCTTATGAATATAATTAAACTAAAGACTTTTTGGATTTATGAAGGATGCAGTACTACTCTATATGTACTCAAGATTAACAGGATATTGAGTGAAAACGAGCATAAAGTGAAAATTGTGACTGGGACATAATTTATAAATGTTTGCTCTGAAAAAATATATTTTGTTTATTTTAACAATCCTGGTCATACGATTCCTTAGCTTTTTAATGGATATTATTAGCCTAAATAAGCTGACTAAATACACCATTACTGTAACTGTGAAAGGTTATGTAAGCTGGCTAATTTATTTTTACAGCTTACCTTACAAAAACTAACCATAGCCTGTGGTTTTACTATTGAAATGAATTAATTAGTAAATACATTCATTACATAAAAAAGCAAACAAAAAATCGTTACTGTAATAATTAACAAATTAACCATGGATTTACTACTATAACCAGAGTTTAACCATGGTATTTGTACAAATATGGTCATAAAAATGGTCAAGAATACTCAAAAAAAAATATATATATATATATATATATTTGTTGGGGAAATATTTGCAGAGTGTTTCTGTATTTGTTTGTGTTGTGAGCATTTGTAGCTTTTTTTGTATTTCATTGTGTTGAGTATTTTCAGCACTTTTTGTGAAGTTGAGCTCTCTCGGCCACCATGCATCACCCCTATTTTGAAATCTTAACCCCACACGTCCATACGCAATCATGGCAACAAAGATCGCGGAAACAAGTGAAGATTACGCACAAGCATATTCAAACAAAAGCCAACATGGATACGTTTTGTGAAACAACGCAAAATCATTATTCACCTATCAAAAAGAAACAAATAAACCTCGGCGACCGATTCAAGCCCTTCCAATCCCTGAGTCTCTCTCCACCTCTGGAAAGCTGCTCCGATATTTACGCGGGTCCTACCTTGATTGTAACCCCTCTTTTTTATGCGCCTCTCAATAAAAGCGTCAGCTAAATGGCTAAATGTAAATGTAATGTAATATGCGTCCTGTGCACTCAAATTGAGCGCGCCGCTCTCTTCTCACTATCAGGACAACACACGCCCCCTTACCGCTGATTGGCTACAAGTGTGTTTTGGGACTCGGTCAGACACAGCGGTCAAAAGCGTGTTTCAAAAATCGTTTAGTTAGTACAGGTTTAAAGGAGCAGCGGGCCGGGTCTAATGTAAATCGCGGAAACTCGGATTAATCCTCTGTTTACCAATAGAACCTTTAATTGAGAAAGTGAGGGGGACGGATCTGGTTACTATAAATCTGGGGGGGTCATGTCCCCCCCGTCCCTTGTGCCAGTTGCGCACCTGATCCAATTGTTAATATCATCAGTACATAGTGATATGTGGCTTTGCAGAGAGCTATATAGATCTTGGAGTGTTGTTTGGAAGAGATTTTTTTTTATTACTATGGAGAATCATTCATTTTATTAAGTTGGCTTGAGAAAGCCAATTTACTGAAATCCTATTTAAACTTCTTGTTCTTGTTCTTCTTCTTCCTCCTCTTCTTCTTCTGACCCAAAATGTTCAACTCTAACTCCTCCTAGAGCTTTAAATCTACAAGCTTCAAACTCGGGTCAGACTTTCAGACTGTTCTGACTTGTTGTGCTATATCTTTTCAGATATTGATTTGACTTTCAGTTTTCTTAAAAATTAATATTAAAAATCATAAAAACCCCATAGACTTACATTGCAGAGAGCTCAAATTTAGCCAAGACTACAGTGGCCCATTAGTGCACAAGCCAAAGATTCAAATCTAAACTCCCTGAAGCCCTAGACTCAATTAAACTACCATACTATAAACATGCTAGCAACATGCTAATCATGCTAGAAACATGCTAGCGACAAGCTAACAAAATGCTAATCATGCTAGCGACATACTAGCAACATGCTAATCATGTTATCCAAATGTTTGCCACATGCTAGCAACATGTTAATTATGCTAGAAGCATACTAGCGACATGTTAACAACATGCTAATCATGCTAGAAACATGCTAGCAACATGCTAATCATGCTAGAAACATGCTAGCAACATCCTAAACTAAAGCTAAATAGTCACTTTAACTCAAATCTCATGGAATTTATTTGCTAGCAACATGGCTAGGTGAATGTAATTATCAAACAGTTTATCGTCCGAATTAAATTATGTTTGAAATTGAATACTCAGTGCTTGTTAATCCTGCTGATAATAAATTCACAAACTTTTACATATTAAATACTTCCATGTAGTTAAAATGCTTAAAAAGCTAGAATTTGTGCCAAGCTTTTGCTCAACTTATGTACTGATATCCTAATGTTGTCTAATTCTCATTGTTTTTTAAAACATATTTCTGATAATTGCAGACATGTTCCCTCTAATTTGTTTGAACTTAGTGCGATTTTTGTCAGTGTGTAAATACACTACAACACCCCTCACCTAATTGTTGACTCACAGAGAAAGAGAAAGGAATAAGGCAACTGAAAAAAAAAACTGTTTTTATTTTGTTAACACAAACAGAAATTTACAATGAAACCATCCTTACTGTAAGTATTCAGTGACATCTACCACCACAGTAACTGATCAGGGTGCATTTCCAAGCATCGTTCACTAACTATGGTCATTCATTTCACTGAACTCCAATTGAAATTACACAACTTGTGACCATAGTTTCTTTTGGGATGTGCCACTCAGTTTTTTTTTTATTTATTTCAGTCCCAAAGTTCATGTGTGTTTAACCTTGACTTATTTTCTTAGTTCAAACAAATAAATAATTGTTTTATTTTCATAGTTCTTATATTACAATCATGTTCCAGTTAACAACTAACTGCAAAAATAAGTGATCTGATGTCAGCCATTGGAACATATCAACTGCAAATAAAAGACATTAAATATCTGACGTTCATAGTGGAGAATGATCAAACAAATCCACAAACAGCATCACCAGACACACTCATTATTAACCACACAGCAAAATCTCCAGTGTTAATTTAACACTCTGAGTGTGGAGTCTGTGGACTCATATAAACTCTGAAGCAGTGTTAAAAGTAAAACACTGAAGCAGAGTTGAAGTTAATGAGATAATTAAGAAATTAATTGGGTGATGATTGACCATTATTGAAGACACCTGATGTTAACAAGCAGACTCACCAAACGAGAAAATCACAATTTGTGTGTCACCATTATAGTGATCAGTGTTTGCTTTAGTAGTGATCTTGGCTTGTGGCTTTTTAATTTTCAAATTTGTTTTGCAAGTCAAGCGCAAAAGTCATCGGGTAGTGATGATTATGTTTTAATGTAATCGTCGTTTGACCTGATTTACTGAACTAATTTACAGTGTTTTCTCTAAATAAAACTTCCATTATTGATTGTAACAGCTTTGATTCCACAATGAAAGCGTCTGCATTTTCTATACATTTTGTAGGCATCTCTTGATAGTGATTCTGAATTATAATTTTTTTTTATTTTTATTAAAGAATCTTTATTTTAGGCACACACAGATAACAAGAATCTCAATGTATGAATCTCAACAACGGTGACAAAGAGCATATCCAGATAAACAGATCTACTCTGAACATCACAAAACTAGATACTAAAAATTCACATAAAAACACCAAAAATAAAATATAGTTAGAATAAAAAGTTAAAAAGACAGTTCAGCTCATAATTTATTCATGCCGCAATGCATGATGGGAGCCATGGATGAGTTTTATTGGCTACAAAATGCTTTTTTTGATGGTCACCATTGTTGTGATGCTCACGCTGATCCTTGATGTCTGTGTGTCTTAACTAAAGAATTATTTCTTTATGTAGAACTAACTTTTTAAAACATGTCATATTGTGCCAAAAATGCTGGATAGCTATCTCTTTTTCCCCACTTAATTTATGTGTACACTAAAGTAACCTGAACTCACGCATTCAGTTAGCAATTAGCACTCGTTTGGTGAGTCTGCTTGTTAACATCAGGTGTCTTCAATAATGGTCAGTCATGACCCAATTAATTTCTTAATTATCTCATTAACTTCAACTATGCTTCAGTGTTTTACTTTTAACACTGCCTCAGAGTTTATATGAGTCCACAGACTCCACACTCAGAGTGTTAAATTAACACTGGAGATGTTGCTGTGCAGACTGACTTTATTTCTGTCATAAACTGTTTCTCAGGTTTAGCTCAGGTTAATGCTGACTTTCCCTGTTATTGAGAGATGCGTTTGCTCAGCTGACTTTGGATTTCTTTACCACAACATGTGTTTTCTAAGTGCTCTGTTAGCAGCCAGAGAAAAAGTCAAGCATCAAGAGCCAACTAAAGCAAATGCTAATCATCAAAATAGTTACTTCAAACAAAACTATTATTTACATTTAGTAAAGGTGCAGTTGGAGCTCCAAAAGGTAGAAAAAAAATTACAGTACAGCCCTGAAGGTTCTTAATTTAACACTTAAGCACTACATGTAGTTTTACTGTTTCAGTGCTGATATAAGTGCTGATATTAGTGCTCCTCCAAATGCTGCAGCTACAGCAGTTACTATCGTTACTCTTCCAGATGAGGCCACTTTCCCTGCGGCTGCTGCAGATCGGGCCGCTGCTGCTGCTGCTACTGCTGACAGACCTGTAACTACTCCTTTTGCTGTCCCTGCTGAACTTTCTACAGCTGCTACTGCTGTGTTTGTAACTGCTTCTCCTGCTGTTTCTACTGTTTCTTTTGCTTTCTTTGTAACTTCTTCTCCGGCGATTTGTGCTGTTTTTTCTACCATTGCTATTGTTTTTTTTGTAACTTTTTCTCCTGCAATTTTAACTGTTTTTTCCGCAGTTGCTGCAACTTCTTTTGTACCTGCTTCTGCTGCAGTTTCTACTACATATTCTACTGTTGCTGCTGCTTTTTTCGTAATTGCTTCTCCTGCAGTTTCTACTGCTTTTTCTACGGCTGCTACTGCTTTTTTTGGAAACTGTTTCTCCTGCAGTTTTTACTGCTTGTTCTACAGCTGCTACTGCTTTTTTTGTAACTGCTTCTCCTGTTGCTTCTACTGTTTTTTCTATAGCAGATAAAGCCCTTTCTAAAGATTCTACCCCTACTTCTTTTGAAGTCATTATTGCATTTTCTGCAGCTTCTTCTGCTGCTTTTTCTACAGCTGCTACTGCTTTATTTGTAACTGTTTCTCCTGTAGTTTCCACTGCTTTTTCTATAGCAGCTAAAACTTTACACTGTAAAACCCGACAAGTTAACTTAACTCAAATCGTTTGAGTAAACTGATTGCCTTAAACCATTTAAGTTGAAAAAACTAACAGTTACGAGTACTCTGAACTTAATTCAGTTGAGTTCATTGAAAGAAGATATACATTGCAATTAAGTGATTAAGTGATTAATTGAGCTTTAGTGATGAACACCTGCTGTTAACAAACAGAATTACTGAAGAAAAGAGAGAAAGGAACAACAGCTGACTTCAGACACAGCCTCACTCAAACCTGACAAGTTGTTAACTCAAACCGTTTGAGGAAACTTATTGCCTTAAACCATTTAAGTTGAAAAAACTAACAGTTATGAGTACTCTGAACTTAATTCAGTTGAGTTCACTGAAAGAAGATATATATTGCAATTAAGTAATTAAGTGATTAACTAAGTACTGATTGAGAATTAGTGATGAACAGCTGCTGTTAACAAACAGAATCACTGAAGAAAAGAGAAACACAAGAACTACTACAACTGACTTCAGACACAGACTTAGATGAAATCAACTGAAATAAAATACATGAAATCTCTCAAGATCTGATTAAACAACCCCACAAACAGCATCACCAGCTCCACTTATTAATAACCAGACAGACTTTATTTCTGTCAGACGTCTACAGAAGATCTTATTGAGAATGAACTAAGGTTTAGATGTTGATTTATTGTTTCATTTGAAGTAACCATGTTAGAGATCAGTGTCTGCTTTAGTTGGGCTCTTGACCCTTGACTTCTGTCTTAGTCTTTTCTCTGGCTGTTATAACTGTGTGTTTCTAAAACACATTTGTTGTAACTCAAAAGTCCAGAAGAAATGCTGTCAGGTGTTAACCTGTACCTAGGTGTAGGTTGTTATACTTTATATAGGTGACGAGAATCATCAACTATTGAACTGCTAGGAGTCTAATCGCTGATGAAATAAGTGTTGTGTAATTAAATTGATTATAGTAAAAGTGATTCTAAGAGCCAGTGGTTCTGTGATAATCAGTTAATACAAAGACTTTCCAAACAGTTTGGTCTTCTATGGAGTCAATTAGTCACACACAGACATCAATAATCGGATTATGAACCTCAACAATGGTGACCATAAAAAAAATGCTGCAGAGCATGCTGGGAGCCATGGATGAGTTTTGTACTACAATAGTACCCAGCATGCATTGCAGCATGTTTTTTTGTCACCATTGTAGAGGTTCATATTCTGATTATTGATGTCTGTTTTTGACCAACTACTGGCATAGAAGAAAAATGTATGTGTTCAAAATGTTTATGAAATTTTTATATTAACTGAATATCACAGAACCACTGGCTCTTAGTGTCATTTTTACTAGATCTATTTCCACTAATTACACATCTATTTCATCAGAGATTAGACTCTGTAATAGAGTTGTGACGTTCGCGAACGAACCGATTCTTTTGAACGGCTCATAAACATGAACGATGGGAGCCGAGTCGCGACTGGAGAGGAGCTGTTCTTTCTATCGTTCTTTTTTCCTATGCGTGTTCATACAAATGAGCTCCGCCAGGAGACAGAACAGTTATAGGGGGAGGGGCGCACCCAGCGCAGGCCAACCCTTTATAGCGTGATGATATTAGTTATTAGTTGTGCATTCATTTACATTGCATTTTGTGTTCATTTAAAACTTATTTTAAAATCATTAAAAATGTTCTTTTGTGATACTGTACTTGTATAGAAATGTTTCACTAAAAGCTGTTTTCCACAGACATTCATTGCAGCCCACTTTGTTATTGTTCATTGACTTGAAGGGGCTGATGTCCTATTTGCAAAGTTTACAGTAGTAATAGTATGTAGTATGTAGACATTTCCATTTTATTTATTCTAATTTTATCTACTTAAAAAAAAAATTAGTTTTCTATCAAAATGTTCTTGTGTGATAATGTTCTTGTGTGGAAATGTTTGTAGTAAAAGCTGTTTTGCACAGAAATTCATTGCAGCCGGCTTTGTTTTTTATGTTTATTTGTGAGTAGGTATTGTATGAATAACATAAGTCAACGTAGTTTTACACACACACACACACACACTTTGTACTAAAGGTAAATCAAAATAATGATCATGTCACTGTCTAAGCAGAGGGATTTGTGCAACCCTATGGAATATAGTCGACACATGAGAAATGAGGTAATAATCAATATTTCAGAATAATTCAAACTCAGATATTGGTGTGTGATATCTGAGCTTTAATTATTTGACTACAAATCTCACCTCATAATACCTCCCAGTGATTATTTCCAGGATAAACTGAGATGCTCCCAAGCTGGCTTCTTAAAACTGACTAAATATTTAAAAAGAGCCAAAAGAGCCATTCTTTTGAACGGCTCTTTGAAAGGAACGGATCGCGAAGATCCGGATCCCCTCAAAGAGCCATAAATCCCATCACTACTCTGTACGGATCAAAAATTGTGAATAATAATGAATAATTATCATCACCTATATAAATTATAACAACCATCACCTAGGTACAGGTGAACACCTGACAGCATTTCTTCTGGACTTTTGAGTTACAACAAATATGTTTTAGAAACACACAGTTATAACAGTCAGAGAAAAGACTAAGACAGAAATCAAGGGTCAAGAGCCCAACTAAAGCAAACACTGATCTCTAACATGGTTACTTCAAATGAAACAATAAATCAACATCTAAACCTTAGTTCATTCTCAATAAGATCTTCTGTAGACGTCTGACAGAAATAAAGTCAGTCTGGTTATTAATAAGTGGAGCTGGTGATGCTGTTTGTGAGGTTGTTTAATCAGATCTTGAGAGATTTCATGTATTTTATTTCAGTTGATTTCGTCTGTGTCTGAAGTCAGTTGTAGTAGTTCTTGTGTTTCTCTTTTCTTCAGTGATTCTGTTTGTTAACAGCAGCTGTTCATCACTAATTCTCAATCAGCACTTAGTTAATCACTTAATTACTTGAAAGCAAAGTTTTAAAACTTACATGGTTTAAATCAAGGTAATCTGTTTACTCAAACAGTTTGAGTTAAGTTTACTTATCGGGTTTTACAGTGTATCTATAGCTTTTAATGCTGCTTCTTCTGAAGTTGCTTTTGCACTTCCTGCAGCTGCTATGTTAGCAGATATGATGCCTACTATTGTAACTGCTCCTAGAAATCCAATCCCAAGCCCTGCAACTGCACGTCTTTGCCCATTTTCCTTCCTTCTTCATCTGAGTGGTTTTAAACATCGTAAAACTGTATTTCATTTTTCTTCATCGTTGAGTTGATCTTCTTCAGCAGTTCTGTGACCTGATCTTGATTGTTTCTGTCCTCATTATTGAATGAATGATATCCGCCAGCACAGCTTCTAACTACTTCCATTAAATGTTCACTTTTGCTCATGTACTCGTCGAGAGGTTTTCCCTTCAGCAGATCAGCGTGAGTGAATAGAACGATGGTACGATGCAAAGCTTCTTCTCCAAAGTTCTCCTGAATCCATTTCACCGTGTCTCTCTCCTCTTTTGTGAATCTCACTCCCAGCTTTAGCACCAGCAGAAACACATGAGGACCAGGAGAGGACATCTCTATAGACTTCTCTATTTCAGCCTTCACTTCTTGTTTATCCATAGCTGTGTTAAACAGTCCTGGAGTGTCAACTATTGAGATGGTCTTTCCACCAACCACTCCTACCTGTTTCTCACACAATGTATTGGTAGATTTGATAAAATAATCAATTTCAAAGGCTTTTCTTCCTAGTATAGTGTTTCCTGTTGCACTTTTTCCTGATCCAGTTTTACCCAGAAGAACGATCCTCAGATCATACCCTACAAAGAAATACAAAAAAAGTTAATATGTAACACAAATTTGCATTCATACAGTTCTGTGAATTAAATGAAAAGTTACATTTAGATTAAAAACATTCCAGTGATCATCTTTTAATCTTTCATCTTTATTTAAAGCAGAAATACTACTGTCAACAAAATTATTGGCATGAAAAGTTATTGGACATGTTTGGTGCAAATCTCTAGATTGTTTGACAAATTCATTCATTCATTCATTTACCTTTTTTGGGGGGAGGGGGTCTTCTTTTTATACTCAATATAATTGTCACATGAATAGCTCTTTGAGCCATTTCTTCTCTTACATGTCTCTCACTCATTTTCTTTATTTTGCATGACTCTCTATCCGTTTGCATATACAGTATGTACTGTTTCCATGTATAAAGTATTATAACTGACATAAACACACTTAAAATAGAAAAAGCATTTTATGTATACTAATTACTGTTGATGATACTTAAGTGCAAAAACAACTAAACATTTTAATATTCAAAGATTATTGTTGAAGTGAGACGATCACAAAAAAATATATTGTCATATTATTGTTTTAAAGTCAAAGACTCAAACTTGCACACTATTACTTAAATATCAGTTGTATTATTATATTTACATGAGTTAATACAATTTACTAAATTAAAATGTATTTTAAATGTAAAAATGAAAATAACATTTTGTGATATTTGAAGCAGATTTTCTCCATAGACCTGTATGTGTTGAAGTCATTGTTACTGTCGTCTCTTGTGTTTCTCCTGCGTCTTCTCTCTGAACTGCACAGAGTCAAAGTGGTGCAGCTCCTCCTGACACCAGTCAAATACTTTCATTCAAACCATGATCAGGTGACTAAAGTCTTCCTGAGAGATTTCAGTTTCACTAGTGATTTACTAATGATACGCCTACAATTATTTTCATTATCAAACTTCTCAAACACAGATAATAGACAATAACGTATGGATACTGTTTACTTGATTCTTTGATGGAAACATTTAACAGGATTGTAATTTCCTTTTGAATACAGCTTTCTGAAACTGTTTACACAGAACATTGTACAGATAATATTGCTGCTGTATATACACTGTATGACTACTAAAACATGAATAAACCATAACATGTTATAGCAGTATAGTTACCTTGATATATCATTATTTTTATATACTTTGAAATTGATAAAGGAGCTTAGCAAAATGCCACATGAGGGCGCTATAAAAATACACTTGAGCAGATCTTGAAGGTTTCAGTTACCTGAACAAGTAGTATCAACATGGGAAAACAGGTATATGGCTATAAAGATAAAGTATCAAGGTGAACTGCGAAGAAACAAAAAATGAAACCTCTCTGACTTTTTTGAGCTAAGTCTGAACTAATTTGACGTAACTGTTTTTAAACTCTATTAAAAATAAACAAAACCCACATAATAAATATTCAGAAAATACTCCTAACTTCCTTGTTGATTGATCAAATCAAATGCACAATTATAAGCTTAATTATATTTAAAACCCTTACGAAAACTAATGGTTTTACTACACTAATCATTTATTACACTAACTGTGGTTATACAAATAATCAATATGCCAAAAAAAAAAAAAAAAAAAAAAAAAACTTTGCTTACTACACTTTAACTATAATATCTTTCTATCTTTCTACAGAGAATTGATGCCAATTGAAAATCATCTGTAACCATAGTGACAGTGATGTCCAATCGAGCCGCAAAATCGTCTGAGTGGAGGCGGAGCATTTGATTTGTGCGCAAAACACTATTTGGCGGGAGAAACTCTGGCAGAAGACTGGATGTAAAAAAACTGGCCAAGATTTGGAGATTACTCAGGGTATGTTTAAATACACACACATATACACTTTTTCAGAGTTTAACAACAACACTTTTGTGTAACTGCTCTCTACATTTGTGTTCAGATGCCTGTTATCTCACACAAACCCTTTTCTCTTTGAGAGTAACTGCAAGAGGATTCATGTGTAAGAGAAGCAGCCGTATCCAGATGATCTGGAGGTTCATAGTAAAGACAGTCTGACCAGACGCTGTTACTGGGAGGTTAAATGGAGAAACTACTGCAGGCCTAACTTTTAATCTGTATATCAGTATCTGAATTTAAAAATAAAAAATACTATCAATTTTATTGTCTTTTACTGCTGATATTTGCTTTTTTAAAATGGTATTTACTGGTTGTATTATTACGGTGGACCCTATTTTTTAACATCTTGCTTCTGTAAAAATTTATTTTTTTGTTTGCTTAAAAATCTACAGATTTATACTGTGAATTCCAATGTGCACAACCCAAAAAGATGTAGTTTTACTCAAATAATACCGTAAAATCTAAGGTTTTCAGACATTTTCAACATTACAATATTTAATTGTAAAATGTATGCATATTTATTTGTTTTCACAGAAAATATTTATAATTTCAACATTTTATTACAGTAAAAAACAAAGTTTTATCCAGTCTCACAATTAACGGTTATTCAATCTATTTAATATAGTAAAAGGACGTTTTTGTCAGGATCCTGCCCTGACAGTCTTGTCTGTACTGTCTTTGTTCAATGTGTCTTTGTTTATTTTGTGCCTGAGCACATGGTTGTGTCTCTTGTGTCTACCACGTGCTCCTCTTGTCCCACCTCCTTGTTTTCCCTGGTCACGCCCCCTTGTTTAGTCCCCATTAGTCAGAATGTTGTCACCTGTTCCTCATGTCCCTGTATGCTCTTATTGTGATCATTTCCCTCCTGTGTTTGCCGGTTCGTTTTGTGTGTGAGTTAGTGTCTGCTTAGCGTGCTAGCTGTTCTAAACTATTAGCGTTTTCCCTTGTCAGTTTAAGTCTGGTATTTGTTAGTTTAAGTTTATCTTGTCACTGTTTATTCTAGTCTAGTTTAAGTGTTTCTTTTTGTTTGGATCTCACTTTTAATTTGACTTAAGTTTGACTTGTTCTTTAAAGGATTTATTTTCCCCTTTTGAGTTATTTTCTTGGTTAGTCTTCCAGTTATTTCTAGAACTTTGTTTTGTATTTGTTTCTTTACCTTTTTAGTTTACTTTGGTTATTTCCCTAGTTAATCTGGTTTCTAGGTCATAGCACCCTTGTCTGATTTTTGCCCTTGTATTATTATTATTATTATTATTATTATTAGTTGTTGTTGTTCTCATGTTGTCTTAAGTCTTGTCTAGTGTTTTGTGAGTTCTGTCTGTTCCTGTCTTACCCGCTGACTTCTCCCTGGCTACTGGGTCTCCCCGCCTGGAGGTCTGACGTGTGTGGCTATACCCCTATAGTCAAGTGCCCTTGGTTCCTGGTGTTGTGGTCTGGTCCCTTGCACAGCCTCCTCTACAGTCCTGCACTCGTTTGTCACCCAGAGCCCCCCTCGGGGGTCATGCCTCCCAACTGCCTGCTCCACTGTCTACCCATCTACCCAATCCTACTGTCTGGACTGTTCAAGCCACTCCCTCCTATCGTGCTTTGTCTTTTGTCAATAAACATTCCTTGTTCACTCTGCATCTGGGTCCTCTCCCTCAGAAATCCTGACAGAACGAACCGGCCAAGTCAGGACCCAGCAGAATGAGTATCAAGATCCTACCCCCTGCAAATGCTCAGGAGAGACTGGCCCGCCAGCAAGGCCTGGGTGCACTTCGGCAGCAGGGACAAGAGGTGAGGGCCTTTGCCCAATTCTTTTGGACTATGTCTAGGGGCCTTGAGTACCAGGATGCAGCCCTTAAGGATGTCTTCAACCTCTGTTTGGATGATCCACTGCCTCAGTGGGAGATGGAGCAATTGAGGATCTTGGACTTTTGGAACTTTTCCAATTATTTGCACCACCGCAAGGATTGGCAGATACTTACACCACCAGAGTCCCCCTACAGTGATCACCCCACTCTCACTCCATCGAGTCAAGTCCCTGATCATCGTTTGACTCCCACTGAGAAAAGGAGAGTGAGAAGGAGGGCAGCCAGAGCTGCTGCATCTGTCATGGAGGCCTCTGTGCTGGTTCCAGCCTCCGAATTGGCTGAGTCCCTCACAGTCACGTCTGAGTCAACCAAGTGCTCTGAAGCAGTCAAGCTCAAGGAAGCTGTGAGGGAGGTTCCCCTGTTAGCCCCTGTTCCTGTGCCAGTCAAGCCTATTTTAGTCCATTCAAAGTCAGTCAAGTCCAGTCCTGAAAATTCTGCGTCAATGTCAGTTCATGTAAGTCAAGATGTAGGTGATGTGAATGCTTACAGGCCTGGGAGACGAAAGGGTAGGAGGGCCCGCGCCAGGAGAGCTAGAGACCTTAGTCTGGAGATCCCTCCTGCAGGTTCCCTGGGTGATCTCAAGTGGCCTGCTGCTTCAGTCATGACCATGGAGTCCAGTGGTGAGCAGCCAGCTCCAGAGCTCACTCCAGTGTCTGCTCCAGCCCCTGTGTCTAGCCCACAGAGGACTCCAATCTTGGTGGCCCCAGTGGGCAATTCCACAGCCCTCGAGGGCGGTCAAGAACCCACCCCCGAGTCTGTTCCAGTAGCCCTGGAGGGCAGCTCAGCAGCCCCTGAGGGCGGTCAAGAACCCACTCCCGAGTCTGTTCCAGTAGCCCCGGAGGGCAGCTCAGCAGCCACTGAGGGCGGTCAAGAACCCACTCCCGAGTCTGTTCCAGTAGCCCCGGAGGGCAGCTCAGCAGCCCCTGAGGGCGGTCAAGAACCCACTCCCGAGTCAGTTCCAGTAGCCCCGGAGGGCAGCTCAGCAGCCCCTGAGGGCGGTCAAGAACCCACTCCCGAGTCAGTTCCAGTAGCCCCGGAGGGCAGCTCAGCAGCCCCTGAGGGCGGTCAAGAACCCACTCCCGAGTCAGTTCCAGTAGCCCTGGAGGGCAGCTCAGCAGCCCCTGAGAGCAGTCAAGAATCCACTCACGAGTCAGTTCCAGTAGCCCCGGAGGGCAGTCCAGAACCAAGTCCGGAGTCCATTCTTGCAACCCCAGGGGGCCCTCAAGAATCAGTCCCTGAGCCCATTCCTGCAGCCCCGGAGGGCAGTTCGTCCACGCACCAGGCCGCTCAAAGGTCAGTCTCTGAGTCCATTCCTGCCACCCCAGGGGGCAGATTATCAGCTTCTGAGTCTCTTCCTGTGGCCCAGGAGGGCATTTCGACAGTCCCCACAAACCTTCCACAGTCGCCTTTGGAGCCCGGTCCAGAGAACCCTAATCTCTTTGAGGCCATTCCAGAATCCCTTGCTAGTCATGTCTTGCCAACCAAGAATACCCGGCAATCCACCCTGAATACCCAGTCCAGTTGGCAACCCTTGCCTGTGAGAGGTGTTCCTGTAGGGAGAGGTGCCACCAGCCATGCCCCCACCTTTGCAGAGTTGTATAGACCGGGTTTCCCAAAGCCGGCAGCACCCTGGCCTAACCATTCCCCTGGAACTTTTTCCACCCCTCCCAGCTCTCCCCCCGTTTTCCCTGATAGGCCTGGATTTCCAAGGTTTTCAGCCCACCCACCCCCCCAATCAGTACCATCTTGGCCCCCTACCATGCCTGTGCCCCCTTTCACTCCTCCACCCAGGGTGGACGCCTGGAGGCGTCCTTTGGAGGGGGGGTACTGTCAGGATCCTGCCCTGACAGTCTTGTCTGTACTGTCTTTGTTCAATGTGTCTTTGTTTATTTTGTGCCTGAGCACATGGTTGTGTCTCTTGTGTCTACCACGTGCTCCTCTTGTCCCACCTCCTTGTTTTCCCTGGTCACGCCCCCTTGTTTAGTCCCCATTAGTCAGAATGTTGTCACCTGTTCCTCATGTCCCTGTATGCTCTTATTGTGATCATTTCCCTCCTGTGTTTGCCGGTTCGTTTTGTGTGTGAGTTAGTGTCTGCTTAGCGTGCTAGCTGTTCTAAACTATTAGCGTTTTCCCTTGTCAGTTTAAGTCTGGTATTTGTTAGTTTAAGTTTATCTTGTCACTGTTTATTCTAGTCTAGTTTAAGTGTTTCTTTTTGTTTGGATCTCACTTTTAATTTGACTTAAGTTTGACTTGTTCTTTAAAGGATTTATTTTCCCCTTTTGAGTTATTTTCTTGGTTAGTCTTCCAGTTATTTCTAGAACTTTGTTTTGTATTTGTTTCTTTACCTTTTTAGTTTACTTTGGTTATTTCCCTAGTTAATCTGGTTTCTAGGTCATAGCACCCTTGTCTGATTTTTGCCCTTGTATTATTATTATTATTATTATTATTATTAGTTGTTGTTGTTCTCATGTTGTCTTAAGTCTTGTCTAGTGTTTTGTGAGTTCTGTCTGTTCCTGTCTTACCCGCTGACTTCTCCCTGGCTACTGGGTCTCCCCGCCTGGAGGTCTGACGTGTGTGGCTATACCCCTATAGTCAAGTGCCCTTGGTTCCTGGTGTTGTGGTCTGGTCCCTTGCACAGCCTCCTCTACAGTCCTGCACTCGTTTGTCACCCAGAGCCCCCCTCGGGGGTCATGCCTCCCAACTGCCTGCTCCACTGTCTACCCATCTACCCAATCCTACTGTCTGGACTGTTCAAGCCACTCCCTCCTATCGTGCTTTGTCTTTTGTCAATAAACATTCCTTGTTCACTCTGCATCTGGGTCCTCTCCCTCAGAAATCCTGACAGTTTTTGGTTTTACGCTCGATTACTGTTGGAATTTGACGGTGTTTTGCTGTATATTTTACTGACTTTTTTTATAGTGTACAGTTATTATTATATTATATAAGGAACAAGGTATAAAGGAGCTGATAATGAATATGCATTCGGCACTAATTCATGCTTGTGTCTTCTGAAGTGTCTTATCCGGCACAATAATCATAGGACTTATATGCTTGCCCTTGACCATCTAATAGAGCAGGGGTTCCCAAACTTTTTAGCCCGCGACCCCATGATAAATGCGCTGCTGCCCCTGCCTTCTTTTCTGTCGTTCTATGTGAGATTTAACAGCCTTTGAATGGCCATTAATATGATGACAAAACATGAGGGATTGTTATACTTTCAACATAATTTGTTAATTTGGGATAAAGCACACAAAATGATTTAAAACTTTTATATAATGTTCTAACAATGTTATCAATTGACATTTTTAGAATGTTTTTGAGGAATGTTATCCTACCTTTTAAAAGAACATTCTGGGAACTAAAATAAAACTTGCCACTGAAAACATTCCCAGAACATGAAAAATTTCTACCTGGGACATCTATTCCTCTGTTGTTAGTTTGCATGACCCCTCTCTTTCTCTCTCTCTCTCTCTCTCTCTCAGAATTATCTATTTTGTCTGTGGGACTTCCTGATAAAATGAATAAAGTAAACTGACATGTATGACATCAAATTCATTTATTAAAAGAAAATGTCCACCATTCGAAATATATTCTTGCACATATTTTACAAATCAAAGAAACAAATTCAGGGTACAAACAAACTAAAACACTTGAACAATGAACAATCAAGACTTCAGTGGTCTGTTGGTGTTAACAGCTGCTTTAATTTTTGTTTTGTTGTTGTTGTTGTTTTTGGCAGTTTTTCTATGACATGACACGTTTTATAACAAAATCTTTAGATATAAAAGCAAAAATCTAATTCTGATTTCTGACACCAAATATTTATGAATTGGCAATGGTGAGAAAGTCAAAGAGGAGACCGTAGCATCACTGAGAGACTCTTCATGCTCCTGGAGGTAGACAGAAGAAACCTAAAATCACACAAAAGGGATTGTCACTGAGAAATAAGGCTGACAAACATGCATGCTTGTGTCATAATATCACTCATATTGAGAAATTGAGTTATTGGGTCTCACCAGGTTTCCTGGGTTGTTTACAATTGTTTGTTTTTTGTTTTTAAATGACCTCTTCTCACACCAAAAGGGAAACATCCCAGGAAACAGGTAAGTCAGATGGTGCCAAGTAAATTAAATGTCATGGTGAAGGTTTGAGCACAGCATGCTAACAGTTCTGTCTTTGGCTGCACTGACGAGCACAGGACACTGTTTAGAGTCAGTGGATTTATTGATTTATTAATTTATTAACTGTATTGCTGCTGCTACACAGATCTACAATAAACATACTATTTATTTCCCAAAGACTTCTATTACATACTGTAAAAAGCATCTCATTTTCTGCATCTCCTGTTCTCAATCAAGCCACTCCCATAATATCGGTCATCCCTCAAATTAATGCACGACTCATGTGTAAGACTTCAATAAAATTATGAAGTAATAATTGTATGTCAAATAAATCTTACAGTGAGTAAAACTGACTGTGTCTATATTAGTAAAGACTACATAACTTTATTATATTATGTTTACATAATTATTTTATTATTATTATTTTAAATGATTGTCCCTGTATCCGTAGGATCTTGTAATAAAGGAACGGTGGTAGCAGATCGATTTTAAGGATCAGTTCAGCTTAAAAAGATGCACTTTAATCCTGTTTACATGAAATATGTAATATTAAAATATATTAAACAGGTTTAAATCTACAGATGAGCACTTCAGGATGAGCTTCAGAGAACCAACCAATTTCTTTTTCTTCTTCTTTCTTTTATCACATGGGTTAATGAGCTGTTGAGTTGAATCAGATGTGTTTAATTAGGGAGACAAAGAAAACGTGCAGTGTTGGGGGTACTCCAGGACAGGTTTGGGAACCACTGGTCTATTAATATAAACTAATAGAAGACACTTTTGAATCTACTGTAGGTCTGGGCCTGTATTCACAAAACATGTTAAGGCTAAAATTAGCTCATAACTCGCCGATTTAGGAGAATATCTTAAAAATAATGGGCGTGTCAGTCCTAAATTAAGCACTCAATCTGTGAAGCATTAGGAATAGTGAAGAGGACTTCTAAGTCACTAGACCAAGCCACAAACTATTCCTAAAATGGCTGATGCTGGCAATCTGCCTCAGAATGTAAACATTTTAGAAACATTTGACGATAATGAGCTTAAAAAAAAGTATCGCCTTTAGGTTTTGGAGGTTATCCAAACTCCAGATTTCCTTTGATTATATCCTTGTTGTCATTAATCAGTTGGGCAGGAAGGAACAGCTGTTCTTGGTTACAGTGCTTTTATTTTTTTATGTTTGCATGTATTACTATTAGCCATGATTATCCTATTCTTTTAATTAAAAGGCTGTTTATATGAATATTCACTAATTGTTTTTAAGATGCACACATGTAAGAGGCTAACAATTAGCTTAATATATACTTGTTAAATTAGTGGCACTTCGCCTGCATTTTAAAATCTTTATTTGAATGTGGCAATTGACATTTTTTTCTTTTTATCAGCCAATCAGTGTGTGTCTAGTTAGTAATCATGATGACATCATCCATAGCAACGAGCTCAGCCCTGCACCCTTCCTCTGACATTAAGTCTTCTCTCTATTCCATAGTAAAAACCACCAGGAGTTATCGTCCGGCAGCGGCCCTATCGTGTCCCGGAGGCTCGGAAGCCCGACGGCACCCTCCGGTTCTGCAACGAGGGTTGCAGCCTTCTCAACCCCCAGTGGCCCGACTTCGTGCTGGATGACGGTCGTCCGCCCTGGCAGGGGGGAGAACACATCAAAGAAATGACCGACCAGGTGCTGCAGTTCCGTCTTCTGGGCCGCGGAGAGATTGGGATCCATGTCCACAACCACGGGAGAGGTGGTGGCGAGGGCCGAGAGCTGGGGTCTGGTCCCCACCCAGCGCTTCAACAGATTTATATGATAGAGCTGCTCCTCTTTTCGGCGACCTGGTTGGCGCACTTTATAGGTGACGGGTCCTACCCGTTCGGTGACCGTGTATGGGCCCTGCCAGCATGCCAGGAATTTACAGAAGGAGGTGGGGACCAGAACCATGACGTGGTCTCCCGGCTGGAACTCCCGTGGTTGGGCGGCCCGATTGAAGAGGCGCTGCTGGTCTTGCTGGGCCTTGGAAAGATGCTCCCGGACCAATGGCATGACCCTGTCGATCCGCTCTCTCATGGCCTTGATGTGCTCGAGGGTGGTCCGACATACCGCAGGCTGTTGCTCCCAGGCTTCCCGGGCAACATCTAGAAGCCCGCGGGGTTGGCGGCCGAAGAGGAGCTCGAAGGGCGTGAAGCCGGTGGAAGCCTGGGGCACCTCCCGGATCCCGAACAGCACATACGGGATCATTTGGTCCCAGTCACGTTGGTCCTCGGTCACGACTCGTCGCAGCATCTGCTTAAGGGTCTTGTTAAAACGTTCCACGAGCCAATCAGTTTGTGGATGGTACACGCTGGTCCGGATCTGCCGGACTTTGAGGAGCTTGCAGAGGTCAGCTATGATCCGAGACATGAAAGGGGTGCCCTGGTCGGTCAAGATCTCCGCTGGTAGGCCAACCCGACTACTCAGTAGGAAGAGCTCCTGTGCGATGTTCTTTGCGGTGGCCTTGCGGAGGGGAATGGCCTCTGGGTAGCGGGTGGCATAATCCACGATAACTAGGATGTGTTCATGCCCCCAGGCGGACTTCGGCAGCGGCCCCACCAGGTCCATCCCGATGCGCTCGAAGGGCACCTCTATGATAGGCAGCGGGATCAGCGGGCTGGGGGGAGGAGTACGTGGCGATGTCCGTTGGCACGTCGGGCAAGCTTGGCAGTACCGCTTGACATCCGCCTCCAGTCCTGGCCAGTGGAAGCGATCCCGGATCCGTTGCACGGTGTTTTGAGCGCCGAGGTGGCCAGCCATCGGGTGGGCATGGGCGAGTTCCAACACCGTCTGGATTTTGCTTCGCGGTACCACCAGCAACGTCTTTTCCTCCCCCCTTCGATGCGCGACACAGTAAAGCAGGCCGTTTTGGATGACGAAATGGGGGGTGGGGAGCCGGTTGTAGATCCTCTCCTTCCGCCACCCGCACTTGAGACCAGCAATGCTTGAGGTGTTCGTTCCCACGCTGCTCTTTGGCGAGCGTTCCCCCTCCCGCTATCTGCCGGAAGACATCAAAGAACAGGTTAGAGTTTTGGGAGGGGGACTCACCTCCTCAAGGGCTGTCCGACGTCAGCAGCGCGGGGCGTCGTCGAGGACACCTTGCTGATCTCCGGCGTCGGCGGTTCCCGGCCAGGCTAGCAGGCTGTGTGCTGGAGGTGAGGAGCTGATCAAACCCCGGCCAATTCCGGCCGAGGAAAACGGGTACCGGTAGGTCCTTTAAGATTCCCACTTCGACGGGCCAGGAACCAGGTGTCATGGTGATGGTCACTCGCCGTGCCTGTACATGTCTGGTATCCTCGTGCAGGCATGTTATCGCCAGCCGGGCTCTGGAACCTGTTCGGGGTGGAAGGACAGTTGGTTGTATCAGGCTTACCCCGCTGCCCGAGTCGAGGAGGGCGATGAACGGCCGGCCATTGACATGCACCTTGGCTCGCGGTGCCTCCGGCGGCGGATCGTGAACTGAACAGCCTGCTAGCCACGTCCGTCCTGGGGAGCGCAGCGGCTCGGTGGGCATCGGCTCGTCCTGGGGGCCGGGAACCGCAGGCCTGCTCACGGGTCACTGGGTGCCCTCCGGCGAGCGTCGCTCCTGGACCACCCTTCGGGGAAAAGGCGGCGCTCGCTCCCCTACCTCCCGGTGTTGGGCGGCCTCCACCAGCTCAATGGCCTCCACGAGCTCGTCGAGATCGGTGGGATTCCTCATGCCAGCCGCCTGCCTCAACGCGTGGGGGAGGGCGCGGAGGAGTCGGTTGATCACCACACGCTCAGCTACCTTGTGTGCGGAGGGACCCCCTGTCAACAGCCAATGTTGGGCCAACCGGGTTAGTTCTGCCGCTTGGGCGCGAGCGGGCTGTCGAGCTCGATATTCCCAGTCATGGAACTGCTGCGCCGCACAGATTGGGGAGAGGCCTACTCGGCTCAGGATTTCCTTTTTCACCTCTCCATAGTCCCGGCTTCTCTCAGCCGTCATGGTGAAATACGACCGCTGCGCTTCCCCGGTCAGCAGCGGCGCGAGGAGTCTGGCCCACTCGTCCTCTGGCCACGCCTCCCGAATCGCGGTGGCCTCAAACATTTGAATATACATCTCCACATTGTCGTGCGCCGTCATTCGCGGCATCAGCTGTACGGCTTGGACACGGGGGTCAGGCAGCGGCGTGCGGTGGGCGGCGGCGCGGAGGGCGGCGAGCTCACGTTCGGCGTCTCCTTGACGTGAGGCCATGTGCTCCATTATCTGCTGCTGGCGGATGCTAACCTCGGTGATGTGTTTAAGCAGCTCTTCCATGCCGGGGGAGGAGCGGCCGCCAGTGGAAACAGAGCAGAGGGAAAAGAAAAAACAAATAAATAAAAAAAATGGGTGGCGGTGACTTTAACGATCTCCTCGGGGGTCAGTTATCGGTGTCCACCTCACACTTCTGCCCGCATTCTCCACCAGTGTGGCGAGGTGAGGAACTACACGACAACCGATAGACAGAGAAAATCCCCGAAGGGTGGATTTATTGAAAGACTTTGTGCTCTGAGTGAAGAAGGTGCTCTCCGTAGTGCTCCAACTCCCTCGTGCTCTCTGTGCCTTGAGTGGTGGATCCCGTGCTGTGCTCTCCTGGTTGGGGCTGACGGTCACACGCTGCTCTCTATAACAGAGGAGGAAAGCGTTAGTGTCTGCGTCAGGAGACATTCCTCACCATACTGCTTTCCTCCCCTGCTTAAGAAGACGCCGCTTAACGAGCTGCAGGTGCGGCCGCTCAGCCCGTGACAAGCTAGTGCCGGTGATTCCACTGTGTTGCCAGGGCGACGCTGACGAGCGCTCGGGACACACGTCACAATATATACATAACATAGAGTCTAGTCGTAGACTACTTAACAAACAAATTAATTAGATCACTGGGCCTTATTGCTTTGCATACTCCATAGATGAAGGAAAAGTACACTCTAAAAAATGCTGGGTTAAATATGACCCAGCTCTGGGTATAAAAGGGACCAACCCAGCAGTTGTTCTATGTTGTTCTGACCCAGTGGTTGGCAGATGTATAAAGTCCAGGGGCCAAAGAGTAAAAGTCCTGCCATATTTATGCTCGACCCATGAACTCAGCAGCTGATTTCACCAGAGGAAAACAAAGTCATTCCTTTCAAGTCACAAGCAAGTCTCAAATTAAATCCAATGTCCTCAAATAGTGAAAGTTGAAATAATTAAGTGATAAATTAAATGATGATTGCACATTAGTGATAAACATCTGGGCCCGTATCCCTAAAGATTCTGAGAATCCTAACTTAACCTAAAAATTCCTTGCCAGGAGTTTTAGCTTAGAAGTGATTCCAGAACATTTTGAGTGAACTCTGAGCAAGGAATGGATTGAAAATCCTATTTTACCCCGTTGCTAGGTATGAGTCATCATTTCAAAAGCCGTGATTGGTTAATCCTACAAGTTTGATGAAAATGAACTTTTGGTGATAATGAGCAAAGGATGTACCCTCAAATCAATAAACATAATTTTACACTCTAATCTTATGCAGACAGTAATTGTAAATAATATTTAACGTTCAAGAAAATATCTGGAAAATGAATAGTAAGCTCTAGGGGTTATAGCCTAACATTAGAATCTAAAATATGTGAAAACTTAAGCTCATTACACCCTGTTCAAATAATGATTTGTGTCTTATTTGCTCATATTGATTTCCTAGCTGGCATATGTTGTACTTTCACTCCCATATGGACCCCATTGAAAACAAGATGGCCTATCTCAAGGGGCTGTCCTTTATGAAGTAGAAATTACAACGTTACAACCCAGTGTGGTCTTAACGAGGGTAACACGGCTTGGCTTTTATCAATGTCTGTGATTGCTGGCTGGTCTATTTATGAAGGCTTGTTAACAAATATCCTACAAACACAGAAAACGGAGAAAAAAAGGAATCGCAAGCCGAACTGGACTGAGGAGCAAGGTTTGTTGCTGGCCCAGTTGGTGAAGTAATTGCATCTCTAAGGAGATCCACCACAAACATGATTCCTGTACAATCCAATCTGTAGCATCTCAATAATTCCCTGTCATCCAGTGTTTGCAGGACATCTCTCCTGCCTCTTCTGTTGGCCATTTTGTGCAGCTGCTTAGGGGAACTCCTAAGCCACTAAAAGTCCTCTTCCCTGCTCTTAGCAGATCTCGTCTTAGGAGCCCTTTTAAGCACTAGGAATCTTGAGGAATAGCTTTTATATTAACTGGGATTTTCGTGTCACTTTTAGGGGCAATTCTAAGAAAACGTCATGACTCTGAGAATTTTCTTAGAATTTGGCCGCTAAGAGCCACTTTTTGCACAAAAATTCTTTAGGGATACGGGCCCTGCTGTTAACAATCAACCAACACTGAAGAAAAGTGAAACACAAGAACTACAGCTGACTACAGCCACAGCCTTAGATGAAATATAATGATTTTTTTTTCTCTTTTTTTTTAAACACACACAAGATGCCACCATAACTGTGGTCAAGTGGTTTCTCTTTGTTATATTAACTTGCATCCAGATACTGAACCTCAAAAAAAAAGTTTTTACATTTGTCACCTTAATGTGTCAATACTTAACAAAAAAAAAAAAAAAAAAGCTCTATCACCCGAGGCATTCAGACATCAACATTTATCATATGATTCTCAACAGTGGTGATAATTTTTCATACTGCAGTGCTTGATGGGAGTTTTTACTATGGTGTTGTTACCCAGCACGCATTGCATCATAAAGCATTTTGTTGATTGTCACCATTGTTGAGATTCGTATACTGGTTCTTGATGTGTGTGTCAGTAGTATTAATAGTACAGTAGTAGTTTTTTTTTTTTTTTTTGTGGGTGTGTGTAAATCAGGCCAACTCATCAGGCTTATTTCAGCAGATGATAACAGCTAATAGCTCATCATTGTACAATACCACATGCATTCCTACAGAGAGAGATCTAGCACAACAAGTCAAGGATCGAGAGCTCAACTATAGCAAACACTAATCTCCATGACGGTGGCATAATTTTAACCAATAAAACATTTACATCTGATCCTCTGTAATTCTCGATAACAGCAGGTGTTAATCACTAATGCACAATCATCATTTAATTAGTTAGTTAATTATCTCATTAACTTTTAACTCTTTGGGGACTTGGGGGATTTGACTTCAGACTCATTTGTGACTTGAAAGCAGAGCTGGGAAGTCCAGGGGCCAAACAGTAAAAGTCCTGGGCCCATATTCATAAAGAATCTTAATGCAAAAAGTAGCTCCTAGTGACAAAATTCTAAGAAAATTCTTATAAATGTGGGCGTTTACTATTGAAATTAAAGAAAAAATCCTAGTAAAGAAAAAAGTAATTCAGAAAGCATTTTAACCCTTAAAAGATGTCTTAAGGTCAAACTTGTTAGGAGCACAGACGAGGACTTTTAAGAGGCTTAAGAGTTTCTTTAGCAGAAGAGAAAATGGCATAAAGACGAAGAGGCAGAATAAATGTGTTGCAGACAATGGATGAGAGGGAGTTAATAAGACACTATAGATTAGATCGTGCAGGGATCATGTTTGTGACTGAACTTATTAGAGACATGCTAACATCTCCGATACAGCGCAGAAATGCCTTAGCGCCAGAAATTTAAGTAATCACTACATTATGATATTTGGCAACTGGGAAAATGCAACAATGCAATAGTGATGATTTGGGTCTGTCACAACCTTCTGTAAGCAGAGTGATCACACAAACAATTACAGCACTTTCAGAACATCTTATTGTGTTGCAGTTCATTTCGTTTCCACTGGACATTCCCACCTTGCAGGCTCAAAAAACTGCATTTATGAATATAGCAGGCTTATAGATGCGCACAAGCAGGGGGAATGAACCGTTAATAGTTTGTGTTATTCGCTCCCGTGTCTGCTTCTTGTCCCTTGCTGTGACACCCGGCCCGAATTTTCCTTTAAGAATGGCCTTGTGTTCATCCACTAACTGGGCTAACAGTAAACTGTTCCTCTGTCCAGTTTGGCTTTCTCGCCCTTCTTGGTTTTGATTCAATGTTTGATATATTAAATCCAACATTCAAACCGCCACTTAAATAGGACAGCAATCACTGTAGCTGGAAAGAGTGGAACAATTTTATCATTCTAAGCCAATCAAATACTGTACCTTATAGGAAATTAAAAGCATGGTAAATAAAAAAAGGATTTATATAAACCCACATATAATGTGTGTGTGTGTGTGTGTGTGTGTGTGTGTGTGTGTGTGTGTACTTGTTTTTCTATTCTGGTGGGGACTTAAACCTGAATACACACAGACTCATGGGGACTAAAATTGAGGTCCCCACGGGTAAACAAGCTAATAAATTACACAGAATGAAGTTTCTTGAAAATCTAAAAATGCAGAAAGTTTCCTGTGAGGGTTAGGTTTAGGGGTAGGGTTGGTCTAGGGCGATAGAAAATACGGTCTGTACAGTATAAAAACCATTACACCTATGGAGAGTCCCCACAAGGATAGCTGACCAGACATATGTGTGTGTGTGTGTGTGTTTGTGTGTGTGTGTGTGTGTGTGTGTGTGTGCAAGAGAACGGTCAAATAGGAAAAAGTACGCATGTAAATTCAAAGTGAGAATTAGAATAGACCCTATAGTTTAAATCACTCTTTTTTTTCCTTCTTGGACAACCAACCAATCACAGTCTTCAAAAGATTGTGTCATACATAGCAACAGGGTCAACCCCGCCTCCTCACTAAGATGAAAGTTTTTGTCTTTTCCTTACTCAGAGTTGCTCTCAGATCGATCCTGAATCGCTGTTAAGCTAAGACTCCTACGTAAAAGTTTTTAAACTAAATTAAGAGTTTTCTGAGAGGATTCTTAGAATCTTTATGAATACGGGCCCTGGACTTGTTGTGCACAATATTTTTGCTCCACCCATGAACACATCAGCTGATTTCACCAGAGAAGGAACCAAGTAATTCCTTCCAAGTCACAAACTAGTCTTGAGTCAAATCCCAAGTCCTCAAAGGGTTAAAGTTAATGAGATAATTAAGTGACTAATTAAATGAAGATTGTGCATTAGTGATGAACATCTGCTGTTAACAATCAACATCACTGAAGAAAAGAGAAACACAGGAACTACAACTGACTTTAAGCACAGACTTGTATGAAATCAATTGAATGAAAAAAGAAGCAAGTTTTTGATAAACTTGCTTCTAAACAATTCCATTACTGTTTCACAGCAAACATTTGTGCTATGCTGAAGCAAATCTTGAACTAGCAGGTAACTTATGCTTTTGATGACTGTTTGATCTTGATTATTCTTTAAAAAAAATGAGAAAGCTAATTACGTTACCAACATAATGCATTAACATAAAGAAGAAAAAAAACACTAGTTTAAGATTAGGCATTTAGCCATGAACATTTATCATATGATCCTCAACAGTGGTGAAAATAATTATTCATACTGCAGTGCATTATAATAAAACTGTATTTATCATTCATTGCAACTCTCCATACAAAACATCTGTCTCACTTGGAAATCTATATAAATCAGTCAACCATCCTCGTACCAAAAACTACACCTCCTAAGCATATTTACAAGACCAAAATAAATGGCTAATAGTTTCATCTTCATCTTGATCTATATTTTAGAAATCTTGAATTTTTTTAACAATTTCGTCTTTCAAAAAACACAAGAGTAAGTAGAAGTTCATGCACTACTTGCCAAGCAATTTCCTTATTTGAATTAAATAAAAACACATTGCTTACATTCTTCCATACTTGAATACAATACAACAACATACTCAATATGTTTTCCCACCGGAGACATCCTCTGTAACTCTGGATATTACATGTGTTGCACCATCATCCGACTTATTTTCTTAATAGGAATGTCTGAAATTCTGTGTTTTTTTAAGGAGGATAAAACCCTTTCATATATATTTGGCCTATATTCAAGCATGAGGTTTATTTTGTGGCCCTCTAATTTTCCAAGCATTGGCCACCTGTTGGCGTACCCAAAGTTTAGCAAAACAATGCCACAAAATTTCTTGATTCTCACTTAAACAAGCTTTAAGGATAGGAGTCAAAAACATTGATTCCAATTTAGTGCTTATTTCTGGAAATACAAGCCCACTTTTAGCTACTGGTTTGTACAATATCTCTCTTCTCATTCTTTCATCTTTGGAGCCCCAAAGGAAACTAAACAGGACTTTTTTAATGGATCTTGTAAATTGGATTGGTGCCGGTAAAGTTGTGGCTAAAAATGTAAGGCAAGCCAAAATTTCAGCATTAATTACTAACACTTTGCCTCTCAAAGTAAGATCTCGGTCCTCTGTTTTATTTTCCATTTAATCTTATCAAGTCTCTGATTCCAATTTATCTTATCCATATTATTACCAATCAAAAGACCTAAAATATTAATAACCCAATTTAAATTTAGGTTCTTTCCAAAAGGAATAAAAAAATTCTGTCTTCTGTTAATTTTTGCACCAGCAGCTAAAGTGAACTTACCACAGATTTGCAAAGTTTTCTTTATGGAATCATTGTCAAATGAGGAAGAGGGTAAGGTCATCCATATAAAGTGAGACCTTAGCCTCTCTACCTGAACTACCCGGAATTGAGAACCCTTTAATTTCAAGATTATGCCTAAGCACACAAGCTAATGTTTCTACCACTAACATAAATAGCAATGGGGACAAGCTACAACCTTTTCATACGCCAGAACAAATCTCAAAGGAATCTTACAGATAATTATTTACTAATACTATACAGAAGATTAATCCATGAGCATATGGATGGGCAAAAACCTAAACGTTCAAGTAATATATGTAAATACCGGTGATCTATACTGTCAAAGGCTTTTTTGAGATCTAATCCTAAAATTACCAGAGACAGTTTACGGTCGCCTGCAAACAAATAATTATCTCTTGCTAATGCCAAATTATCTTGTAAGGAGCGACCCTTAATACTACATGTTTGGTAGCTACATATAAGTTTAGACATAATAGGCTGAATATTAAAGAAAAGAGCTTTGGACAAGATTTTTACATCTACCCCTAACAAAGTCAAGGGGTGCCAGTTTTTAAGATCTTGTTTGTCTCCTTTTTTAAACATCAGTGAGAGAACTCCTTCCCTTAAGGAAGATGAAAGTTTTGCTATGCATAAGCTTTCATAAACATAATTAGCAGAGGATCTTTTAAAGAGTCCAAACTTGATGAGCTAATAAGTTTCCTAAAGAAATAACTAATACATTTTCATTAGATTCCATATGCTGAACTCTACTCCATATAATATAGCTCTTATTCTTAGGAGCCATTATATTAGTCTTCTCTCTCTTAAGTACCTTCTCTCTCTACTACCTCAATTGTAGGTGAGGAAAATATAAAATCAATACGAGAAAAGGGAGTAACCATTAGACCAAGTAAAGCCTGGAACATTAGAATTCTGCACCGAAAATATCTGTAAATTTAAAGTCCTTAATAATATTAAAGAGATCTATTGAACTAGAATCAAGTTTAATTGTTGTCATTGATTTCCTATATTATTTAGCTATTATACAATTAAAATCACCCTCAATAATTACTTTTTTTCAAATTAACATTGGGGCTATTTCTTTCAAAATTTCCTTCTGCTCTTATAAATCTGGTGGGCACATTAATTATACGAAAGGCTATACCATTTAATTTGACATCCACATACAAAAGTTTTTCGCTGACTATCACTGGGTTCTCTTCTCCACAACACCACATATAGAGCTACAGAGAGAAATCTTGCACAACAAGTCAAGGGTTAAGAGCACAACTAAATCTAACACTGATCTCCATGATGGTGGCATCATTTTAACCAATAAAACATCAACATCTGATCCTCTGTAATTCTCAATAACAGCAGGTGTTAATCACTAATGCACAATCATCATTTAATCAGTCACTTAATTACCTCATTAACTTTAACTCTTTGAGGTGCAATCAGCCGCTGAGTTCATGAGTGGAACAAAAATATGTCAGGACTTTTACTCTTTGGCCCCTGGACTACCCACCTCGGGTCAAAATAACCCAACCGCTGGGTCGGAACAACCCAACTGCTGGGTTTGTCCCTTTAGCCCCTTTAGCCCATTTCTACAACACACCACCATTCCCCGTGGGTCTCCTGCTTAATGTTCTGACTGCCCACTCCCATCCGCAGCAAAGATAAAACCGCCTGCTCCCGCAATATTTGTGTTGGTTCCCATGGGAGCACAAACTCAATGCAGCCCTCTACTACATATAATTTTAAAATGGGATCTGTTTGACACTTGTAGAGTTATTTACATTAACGTATTGTGCATGTTTTTAGGTTTATGTCGTGTATTGTCACCTGTGATCAAAACATGAGAAAGATCTGTCATCCTACATCAAACAAGCCAAATGTCCAGAATAAGATGTCAAATGAATAAGTAATATTTAGTAGACGCTCTTCCTTCTGTGACCTCACAAATATGACTGATGTTAAAGTGACATTTCGGTCAGCTCAAATTATAAATCATTATTATACTGTTGTGAATTATTATAAAAGTGATGATGAGTAATGATTTTGAACAATAACTGATTTTTCTGTAGTGCACCTTTAAATAAGTATTATTATTATTATTATTATACAAGGTTAATAAGGTAGTAAGTTATAAAGTATCATACGCACTTCTGATCACGATTAAATCAACATCACGACTCCATTCCTGATTGTTTCCACATGTGTATTTCCCATCATCCTCTCAGCTGAGCTTCCTGATGAACACTGTGAAGAATCTGCTGTTTTCATTGTCATACAGAGCGAATCTCTCATTATTAACCCAGAGGTGCTGAATCTCAGTACTGATTCCAGTCGTACAGTCTCTGTTTCTGCAGAAATACTTTCCTTTAAAGGAACACTCCGACTTTTTGGGACTTTAGCTTATTCACAGTATCCCCCAGAGTTAGATAAGACCATACATACCTTTTTTATTTCTGTGCGTTCTGTAAGTGTTATTTGACGCACCCACCGTTAGCCTAGCTTAGCACAAAGACTGGATGTAAATGGATACTGTTAGCATAGCAATCCCAATAAGTGACAAAATAATGCAAACATTTTCCTATTTACATGTTGTGATCTGTATAGTCACAGCGTGTACAAATAACAAGTCTATATGAGACAGAGCCCATTTTTAATCGTATAAATACTGGGAACTATATTCTCACTAGGCGTAGGAGCACAGCTTACGTTACTTGGGCGGAGTGGCTACTTGGGCGGAGTGATTAGCGCAGCACACGAGACGCGCAGTGGTGAGGAGTAGAGAGTTCGCTCAGAGTTTGAGTAATAGAGTCAGCAATCACTAGATAGTAAATTTATAGTTTACAATTATGGGTGTTCGCTGTATTGTAAAGAGCTGCGACAATAAACAGGGGAGACCAGGTAATACTATGATGTTTCACAGAATTCCAACCAAAAACGCTGACCTGATGAATCGATGGCTACTTGTTCTGGGTATAGTTCCAAACACACCTGTAAACACCATCACAAAGTATTTCGTTTGCTCTGAACATTTTACTGTTGACGACTGTTTTGAAAAAATGCTGCCACAAAAAAGTTGCCACACGGACCATGAAATGGGTGCTAAAGGACACAGCCATCCCATCGATAATAAAGACAGGACAAATTGGATCACCTGTTGCTGCAGTAAGTGTTCTGTTATGTTTTGAGATGACTAACATTAGCCATACTGTAACAGTGCCATGCTTATATAATATAACCTTGGTAGTGACACTATTACGTGAATAGGGGCTCCGTATATCCCCTTTATTGTTATTATTGTGTTGTCATGAATACACTGCTCATGATCATTATAACAAAATCACTTACTTGGTGGACAGCTGACCATTAGGTTCACTCGGCATATGGGGCGTTTCTTCCAGTTGAACTTGTCACAATGGGGAAAAAAAACGACAACTGCCGGGTGTACTAGGACAGAGAAATCTTCCGTGGTAGTGACGCAAATATTTTGATTGTCATCAAGCCTTGACATTGATGGCAATACCCGGTCCCATTCATTACAACAAAGGCATTCGGTTTCTGTCGGCATAGGTTGGCATGTTCCACATTTACAGGACCAGTCTGTGTTCGTTCTGATTCTCCCTTCGACATCTTGTTTTACAGCTTCCAAAGTTTGTAACTCCTCGTCTGAGATCACTAAAAATGAGCTTTCAGTAGGATTCAGGGCCCGTATCCCTAAAGAATTTTTGTGCAAAAAGTGGCTCCTAGCGGCCAAATTCTAAGAAAATTCTTCAGAGTCATGAAGTTTTTCTTAGAATTGCCCCTAAAAGTGACACGAAAATCCCAGTTAATATAAAAGCTATTCCTCAAGATTCCTAGTGCTTAAAAGGGCTCTTAAGGCGAGATCTGCTAAGAGCAGGGAAGATGACTTTTAGTGGCTTAGGAGTTCCCCTAAGCAGCTGCACAAAATGGCCAACAGAGGAGGCAGGAGAGATGTCCTGCAAACACTGGATGACAGGGAATTATTGAGATGCTACAGATTGGATTGTACAGGAATCATGTTTGTGGTGGATCTCCTTAGAGATGCAATTACTTCACCAACTGGGCCAGCAACAAACCTTGCTCCTCAGTCCAGTTCGGCTTGCAATTCCTTTTTTTCTCCATTTTCTGTGTTTGTAGGATATTTGTTAACAAGCCTTCATAAATAGACCAGCCAGCAATCACAGACATTGATAAAAGCTGAGCCGTGTTACCCTCGTTAAGACCACACTGAGTTGTAACGTTGTAATTTCTACTTCATAAAGGACAGCCCCTTGAGATAGGCCATCTTGTTTTCAATGGGGTCCATATGGGAGTGAAAGTACAAAATATGCCAGCTAGGATATTAATATGAGCAAATAAGACACAAATCATTATTTGAACAGGGTGTAATGAGCTTAAGTTTTCACATATTTTAGATTCTAATGTTAGGCTATAACCCCTACAGCTTACTATTCATTTTCCAGACATTTTCTTGAATGTGAAATATTATTTACAATTACAGTCTGCATAAGATTAGAGTGTATAATTATGTTTATTGATTTGACGGTACATCCTTTGCTCATTATCACCAAAAGTTCATTTTCATCAAACTTGTAGGATTAACCAATCACGGCTTTTGGAATGATGACTCATACCTAGCAACGGGGTCAACCACACCTCCTCACTAAGATAGGATTTTCAATCCATTCCTTGCTCAGAGTTCACTGAAAATGTTCTGGAATCATTTCTAAGCTAAAACTCCTGGCAAGGAATTTTTAGGTTAAGTTAGGAGCACTCGGAGAGGATTCTCAGAATCTTTAGGGATACGGGCCCAGATCTGCTCAGCTGGTGGGCGGAGTCAGGACGTGATTGACAGCATTCAGCTGCGTAACTCCTCCCATGTCCGAAAAATACCGCTGTTTTTTTAAATATAATTTTTAAAACAAAACACAAAAAACAAACAAACAAACAACTGATGATGCGGAGATGAAGCGATGGAGGTGTGTGCTGAAGCAGTGAATATACAACTCTTCTCTCTTCCCTCACAAAAGAAACAAGTCGATTAAACGAGCAATTAACCAAGCAGGAAAAGCTTATTCTCTGACAGCTTGTGGAAATATCCTCCAGTTTAAAAGCACTGAGGGGAAGTTCTGGAGAGGTTTTCTAATCTAAACCGCTGCGAAGCTTACAGCGCTTTCCGTGTGGACCGTTAGTTTTCAGTCTCTCAGTTATACACGGTGTAGCAGTGGTTAGTCCTTTATTTATAACTGTAGATCAATATTTCTAGTTGTTAAATAAAGGAAGGACAATTACAGAATAGATCGAGCCATGAGTATAATATCACACAATGAAGCAAAGAATCAAAAGAAAAATTAATGTTATTTGTGTGTCGCATGTTGTTTTCATCATCAACTTAACAGTATTAAACGCTTTAAAGAAATTTACAACACCAGAAAACCTTTAATAAAATCTTAAATATATCCATCGGAGACATGAACGTTCCCTAAATCTTTAGTTCACCTGGTGAAAGAGTCACAATAACCAACCTCTGTATTTACGCTAGTTTTAGAGAAGAACCGCTTCCAGTCGTCCGATCAAAAATGAACAGAAAAAAACCATGATATACAAACAACAGCATCACACTGCTTCAGTTAAATAATAAAGACATCAGGAAATAAAAGAAGGCTAAAATCAAACAAATCAAATTATCCTCACCCATGCAATATAATGATTGTACATCTTTTTAATGAAGGAATAAATGAGCGAACAAATTAAGGAATAGAGCAGAGTGACCACATCATTACTGTAAACCAAAGCATGAGATTCGGTCCATGTCACTGTTATCCCAGAGTCTGTACCGGAAAATCGGCTCGTTATCTCATGGAAATCGTGTCTGCTGCGCTTTATTCTCATACGTTTTTTCCATTCCGTGTTTTTTCACTTGCATAGTGAGTCTGTGGGTACCAGGACAGCAACCTCAGGAAGGGGAGGAGGTAGAGAGTCCAGGCTCCGCCCTCTTTGATATGACACTCACAACGCAACCTCTCTCGGTCTCTCTTGGCCGTTAGACGTTTTCTTCACCTTGTGGATGCCCTCCAGTGCTCCGGATTCGGTTACACTGCGTGTGAGAGAAATAATATCACACACTGAACCTCTCGTATAGAAAGAGTGAAGGAGAGATGGAGAGAGAGAGACCTACACTTCATCTATCTTCAGGTCCTCCTCATCCTGAGGCAGCTGTAGATACGGGTTATTCGATGCCGGACGGAACTTGAATCCCGTCAAGACGAAGAAGATCAGAGTAGAAACCTCCACTAAAAACTGCAAACACAAGGAGAGAAAAGACGGAAGTTCTGGTTAGTCGGAGCGATTTTCTGTGCTACAAACACACGGCTCCAGACTGTGACCAGAACTGCACATGAGAAACATCAAATAGCAAGAATAATGGTAATTTAATGCAAGTAGAATAGCCTATATTAATTTTCCACACAGAAATGTTGCACATTACTGTTGTTAAAAATACATTTTGTATGCATCAACTCGAGCTCTGCTTTACGGTTAAATGTGTCCTACCAAGAAATAAATGTTATATTATGAGTAACTGCTCTTATTAATGCAAAACACTAGTAATTTTCTGATTCAGTTATCTTTATTTAATACCCCCACCCACCAGCGCTAGTTATTTATGTTATAATGTTAGTGTGATTACCTCCCGACCCCACTGCCACTGGAACGGCACTGTGAGCTGCAGCATTATCGCGATGATCCGTGTGAAGTAGATATAACACACGATCTGAGGACAGAGAAAACGCTTTCAGATGTCCACCTTAGAAACATGATCTTATCCTAGATGTGAATAAAGACCAATGTCTCACCATCACATAGTAATGTCTGAAGAGCTTCAAATTCTCCAGGTTCATAGCAGCTGCACAAGAACGTAAATTTGTGTATTTAGAAAAACAAATATACACACACAAACAAAAACAACATCGGTATTGATAACTATAGCGATAACTGTAACAATAATTATACTGATAAATGTGAGGATAATATCTAATTATAGTTACACTTATAACTGAAACAATAACAGCAATAACTGTAAAAGATAATAACTATACTGATAATTCTTCTAATATATATTAACTAAATGAATAATTACACTGATAACTGTAGCAATAACTGAAAATAACTATACCGATAACTAAAGATAACTATTAATATAATTATACAGATAACTGTGACGATAACAGATAATAATTATACAGATAACTAAAGAAAAACTAAGATAATTATACAGATAACTGTGACGATAACAGATAATAACTATACCGAAAACTAAAGATAATTAAGAGAATTATACAGATAACTGATGATAACTGACAATAACTATACCGATAACTAAAGATAATTTTAAGATAATTATACAGATAACGGTGACGATAACAGATAATAACTATACTGATAACTAAAGACAACTATTATGATAATTATACAGATAACTGTGATGATAACTGACAATAACTATACCCATAGACGTTGGAACGGGGGGGGGGGGCGGCCGCCCCCCTCGCCCTTTCCCCAACCCTATACATATATATATATACAGAATCTGAATTAAAATGTGTTTGATTTAAGCCTACATTTCAAAATTTTGTGTCAGAAAATGTATTGTTTTTAAGCCTTTCGCATGTACGAACACACAGGTGTAATCAAGTGCATCACATGATCAACTGCTAAATTCAAATGTTGAATTTGTAAAAAACACGCTGATGTCTATGGAAGAGGTAATAATAATCCTTTCCATTATAATTCGACACGTTTTATTCATATCAGATACACATTGTGTATTTAACTTCAATGTTTACTCTATTCTATTCCCAGTTCACCAGCCACTCACTTTTAAGTATTTCAGGAGAAGTGGATGAATTCACGTGTTGTAAACATAGAGGTTGTAAATCCAACAGATCCAATTCTCTGAACTGCGTCTGCGGCACAACTACGGTGGCACCCATCGCGCATACAGCTCAACTAACGCGATTATAAAGGTGTTTAAACAACAATATACTTCCACTTGCATGTATTTGACAATAGGAATATTATATATTTCATGCCATAACTAACACATTTGTGAATATTCTGAATGAATAATGAACTATTCATCATTCATTCAGCGCTGTTGCTGCTGCGATGTGTCACGTGACAAGCAATGATGCGTCACCATGGAAACGCCGCCCCCCCCCCCCCCCCTCACAATATATTTCCCACGTCCCTGACTATACCGATAACTAAAGATAACTATTAAGATAATTATACAGATAACTGATGATAACTGACAATAAGTATACCGATAACTAAAGATAATTTTAAGATAATTATACAGATAACTGTGATAACTGACAAGAACTACACCAATAACTAACTATAAAGATAATTAAAGTTATAACTGTAAAGATAAACAATTACTATACCAATAATTCTACTAATATATATAACTATAACAATAATTACACTGATAACTGTAGCGATAACTGACAATAACTATACCGATAACTATTAGGATAATTATACAGATAACTAATGATAGCTGATGATAATTACACTGATAACTACAACAATGATCAACAATAACTATATCAACAACTATAGGGAATTAAAGTGATAACTACAATGATAACAAACAATAATCACACCGATAACTATAAAGATAATTAAACTGACAAGAGTACTATAAGAGTAATTAGTTATATTTTATTTGCAGGTGTCCTTGTTATAGTGTAATTATACATTAAAATGTTGATTAATATTAATTAACTACATGTTCTTACTATATGGTTAGGATTAGGGCTACTTGCATGTAATTATGCATAATTAATTATTATGATAGTAAGTACATGCAACGTGTGTAACAAGGACACCTTAAAATAAAGTTTTAACAATAATTATACTAATAACTATAATGAAACTATTGTAATGATAAATGTGACGATTGTAAACAATGACTGGGTTCCCACTCTTTTTCAGAGATCATTTTCCAGGACATTTCAAATTTCATTATGATGGGAATAAAATATAAGGATCACATATTCACAGCCTAAAGTAATATATTCCTCTCTCCTCTCTTAAAAAAAAAAAGCATACAATTTATGGCTATAACCCAACTATAAAATCAGAAATGCACCAAATACACACATACACACACGTTTGGTTCACTATCCTGCTAGAGAGTCCTTAGACATAATGATTTTTATACTGTACAAACTGTATATTCTATCCCCCTACACTATCACAGAAAGCTTTTGACATTTTACATTTTCAAAAAAACATTAAGTATGTTTATTGATACAGTTCCCCCATGGGGACTGCTGGCTGGTCCCTACAATGTAGATGACCTCAGGTTATACTATCCTTATGGGGACCATTTGGTCTCACACACACACACACGCACACACACACAAAGCTTCTGAAGGTAAACTCTACACTTTATTTTAATGAACACATTATAACGACTGCCTAGGCCCTAGGCCCTTCTAGTTAAGCTTCCCCTTCCCTCTTCCCCCAACTGCAGTCTCCAAAAAAATAAAAGGCATTATAAAAAAAATAATTAGCAAAAAGCATCTGTCCCAAACAGACTAAACAACACATAAATGTCTGTCCAAAATATTTACTGCATTAAGCTCCACATTAACCTTGTGAATTTTGTTTTACTGTTTGAGTTTGCTCAAACTCTCTTGCAACTTTTCCAAGCTTTGTTTTAGAGCTGTTAACTCCTCACTTTTGTCTGCGAAACTTTTTCGCATTTGATTTTGACAGTAAGGGGAAGTCATGCTTTTTCTCTGCCCTGACGGCTATTTCATCTGCCTCTTTCTGCATGGTTTCAATGCTTGGTTTCGAAACTTGTCAAGCCTGGAAGTGTAAGCAAAATTTTGGAATTCTGCTTTATGGTGTGTGTAGACGTGTATTAAAAACATTTTGTACTGTGCAAGAACCTCATCACACTGAGGTGCAGTGTACCAACCAGCATTGAGCAAAGCTTGCAATAGTTTTTGAAACATTTCTCTTGAATTATCTCTGTTTGCAACCATGATCACAGGGTCAAGGGAGCTCAAGTGCCGCACAGCTGGGTACATTAGGGGACTTCTCTCCATTATTTTCTTGCAAGTCATGGAAAGGAAGGAGACACATTATTTTTTGAACAGCTAAATTTTTACAGGATGTTCCTTGTGTTAATGTTCCTTATTTAATAAAAAAAAGCACTAGTAATAATCTAGTGTTTTAATAAAATATCAACAAACAATATATCACTATTGTATAATTAACGCAAAATATTGAATGTTTTAAAATAAATACGATTTAGAATAGAAAGAGGAAAGGTAAGATGCTTTAAAAATTAAACTATTACCACCAGCAGTGGCAGAAAATAAAAGTCTTTATGAGTGAATCATTGGAGTCACTCTATCAAATGATTCATTCAAAACGCTTATTTAGGAATGAAGAAAATGACGGTCTTCATGAATGGGTCATGAATCGTTTCTCAAATTCATTCAAAAACGAAGATATGAATCAAAAACACAGATTCAGTTGGCAAAGAAACGTCACTGTACTGTATGTTGCTAAGAGAAACGTCTGTTTGGAACTACTGGGTTGGTGAAACAGAGCAAACAGACAACAGTACAATAGCAAACGTGCCTTTATTACGTATATATATTATATACTACCGGCCTCCGCCTCATGTTCACAAGTCTGTGCTGCACTATGAACATGCAATTATTGCTGTGCATCGCGTCAGCATTTCATTTTCACTTCCTATGTCGTTCATAAAACAGGTTTGGGAAGTTTGGGTCTGATTTGTCATTGGGATGCAAGACGTTCCAACGATTCTAAATAAAATAGACTTAACAAATCGATAACCTTTTCTCAGGCAAATGCCGTCACGCATGCTGTAATTCAAAACATGCGTATCAAAATAATTACTTTACAATAATATTAACATGCAATTGAATATTACCTGCATACCAGTGAACATTTGCTGCAAACATTCGTGTATTTAATTTCTTGCACCTGCAAACCGCCAACACGAGACTGCGTCATACGTTACAGGGAGCTTAAACAGCGTGAGCTCACGTTTCAAAACTCAGCATCCCTGAACGCAGCGCTTTCTGTTACGTAAATTTTTTCAACCAGTTGTCGGACAATTCTTTAATGATCAAGAAAATTTAAAAATAATAATTTTCAAGGACAACAAAATTTTTTCCAGGACAATCTATGTTTTCTCTCATTTTCCATGTGTTTTCCAGGACTGGAAGATCTGTCATTAATATTCCAGGATTTCCAGGACGCGTGGGAACCCTGAATGACTTCTATAACCATAGCAATAACCGATAACTGTAAAAGATAATACTACAATGACTATACGATAAACTATTATATAAAGATAACTTTAACAATACCTACAGCGCTAACTATATAGTGCTAATCATAGCAGTGGAATTGTTCCAGTGTCGTTATGGTGTTACTGCACTTTTAGAGTATAACTGTGTGTTATAGTTATGGTCATAGTTTTGGTGCCTTGTGTGATTGGGTCTTTACGACACACACAGTTCCTGTCAAACACACCTTTGCCGTCCGTGTTCGAATCCTCCTGCAGGTGTCGGATGGACCTGTTAGACACAGAATCATAAAACACATCAGATGACAGTAAATATCATCACATCGGGAGCCTGGCGCACCGATACGCACCAGATGACAGGGAACAGGATGGCTCCACAGCAGATGAGATCCACCAGGAACAGGATCTCCCTCCAGAAAGTGTATTCACTCGTGCCCTCCTCCGTCTCCTCGATGATGATATAGGACACGTTAGCCAGAACCTGCAACAAACAAGCTTCAGTCACGGATAACAGCACACCAGGACTACGAGAGAAACGTGTCCAAACACACACCTGCAGAGGAATGATGATCATGAAGATCTTCTTCTCTTTGTCTGACAGGATGTATTTGACGAAGGCAAAGCCGGTGCCGATGAGAGCCAGCGTGATGAACAGAAGAGCCCCCTTCAGCCTGACACACAGAGATCATGCACACTGAAACATACACAGTACAAGCACATCTCTAAGCGTGAGGAACACAAGGAGAGTGAAGGTGTGATACGCACAGGTGTGTGATGTAGTACAGGACGGCCCAACCTTCAATAGGATTCCCCTTAGAGTTGATGAAGTGATAGTTGGTCTGAGCAGAAGACACACAAACACTTGTGAGGATCACAATAACACAGGAACATGTTTCAAATCACCTCTGAACATATCGAATTAAATACTGCTTTTTATTTATATGTAAATCAACACAGAGTTATTGTGTTTTTATATTTACATTGAAGTAGATATATACACATCTAAGTAAATGTATATACAACAGATATATATATATATATATATATATATCTTGGAGTATCAACAGCATCACAGAACAAACATCCTCTAAAGAAAATTAATATAAATGATTAATTTTCAGATGTTGGTAAGTCAATTTCTGTTGTCATGTCAGCATCAAAGGCTATCTTCATGACAAAAACTGAGCTGGAATAACAAGATTTTAAAACACAAAATAAAACCAAATAAACACAAAAATACCCATGATGATGGCAAGTATATGGAGCCAAAAGAGTCTCAATGAAGATAAATGCACACACTACATTCACATATGCACACATAGGATTCATACATGCACACACATAATTCATAAATACACACACAAAATTTAAAAAGCACAGAAGATTCACAAATGCATACAAAATTCACAAATGCACACAAAATTCAGAAATACACACACAATTCAGAAATGAAAACAACATTTACAAATGCACTCAAGATTCACAAATGCACAGGACAAGATTCAGAAATGTATTTCTGATGCACACACACATATATCTTGATTTACAAACTGCTTGCGGTCTGTGAACTTCACTGCATTTGTGTGTGAATTTTGAGACTCCCCTGACTTGGCTCGACACACAAATGCCTTTTTTTAAACAGGGAATGATCTGCAACCAATCAGATATCTCCCTTGTTTTACCCAATCACAAGAATGCACCCCACGTGGGGACTGTTTACTTAAAAGCCAATCAGCGAACGACTCACTTTCCTCAGCGAACGATTCACTTTCCTCACGCAGCGAACGACTCACTTTCCTCAGCGAACGACTCACTTTCCTCAGCGAACGATTCACTTTCCTCACGCAGCGAACGACTCACTTACCTCATGCAGCCGGCGACACACACTTTGCGCAGCAGGAGAGTCAATTTCCTCTCGCAGCAAACGATTCACTTTCCTCACGAGTCACGCAGCGAACGACTCACTTTCCTCAGCGAACAATTCACTTTCCTCACGCAGCGAAGTTGAGCAAAGGATTCACTTTCCTCACGCAGCGATCAACTCACTTTCCTCAGCGAACGATTCACTTTCCTCACGCAGCCGGAGAGTCACTTTCCTCTCACAGCGGACCATTGACTCGTAGGGACCGAATATTATAATTAAAGTGACTTCTATATTGCAACCAAAAGAATATTTAGATATATTTAAATATTCAAAAAGGTGTAAAAAATGTTTTTACTTTCATTAAAATAATTTTATTTCAATAAAATGAAATAATTGCCTATTGCAAATTTATGAATCCATAGTTAACTTTTTTTCTGCAGTCACTGGGCTATATGTATTGAGACATTTTTAAATTTATATTTTGTAAAAAATAATTTTAAAAAAACCTGAATTGTAATCAATTAATTGTAATTGTAACATCTGTATTTTCATACAATTTCATAAATAAGTAGGCTATAATATGCCTCACCACAGGCATATCACGCTGTGTGAACACGTTCATGTGATTGGCTTATAAGTAAACAATCCCCCACGTGGGGTGCATTCTTGTGATTGGCTAAAAGAAGGGAGATATCTGATTGGTTGCAGATCATTCCCTGTTTAAAAAAAGGCATCAAATGCAGTGAAGTTCACAGACCGCAAGCAGTTTGTAAATCAAGATATATGTGTGTGTGCATCAAAAATACATTTCTGAATCTTGTCCTGTGCATTTGTGAATCTTGAGTGCATTTGTAAATGTTGTTTGCATTTCTGAATTGTGTGTATTTCTGAATTTTGTGTGCATTTGTGAATTTTGTATGCATTTGTGAATCTTCTGTGCTTTTTAAATTTTTTGTGTGCATTTGTGAATTTTGTGCGCATTTGTGTATCGTGTGTGTATTTATGAATTATGTGTTTGCATGTATGAATCCTGTGTGTGCATATGTGAATGTAGTGTGTGCATTTATCTTCATTGAGACTCTTTTGGCTCCATACAAGTATGACCGTGCAATTTTAGTGCAATTCTTCAGAAGTTTTCAAATATTTTCTCCAAGTTCAAAGCTAACACGGTCAACTTTAACAAGTCATGAAGCTATTTTTTAGAAGAGCTAATAAAAATAGCAAAGCACGATTTACACAATTACTAAAACGTGAACTGAAATGAAAATGAAAACTGAATATTAAAATCAACTTTAACATTACTAGAAACTATGAAAGTATCTCAGCTGTGTGTAGTCGGAGTTTTACTCACACTGTGGAACAGCAGAGACACAGCGTTAGTGTACGCCAGCGCCGCCATCAGCCAGTGGATCTTAAACACACTGTACCTGTCAAACACACACACATCATGAACACCAGCGGTTCCCTCACAGCGACAGGCCCTGTGTGTGTGTGTACCTGTACTTGAGCAGTGTGTACGTCCACACCCCGGCAGCGATGAAGAAGATGGCAGCCATTGAGATGTAGAGGCGCGGAAGGGGAATCTCAGCCGCTGACAGATAACCACTGGGATTCTTCTCTATGATCTCCACCTAACACACACACAAGGCACTCTTTTAGAGATCTAAGAACATGGTCTGAACTGTACGGGGCAGGTGCACTTAGGGTGGGCCCAAAGTTTAACAATGAGAAAAACAATCGGCGCGGCGGGTTCAAAAGGGTTGTACCCTCTTAATGAGCCATGGGTGTGTTATAGGTATAACGTCCAATAAACATTGTACCCACACTTCAAATTTAAGGATCTTTCAAGGACTTTTCCAGGTCCAATACCCGCAAATTCAAGGACTTGATGTGGGAACACATTTCGAGTGAGAGCAAGGTTACATATTGCATACATGTGTTATATTATGAGATATATTGTTACAGTTTTCATGACTCAAACACAACTATGCAAAAAAAAAACTTTTTATTTTTATTTTTGACCATATGACAGAGATCTGATATTCTACTTATTGTATTTCAGTTTTGCATAAAACTGAAGAATATCTGGTACGTCCTATACTGCATTCTTAAATGATCTGACACCAACTTTTGCATGGATTTTATTGAAAAGTGCTTAGGCTCATGAGTCCAAAAGTTTTAAGATGTATGAATATGCTTTTAAGTTTTTCTTGCCTCATCTTAACAAGCAATTCAACATTAATTTCACAGTGTGTCTATGAAACCTGGAGGTATCATTGTAGTAGTTTTGTGAGTGCTTGAACGTCATGTAGGATGACCACATATTAGTTTTCCAAAAAGAGGACAGTGGATGTGGGCGGGGGTGTGGTGGGTTGGTGGTTAATATGGAAATTACCTAAAAAAGATATTTTAAAGTTACTGCTATGCATACTGATCATAACAACAGCTAAAAAGCTTCCTACCAGTGGCCCTACTTCACAAAACTTAACATCTAGCACAGTTTTATCAGGCAGAATGAAAAATGTTTCGATACAAGCATTTCAGTCAAATGTAACTTTAGCAACATTTCAAACCTTTAAACCATGGGGGAATATCAAACCATTAACAGTTTAAAAGTAGCCATAGGAAGAAAGAACAAAACGCAGACTTGACAACCCTGCATTCAACACAATCTGCAGGAGTCAGATTTGACTGATCATGGGTTGGGGAGAGAGAAATGGCTGACAGACAATGCAATATTACAACACAAAGTACCTGTACCACGTGGGAAACACTTAATGTAACGCATAAATGCGTGTAACTAATGTAAATTAAGCAAGGTAGTACACATAGGCCATGAAGTGTTGGCGAAATAACACATTGGCGAACCAGTGGGTAATCCATGGTATAGTGCTTAAATGGTATAAGTCCTTTCTTTCAAACAGAACCTGTTTCTTTACTTTGTGGGGTTCCACAGGGGTCGATTCTCGGCCCGATTCGGTTTTCTTTGTATATGTTACCCCTTGGATCAATTTTTCTTTGCTGGACTGTTTACAAGATTAAGCTATGGCTGTCCTTAAACTTTTTAAATCTGAATGAAGACACAACTGAAGTTTAATTTTTTATCTGATTTGGGCAGTTTAGACCCTTTTTGTAAGTCAGTAGTGTGGAATATAGGAGTTCTTTTTGATAGTGATCTCAAGTTTGATAAACATATTTATTCTGTGGTTATATCATGTTTTTATCACTTGAGATTAATAGCCAAGGTGAAACCATTTTTGTCCATGCATGATTTAGAAAAAGTAATTCATGCCTTTGTATTCACAAGGTTAGATTACTCCAGCTCATTAATTGTTGGCATAAATCATTGCATTACCGCTTACAACTGGTTTAAAATGCTGCAACGAGGTTTTTGACAGGTTCTGATAAGAAAGATCATATTACCGATTCCCTATAGAATTAATTGTAAAAAAAAATTGATTTGGTCTATAAATCATTACATAGTAGGGCTCCACTGTACTTGGTGGAACTGATTGAGAAAAATGAGGCAAAACGTTCTCTAAGGTCAGCTGTCCAGAACTAAACACTGAAGTAGAGATCAAGCTTTTGTAGCGATCGCTCTGAAACTCTGGAATGAATCACCGTTTTCTCTCAGATCAGCTCCCACATTAAGTGTTTTTAAACACAAGCTTAAAGAACATTTCATTGCATTAGCATTTAACGGGGTACAGACATTACTCTGTATATTGAATTTGTGGAGTTTATTTCACTGTCATTTTATGTTTTGATTCTGTTTTATTATGTGTTTACTTATTTTACAGCACTTTGGTCAATGGTGGGTTGTGTAAAAGTGCTCAATCAATAAATAAAAATTAAAGAAAGATAATGATTAGATGATATTGAACTGAATCATTTAAACGGTTGATTCATTCAGAAAAAAAAAAAACAGCGTTATGTTTCCCAGAGAGACACAACGGTGTTTGAATTTTTTTTTTTGTCAAAATAGGCAATATGGCGTCTAAAGCATAAGTCTCTTAATTAACCTGAACTGTCGTAAAAAAAAAAAATCAATATAACATTTGTAATTATGTTTTTTTTGGAGAGTAAATAACAGCACTCTTCATGTGAAACTGATTAACTATATGAAGTTGTATAGATGTATACATTTTCTGCTCTCATATCTTGAATTAGTGATTATTCTAAATGTATTTTAATAGACTGAATCAGGCAGTGAAAGAACACACTGGATGTGACGATGATAACTGCGTCGGGCTGACACTAATGAAGAACACTTTGCGGTGGGTATAGAGAGGGCCACAGAGTTTGATGCTGATCATGTGACCCGCGGCTCTGAGCCGGTCAGATGTGTCTGCACACTCACGTGGAGAGCGTATGGACTCAGCGTCTTGCCGTTGTGGCAGTTGTGGAAGTCCAGGTTGTAGAGGCCCTGCGAGCTCGCACTCATCGTGAGACGGAACTGAGCGGGAGAGAGAAGACAGGAGAGGTTTGACATCAGTCACTGGTCTGTGTAACACTGTGTGTGTGTGTGTGTGTGGGCTCTCACCCTGAAGTTGTAGGAATCACCTTCTTGCTGCAGCTCCAGCCACTTCCCGTCAAATCTCTCCACCTGACGGGAACACGGTTCAAGAAGCAATGACAAAAACAGCTGCACACAAGAGTCATGAAACACCAGACTGCTTCCTCTCAGATTTGTGCTGCACGTCACTGAAGACAAATGTTTGCATCCTTTCAGTTTAATTATTGGAGAAAACGGATTAAATATTTTTGTCTTCCGTGTTTAAGATCTACACTGTGTTGACTATATCTCTCCGATGATGTGTTGGTATCTCATAATTACTAAGATGATAGACTGCATGTTCTTATCATACCAGAAGACGCTTTGCATAAATATTCACAACAGCACGAGCTGATGTCACTTAGACAGACACTTCAGATGCTGAGATCACACACATTACCTGAGAGAAATGATCAAAGGAGAGCGTTTGTTTCTGCTTTGTAAGAGTTCGGCACCAAAATATATGTTTGTGATGAGAAGTGCAAACGTCTGTGCATTCATTAGTGTTTTTAACTATGGGAGTGAAATGAAACGCTCTGAACACTAAACTGTGGTGACAGCAAACCAGTGCAGAAACAGTGGGATTCATGACCCTTTACACAAGCTTTAAAATCAGATTTAACAAACACACGGGTCTGTACCTTCTGGCTAACGGTGCTGCTGACAGCCGGCGTCTCTTCTGAATTCTCTTTCTGTTTCGTTGTCTGATCAACACTCGGCTCTTCTGGCTTCTCAGCCTCGTTATTTTCTCTTTTGGTCCTTGCTGAGAAACACAGACACCATCAACAGCCTTCAAACACACACACACACACACACACACACACGCAGTTCTTTTACCTTTCTCTCCATCGAGTCTGGACTCCAGCGTGAAGTTATAATGACCAAAGTGCCTCACTTGGACTCTGCACACATCCACCATCACAGTTACCAGTTCATCTTCACAGTAGCTAACACTTTATTTTACAGTGTCTTGTTACATGTACCTACTACTAGAATAACAAACATGATGCATAATTACATGTAAGTAGCCCTTATCCTAACCCTACGGCAAAAACATGTAGTTAATTCATTTTTCTGTAATAGAATTGAAATGTAGAATAAATACACTGTAAATAGGACACCTTAAAGTAAAGTGCATCCAAATACTCCTGTACATGTTATCATTACAGTTATCAATAAAGTGTAACCTCACAGTATAAAATGTGTCACGTTCATAATGATGTGTCAGGCTTTATTCATTCAGTGATGGAGAAGCTAAAACCCAAACAAAACTGTAGTTAAAATCATTTTTTGAAGTTAATAACCAGCTCAGACAAGCGACCCCGGGGTCACGATGGGCCGGTGTGTTTCTCCTCACCGCTGGACAGGACTCACCCGTGACGCTTGGTGTCCATGATGAAGAGGATGAGCTCAGTGTCATTCTTACTGTTCTTCAGCTTACACTCCTGCCCATCCTCCTGTAGAGAAACACACACACACACACACACACACACGTCAGGAACACGAGATGAACTCAGGACAGAGAGAAGAGACACAGACACTCACGGTGTTGGACAGGATACCACTCACTCGAGACCAGGACAGACTGAAGCCCACCTGCAACACAAGACCACAGCAGCTGATGAATCACACACACACACTCTCGTTCTCACACACACACACACACACACACACACTCACTCACCGTCCCGGGGTCACTCTTCTCCTGGGGCAGTCTCAGAGACAGCAGGTGGACGTCCAGATAGCCATCCGGAAAATAACCGAATGAGTTCAAGTGGACCACAGACCGCGTCTCATTCTGAGAGAGAGAGAGAGAGAGAGAGAGAGAGAGAGAGAGAGAGAGAGAGAAGAGGGAGAGAGAGAGAGAGAGAAGAGAGAGAGAGAGAGAAAAGAGAGGGAGAGAGAAGAGAGAGAGAGAAAAGAGAGGGAGAGAGAGAGAGAGAGAGAGAGAGAGAGAGAGAGGGAGAGAGAGAGAGAGAAGGGAGAGAGAGAGAGAGAGAGAGAGAGAGAGAGAAGAGAGGCGCTCAGCATGAAGAGTTCATTATGTGTCAACATATGTACATATGAGAATCCCTAAATAATTCAGTTTATGACAGAGTCGCTACACAAGAGAAAGAAATGATAGAAACCATCAGATAAATGTGACCCTGGAGCACAAAAACACTCATAAGGGTATTTTATTTATTTATTTATTTATTGAGATTTAGGCCATAAAATAATCGTTCCATTGATGTATGGTTTGTTAGGAGAAGATACAAATATTTAATGATCTGCAATCTGAGGGTGCAAAAAATGCATATTACTAATCAAAAATGAAGTTCAGATATATTTACGGTAGGAAATTCACTAAATATCTTCATGGAACATGGTCTTTACTTAATATCCTAATGATTTTTGGCATAAAAGAAAAAGCTATAATTTTGACGCATACAATGTATTGTTACTTATATACCTCAGCTACTGAAGACAGGTACATGTGTGTAAATAAAACCCATAAATCATCAAATAAACCAAATGAAGGCTACAGAATAAATCATTAAATCGATTTTAGTCAAAATTAATGTAAGCCATAAATACACAAATAGGCTACTTTTGTAAACAACAAATCATTACGCTTTTGAGGTCAAGGATTAAATACGTGAAACAGATTAGATAAATTAATGATTTTATCTAAAATAAATAATTACATAAGGGACACATGAGACACATACCATATGTAAAACACAAGTTTAAACAAGGGATATAAATCACTAAATAAATGATAAAGCAATAAATTCATCTTTATGAACAATGAATCTTTATTTAAGTAAGATAAAAGAGTTACGTAAACCAAATGCTTAAATAAAGGAGATCATTTATTAAAGAAGCTGAATTCATTAGACAAGTCAGTAAAAAGTGAAATAAACGAGACATATCTGAAATCATGTTGAATAACTGTATAAGGAGCTGATGGAGTATAAATAAAGAGAGACGCCCTTGTCAAAAAATCCTAAAGGATTCCAATAAGAAAACTGTACAGGATTCTAATTGGATTTTCTATCATATTTTGGAACCGTTCCTATAGGATTCTGATAGGAATAGTCTTGTAGGACAAGACATAAATATCCTGTAGGATCATTCCTATAGGATTTTAATGGGATCCAGTTGGGTGACTGTTTATATGGGATTTTTTTTTTTATTCTAAAGGTACACTTTTCCATTGTATTTGTTTTATGAACAAATAGTACTTGCATTTTGCCTAAACTCATCCTGATGTAGACATTGTTCATTGTACGTTGCACGACCTTCAGTAACATTGTAAAAAACATAAGAGGTGATTTGTGCAGCAATACAGCATTAGTGCAAAAATTTATAAGGGACTGGTAATGAATTGATCACACGCACACACAATATGTAGCATTTGTGCTTCCAATGTAAATATACACTAAACCAGTTCTAGACCCAAAGGGAGGAACATATCTATAGTGAGGAGGAACATATAAAGTGTATACAGGAGACCAGAAGTTGAATATAAAAATAACACTTTACTGTAACAATAATAATAATAATAATAATAATAGCAAATACAATCACATCACAACACAGAACAATAAAACATCAAACAATATGTAGAATATGATATTGTAACTCAGTATAATACACCTCAAAGGGAACTTAAACTGTTCATTTCATTTAATACAGTACTATTTGTGTGTAATGTAAAAACAGAGAGAGAAAAAAAAAGCAAAAGCAATCGCTAATGCTCTGTCAAACGAACATGTGCACGATTATTTCCTGGTTTTAGATAAGCCAGCTCAGTCATTTCGAGTCGTACTGTGCTTTAAGGGGAGAGCACTTTTCTCAGCTTCTCTACAAAATCTATTCACAATTTGAAAAAAAATCTTTGTTAATCTAAGAGGACCAAACGTCCACATTTACCATTTCAGAAATGACCAACGCGAGTGTTAAATATTAAGCCGGTAAATCTGCTAAATTTTTCTGGACTCATTGCTTCGATTGACAGTAAAACCGCCATCTATTCGCCATCTATTCTCTTGTCATGCGTGTCTTCATGTACACACAAATATCACGGGAGAACTGTATCATGTCAAACTTTTTAACTGGAACATAAATCCTAACCTGCACAACAGAACATATTAATCCATCAATACAAATAAAGCGGTACACAAAACCATAAAGCACAATTCAAAACGCTCAAAATGTTGGCAGAACAGGCATTTTGTACTCGCTACTTCAGTGTTTTATACAATTACATTTTATTATAAATGGCATACATTATTATTTCATTAATATCAGTTGTTAAATTAGCTTTTGCTATGTAAAGTTATAGGCAAACAGCAGATACAGTAACTAGATCAACAACTCAGCAACAGATATAATTTCTTCACCCAAAATGGTTCGTTTGAAAGTGAAAGTGAAAGTGAAAATGGGATGCAGCTCAGATAAGTATCATTATTTCTTCCTTTTTAGAGTATTTCAATACATTTTTAACAAGTTTAACAACGTTAATCACTCGATTTCTCAGCTTCCTCACCTGACCGTTACCGTTCAAATTATGCACGCTACAGTGTCACGCGCACTACTACATTCGGATTTCTTAAAGGGGAAGCGTCACGACAATATCATTATAGATGTTTGTGTTTCTATGAATTCTTAGTCACATGTAATACATTTTAACTTATTCGGATATTATATCAATTAGAATATTTTCCTTACTGTATTTTGATTTATATATATATATATATATATATATATATATATATATATATATATATATATATATATATATATATATATATATATATATTTGTGTATATATAGGCTGCATTTTTATGGGTTACAAATACACACACACACACACATACACAGTGCTACTCTAAAAAAGTAATTAACAGAATCAAATAAGATCCTACAGGACAAAGTGAATTTCCATTTAAAAATCACAATGTCCAATACAAATCAATAAAAGATCACATGAAAAAATTAAATCCCATTAAATTAAACACAATATCCAATAAGATTCTAAACATCAAATAAAATCCTACAGGACAAAGTGAAATTCCATTAAAATGAATCAGAATGTCCAATAGGATTCTAAGAATCCAGTAAGATCCAATAGAACAAAGTGAAATTCCATTAAAATCAACCAGAATGTCCAATAGGATTTTAAGAATCCAGTAGGATCCAATAGGACAAAGTGAAATTCCAATAGGATTTTTTGACAAGGGACAGACCTTGAGTGTGAGCTGGTGGATCCTCGCGCTGATCTCTGACGCCATCAGGATGAAGATCACCACACTCAACAGAGACTTCATCATCATCATCATCCTCCTCCTCACACGCTGTGTGCCGATCACTGAGCCGTCAACAATCAATCTGTCTGCCAGAGGGTCGACACTCACTCATTGGATCGCCAGTTTGTTTCCAAACTCTTCCAGGTGAACCTCCACTTCCGGGACGCGTGAGCGAATACTATAGACAGTAAAAGAAATAGACACAGCGACCCCATTGGAACTCAATGCGCTACTTGCACTACTTCCGCGTTCTTTTCAATAGGGCTTAGTCAGTCCCGGTTTAGCAATGGCTGCGTTCTACATCCGCTGTCTCCAGGATCTCCCTAAGATTAACGTTACCGATGTGCATCGTATTTGCAAAAAATCAACCACAGCTCCATCCAGCAAGCTGGGGAAAGGCTTTAAATTAAACGCAGCCTCATATATACACGGTTATGAAGGTAAGCAACATTTACTGTTAATTAGCTTTCAGTGCTAACTGTTAGCTAACTATAAACAAACATATGTTTTAATTGTTTTCATCGTATATGTTTGTGTTATTGTTATCAGTTTCAAATAAACACAGGCTGTCAGGGGAAGTCAGCGTTAGAGCTTACAGGTCAATGAGGAAGAATGAGGCACCACACAATTTGATAGTATGCTAGATATAGGGTTCACCGTTCTCCAAACCAAGTTCAGGTGTTCAAGTGTGTTCAAATATTCAAATGTGTTCAAATATTCATGTGTTCATTTTCTTGAAGTATTACAAATAGGGGGACCATACGTGCCATTTTTCCTGGACGCGTCCTTGCCAGGATTTCTGTATTGCTTTAATTCAAAGTAGCTCGAGAACGTTTTGAAAACATAAGGAACAGATGTCATACACCAATCGGTCTCCACGCAAACAAAGCCAAAATCTAGATATTTTAGGCAATGTAGAAATCCTGGCCAGGACGATTCCTGGAAAAATGTCTCTTATGGTCACCCTAATTTCAAATAACAAGGAGGTTTTGCAGAAGAATCATAATGTTGTCAGTCTGAATTTGAAATCTGTATTAAGTTCCCTGTATGGTTCCAGCATTAAGTATTAAATAAACCCAGAGTAGCCATGGAGTAATCTACTCCTGCAAAGCCAACTTGGTTATTGTTCTACTAAAATTAACATGCTACTAACTTGGACTTTATTGGTAAGAAATACAAGTTAATTATTATATATGTATTTTTTTAGGTTGGACTCCGGGATGCTTCACCTGTGGTGCTCACACAAAGCAAGTGTTCATGTGTGGCAGGCACTGCTTTGTGCAATCACACGGTTGCCTAACTCTTTCAAAGTGCTCATTTTTCCCAGCTTAATTTATCTGTTGTACCCCCTGTGCTTAGCTGCACTGAAAGAGAACAATCCTGGCATAAACCACGAACAATGGTAATTAAAATCCGAATTTTAGCCTAATCTATAAGACTGTATAATCACAATATGTGACATTGTGAAACTTAGACTAAAATCTCAATGTAATTCTGAGATCAGGAGCATCAAAGTTAAATTTCATCCATTTAATTCACCATGATTTCAATATTTGACATGATCTTATTCAGTTCATATTAAAGATATCAAAGTTATATTCTCACAGAATGTGCTTTACATTATGTTGGATAATTTTATGTAGAAACAGTTTTTTTTTTTTTTTTTTTTAAGTGCATTCTATGTTTGTAGTTTCAACATTGTCATTCTCTCTAATGTTACTTGCATTTGTCTGTCAGGGTGTAAAACCAGGCCCCATCAATGCCATGGTCATCACAAGACCAGTAGCAAATCGTACTACACAAGGTGGAGTGAGGTAAGTTCAGCAACCATTTTTTTTTTCTTTAGTACAAGGATGCTGAAGACAAAGATAATTTGTTTAACAGCATAAGGTCTTGCAATGAAATGCAGCAGTGTTCTTATGCATTTAGAAAAATACATAGTATAAAAAGTATAAATATAGTAATTAGAGCTATAACTAATGTAATGTTAGCAACAACAATTTTCAAGCTAAACATTCCCCTACAGAAGTGGACTCTATAGAGGGATGGTGGGCCTTTTACCAGATCCATGCATGTTTAGAGTTGAGGAGGCATACGCAGTATTCAACCTTGAGGACAAGCCACTTGTTACCACCATGAACATGTCACCTGACAAGCCACTTATAGAAAGTGCATTCGGGTTGGTCCAGGAAGGAAGCGTGTTGTCCTACCAGCAGCCTGTCTTAACATCACGGTACATCACACTACATGATGCCCCATCAACTCCACCTTTGCCTCTTGAAGGACATCATCTTGCTCCATCTAAATGCATGTTTGTTTGCACCGAGGAGGAGCTCTTACACCTTCAAAGTCTAAACACACCATTAGATATGGCTAAGAAAATTGAAGAGGCAACACTTGCGAGCAAAGCTCTTGTCCTGACTGGCATCAGCTTCACAGATCAAGAGTAACAGCTTCCAGGTTTCGGGAGATAAGTCACGTCAGAGGCCTGGGCTCTGCAGAGTCCCTCGCAGAGCGAATCATCAGAGGAAGCCGACAGACGGCAGAGATGAGAAGAGTGCTGAAATGGAGTCGGAGGTAACCGTGGAATACAGCAAACTGAAAAATGTTAACTACTCACCCTGTGGTTTAATCATCCATCCAAATGCTCCCTGGCTTGGTGCATCCCCTGATGGTGTGGTCTTTGATCCAACTGACAGTCCTCAATTTGGACTTGTTGAAATTAAATGTCCTAATGTCTGCAAATATATGCAAATGGACAATGGGTTTCTCACCCTAAAAAAGGGCCATGCATACTATTACCAAGTGCAGGGACAGCTACTGGTCTCAGGAATGCAGTGGTGTGATTTCATGCTGTGGGCCCAGGAGGATTATTTTGTCCAGCGTATCTACAGTGACACTTCAGTGCACAAATTTATTAGAGAGAAGGTGGATTATTTTTACTTTTACACATACATGCCTAAATACTTGTCAATGAAACAGTAACTGAAATTAAAGAAAGATAAATTACATCTGTAAAACAACACTCAAACCTGTTAATAAATGTTTATTTGTATGATGTCTGTTTCTTATGTTCAATTCCATTCTCTTATTTGTACAATGTCAGTTTCATTTACAGTAAATTTCATTTATCTTTCTTCTCATAAGTTTTTTTTAAATAAACCGATTCAGAGTTAACTTAAAAAATGGCAATGAAATAGTAACAGTTAAAGCAGTGATCCTCAAATCTGTGTTACGAGATCCACTTTCCTGCAGAGTTTCGTGGTAACCATAATCAAACACACCTGCCTGTGATTTTCTAATGATCCTAAAGACATTGATTAGCATGCAGGAAAGTGGATCTCGTAACCCAGATTTGAGGATCACTGAGTCAAAGTAAGCCATAAATGTGAAATAGCATACAAGTACTCAAAATAAACAGTCATATAAGAGTTGATCTCATTTGATCCATGTCTTCACTAATGCCTTGTTTTGATAATTTGACAACAAACATGCAACTGTAAAAAGTTGATTAATGTTAACACTTTGGGAAAGTGTGATGACACAATCAAAAAGTTTGTTTTGTTTAATCCTCCTGATGACTCGTTCCACATGCACACGCAGTCTTGCTATTGCCTGTGTTTCTTTCACCTGGTGTGCTGGCATCTGCTTTAACCTGGAGAGAAACGGTGGACAGTACACTTTGCAACTGACACAGTCACTAATCAGAAAGCCTTTATCAACCATAACTGCCATGTCTTCTGTCAGTCTTTTTGTTATCCCACACTGTTTAAAGAGCTCCCTGTCACTCATTGACCCAGCATAAAGCTGAGAGACAAATGTCACTGGTCCATGAGGAGCTATTCCAATGAGGCATTTCATTGTGCAGTGAGATTTGTAATTTGAGTACATTTCACTTTGGAGTAGTGGTTAGGACGGTGTTTGACATCTGATCTCAGTGCAGTCAATGATGACCTGTGTGTCTGGGAAATCTGTGAACTCTTCAAGGAGGTTAGATTTCACATCAGCTGCTGAAAGCCACACACACACTGATCCCAGCAGTGTATAGAGGTAGTTTGTCCACGTCGAAATTATTCTGCTCACTGTGGAAGGATGCATATGAAATCGGTGTGCCAGGTCTCTCTCCTTTCAACCAACTGACAGGTAGATAAGGAAAAGAAAAAACTCATCGATTGGCTGCAGCAGCTGTCTCTGGAAAAGTAAAACATGCGTGAAAGGTAAGTTAAGTGTATAAAAACATATAGATAACACATTGTAAATACTGCCCTGTACTGTGTTTTGTAAATGTACAGTCACACTTATCGTGTGCATGCAAGTATATAACCTACCTCTGATGGTGGCAGTACACGTGTGATATCTTCATGCTTTCTAGCAGCAGATTTCGATCTGGACACACGAATGATTTTGTGCACGCATGGCTCGATTAGCCACCAGAATGACATCAGGTGACGGTAGCTGGGAAACCTGTAAGCAGAAGTCTTATACTGAATACATTTACAAATTGTTTACATACATCTAAAACTGAGTATATGTGATCACATCTAAATGTAAGATTCTACCAATGTTTAGAATTACCTTGTGTAAAATCTGATGTCCTCATCTGAGCCGAAAAACCGCTCCAATCCAAAATCACGCTGAACGTGTAGCTCATGTAGCTGTTTTTCAGCTCCTCCACTTCATTAGAGAGTTCGTCTACTTTAGCACATGCCAGGTCTAATGAAGAAGGCTCAGGAATGCTACAGTAATCATGATCCATTGTTACATCCATGGGTACGGGTTCAGCGGATACCACTTCGGCAGGCCTCTCTCTCCTCTCCCACACACTGGGCCGCAGTGCTTTAACTGTGTAATTATTCCAGGCAAAGAGCACTGGCACAGCGCCAGTTACTAACTTTCTGGTGTTTGCGGTTCACTAAACTGATCAATGCTAAAATGTTTACAAAAATCGTCTCGGCGTATGTTCACAAGCCACCGTTTTCTAATGTCGACATCTGCATGAAAACTGTGAAAACTTAAAGTTCCGTTGAACTTTGCAGAAGATGTACATAGCGGAACACAACAGTGTGCGCTGTATACCTTCTCCTGTCTCTGAAATCTATAAACACACTTTTTTCGTAACATTTTCTCCAAACGCCAAAACAATGGCCGACAACCGGAACTCAGCGAGCCCTATTACTTCAAAGCGGAAGTAGTGCATTGAGACAAGTGAAGCCCATTTTTAGCGTTTTTTAGCACTTCCGTTTCTGACGCGCAGACTCAAACTAAGCTTGATGACGTCAGCAACCTGTCTGACAGATGTAAATCTTCTAGTAGCTGTGCGTGCAAACTGCCATCGTTAATCTTGCAGAGACGGTGAGCTTGAGCGGGGAGTTGTTTGGCGTGAGTGAGCAGGACTAAGTATTCTGATTAATTATTTTGTATAGTATTTTAAAATGTAACGCCAGTACGCCATATTAAGTTAATTGCCTGCGAGCTTCTCCTCCTGTCTGTACGGTAATGCGACAGAGAGTCGAGTGGTTATGACGCAATCGTTAGCCTATTTTTACAAAAACTGTTTCTACGGGGCCATAATGTAACATAGAAGGTAATGGAGCCCTTTATACATTGTCGTGTATAAATAATGGACAAACGGAGTCTTTAAATGCCTCAGATGTAAGGTTATTCGCTGTCAAAGTGACGCCAAAATGAATGGGAATCAATGGGAATGCTAACGCAAGTGAAGTTCTGCTACAAGATGGCGGCACGCAGCCGACTTCAACTTCCGGTCGACTTCCTTGCCACCTGGCGAATACACGTCATCACCGACCACGGGGGCGCGCGCGGCACAGTGTTGCGAGACGTACGATAATTATCGTATTTGTACAATAAGTTTTACCTCTGTACGATTATACGATCAATAATGAAAAAAATCCAGTAATGTACGATAATTTCAGAATTTTATGAAAATGTAAATGATGGTAGTTGCAGTCATAGGGCTTCTTTACTCATACACTAAATCGGCTCATTACAGACACACTAAATGCGTTCGTGTGCACCTGAGGGTGTGTTAAGAGAGTGCCCTGCTTTAAAGCCAATGAGCACTGTTGCGCTCAAAGACTGCAAGAACTTCTTCAACATCTGGCAACACGCAGGATTGTGATGACAGCGGCTCAGAGGTGGAGTTAACTGCACCACGGAGAAACAGCTAAATTCCTTCTTCACTAGACGCGACAAAGCAAGTGTTAAAAATAATGTTAATATGACTTTATATGCGCTGCGACGCAGACAGTCACTGAAAATAATGGGATAGTATTTTGTCTCACTACTTCCGTCCAACAATAGTTGCAGGTAATTTGCAGGTCGTGTCAAAATGTTGTTGGTTAAGAATAGAAAAATAACTCTTTTGACTCGTGTACGATAATTTTCTTCCAAATACGATAATTTTGAACTTCTGGTACGATACTTGGACATTTCCAATCTGGAAACACTGGCGGGAGGACACGCTTCCTCAGGAAAACAGTAACTGGATAGAGTTGATATTATAAATGTATAAACTATCTGCAAGCTGCCGAGCGTAATCTATAAACACCTTTCTGATATAAAAGGACATTTTCGATGGCGGCGTTTTTAAATAAACTGGTCGACTTTTTCCATTTATATATATACATGAACTTTATTGAACAATGTAAACACTACAACTTGAAATTGCCTGGTACAAAATGCAGAATTCGTTATTCAGACAACAGACAAGCATCATAATATGTGAAAAGAAAGAGAGAAAGAAGAGATGGGGAATAATAATAATAATAATAAATATAGCTGCAAGCTGCAATTGCGGGGCCAAGCACTCCAACAGCAAATTGAGGAGCTTAGCATGGCATGGGGCATCAGACCAAATGCAATAATGAGCAATTACAACAATAAATAATAAAAGCAATTTTAGAATGATTGTATTTCAAATGGCTAAAAAATCATAAATCCAACTACTAGTAATATTATTAAATGGCTTATCACTTTTGACCAACAGGCAGTGCTGTAATCAAATCGTTTTGGTGTGTTCTGTGTGAGGTGGCAATGGCAAAGTTTGTCGTTATTATTTCAAAGCATCTGAGTCAATTTGGCAACATGCCTAAAATTTGTAGAAGCTCTGTACAAAAACATTTAACATACAAGTTTCATTTAGTGACATGAAATCCATAAAATTTTGTTAGCACAGTCTAAAGAGGAGTTAAAAAAAAAAAAAAAAAAGGTTTTCAACATGAATCAGAATGGCGGACAGGAAGTTCAGCCATTTATGGTTCAGTCAGTTATCAATGTTCTTGACATGTTCCAAGGAATCTAGCAAACTCATTACAATATGATGATGTGTGCAAAAGTTATTATCGTTTTTATAAAATGGTTTATAACTTTTTGAGTACCATCAGGGCATGGTGGCAAGATGCTTACCGATTTTAATAATAAAAAAGTCTAAGCATTCTTAAAATATTGAATTTTTTGACAGAATTCAAAATGGTTGAAGCCCAAAATGGCATACATGCGAACTTTGGATATGGTTTGACTCGAATCTAAAGAGACCAGTTGAATGGTCAAACCATTCAGAAGTTATTAGCAAGAATATGACTTTTTCGTATCTTATTCATATCATAGAATTTGTTTACGGGCTATTCCAGAATGGTTTGACTAATGGTAAAGTAACATTTTGACCGCAAGTTCTAAGATGATCTGGTTCAAATTTTGTGACAATCGGTTCAACAACCTAGGACAAGTTCGAAAAAGTTGGAACAATTAAAGATAGCGAAAAAACTAAACCTTGCGATTTTTTAATGTCTCGGCAAGAGTCAGGGTATTTTCCTTCTGTGGCTTATGGTTCAAAAGTTATTAGCATAAAATGTTTGATACTTTGGACAAGTGGTGGCGCTAGAGAGTTTGAGTTAGAGACTCCAAATTTGCAATTTATGACTTTTCTCACTGTTCTCTATCAGTGTGCCAAATTTCACAACTTTCACAACTTTCTCGGAAGCAGTTCTATGGGCTGACATAGACTTGCGGTGAAAAAAGAATAATAATAAAAAGAAATTCTAATGGATACAATAGGTGCCTATGCACCTTTGGTGCTTGGCCCCTAATTACAATAATAAATACATTACAAATGATAAAATAATAGGGGTTTTTCAGCAAGTTTAAGATTTTCTAATAAAGGAACACTCCACTATTTTTGAAAATTTTCCAACTCCCCTAGAGTTTTCAAATCCATTCAGCCAATCTCCGGGTTTGGCGGTAGCACTTTAGCTGTAGCTTAGCATAGATCATTGAATATCTTATGAGTGTGTGTAGCCTACGGACTACATTGAAGAGGTCTCTTTAGCTACAAAAAAAGTTTTTCAGAGCGGCTCACAGTTAATTCTGCTGCTCCATGTGAATTACCATTACACCAATATCGTGGCATTAAAATGTAATGTTGTACAACACTGAAACGCTGTATTATTATTTTATTAATGTACAACTGACAAAATTCAGTAGAACTGAATATCATCAGGAAACATGATGTTAGCTTTCAGTGTTATGCTGATGATACTCAGCTCTATATTTATTTGCGGCCCGGTGTAACACACCAATTTGAAAAACTAATAGAATGCATAGTCGATAGTCGATATAAAAAACTGGATGGAGAGTAATTTCTTACTGCTAAATTCTGAAAAAACAGAGGTGTTAATTATAAGACCTAAAAACTCTGCTTGTAATAACCTAGAACACTGTCTAAGACTTGATGGCTGCTCTGTCAATTCTTCGTCATCTGTTAGGAACCTAAGTGTGCTATTTGATAGCAATCGTTCCTTAGAAAGCCACGTTTCTAGCATTTATAAAAAACTGCATTTTTCCATCTGAAAACTATATCTAAATTACGGCTATCTGGGTCAAGTCACCTTTATTTATATAGCGCTTTAAACCAAATACATTGTGTCAAAGCAACTGAACAACATTCATTAGGAAAACAGTGTGTCAATAATGCAAAATGATAGTTAAAGGCAGTTCATCATTGAATTCAGTGATGTCATATCTGTTCAGTTAAATAGTGTCTGTGCATTTATTTGCAATCAAGTCAACTATATCGCTGTAGATGGAGTGACCCCAACTAAGCAAGCTAGAGGTGACAGCGGCAAGGAACCGAAACTCCATCGGTGACAGAATGGAGAAAAAAACCTTGGGAGAAACCAGGCTCAGTTGGGGGGCCAGTTCTCCTCTGACCAGATGAAACCAGTAGTTCAATTCCAGGCTGCAGCAAAGACAGATTGTGCAGAAGAATCATCTGTTTCCTGTGGTCTTGTCCTGGTGGTCATCTGAGACAAGGTCTTTACAGGGGATCTGTATCTGGGGCTCTAGTTGTCCTGGTCTCCGCTGTCTTTCAGGGATGTAGAGGTCCTTTCTAGGTGCTGATCAACCATCTTGTCTGGATATGTACTGGAGCCGGGTGACTGCAGTGACCCTCTGATCTGGATACAGACTGGATCTGTTGGCTACGGTGACCTCGGAATAAGAGCGAAACAGACTAATATTAGCGTAGATGCCATTCTTCTAATGATGTAGCAAGTACATCGGGTGTTATGGGAAGTGTTCCCGGTTCCGGTTTACCTAATCAATGCAGCCTAACAACCACAACGATCTGACAACATGAGAGGGAAATTACTGGCATATAAAGGGAGGTGAAATCAATCGAGCTAACTTTTTAGACACGGAGCGGAAAGGAATATTCTTAGTAGAAAGCCACACTTTTTGACCCATGACGTAAATGGGAGGCTTTGACCGGTGGCGATCGGCCTTGGCCTTCATGCGCCCCCCTGCTTGGAGTATAGTCTCACGGGCTCTAGTCCAAGTACGGCGGCACCTGTGGACGAGTGCGTGAGCGGAGGAGACCGCAACTTCGGATTCCAGACTCTGAAAAATTGGTGGCTGGTAACCTAAACTACACTTAAATGGCGAGAGGCCTGTGGATGACACTGGCAACGAATTGTGGGAGTACTCCACCATAGAAAGCTGTTGGCTCCAGGATGACAGATTTTTGGCAACCAGAAATCGCAACATTCTCTCGAGGTCCTGATTGGCTCGCTCAGACTGACCATTGCTCTAGGGATGATAGCCCGAGGACAGACTGACCGTGGCCCCCAGTAATTTACAAAATTCTCGACTCAGTGGGCAACCAGGGGGATGCGTTACGCCTTCTAAGGTTGTCTTGACCTTCGATTCGATCTCCCATACCAGAGTGGAGATGACAACTTTCTCAGGTAAAATACACTCAGGAGTGACCAGGCGTTCGGATGGATCAAAAATACGAGATAAAGAGTCGGGTTGGATGTTTTTAGACCCCGGGCGGTACGAGAGGGCAAAATCAAAACGTGCGAAAAAAAGAGCCCACTAAGCCTGCCTGGAGTTGAGTCTTTTAGCTGATCTGATGTATTCAAGATTCTTATGGTCGGTCCAAATGATAAAAGGTACCCCAGAACCCTCTAACCAATGACGCCACTCCTCCAACGCTAACTTAACAGCCAAGAACTCTCTGTTACCAATGTCATAATTACGTTCGGCAGGCGATAGTCGATGAGAAAAGAACGCGCAGGGATGCATCTTATCATCTGCGGAAGCGTGTTGTGAAAGCACTGCTCCTACTCCCACCTCTGACGCGTTGACCTCCGCCACAAACTGACGTGTGGGGTAAGTCAGGGGTGACAAGAATGGGAGCCGAAACGAAGCGACTTTTGAGGTTGGTGAACAGTGCCTCGGCAAAGGTCAAGGCAGTCAGAGGTGCGACTAGTTGGCTGAAGTTGCGAATGCAATGCTGGTAAAAATTGGCAAACCCCAGAAACTGCTGTAGGGCCTTACGGGAATCTGGACTTGGCCAATCTACCACAGCCTTAACCTTGTCAGGGTCCATGCGCACTCCCCCAGAAGAGATGATGTACCCTAGGAAGGGAACAGACTGTGCATGAAACGAGCATTTCTCCGCCTTGACAAAAAGCCCAATCTCTAAGAGTCTCTGGAGCACTGAATGTGTTCCTGGAGAGACGAAGAAAAAATCAATAAATCATCCAGGTAAACATATATGAATTGATCTACCATGTCTTTCAACGCGTCATTCACGAGTGCCTGGAAAACCGCTGGGCTGTTGGAAAGCCCGAAGGGCATAGCCAAATATTCAAAGTGCCCCCTGGGGGTATTAAAAGTGGTTTTCCATTCATCCCCCTTCCTGATGCAAACCAAATTATATGCATTGCGTAAGTCCAGTTTCGTGAAAATGGATGCTCCCTGCAACCTCTCGAAAGCTGAAGACATCAACGGCAAAGGATAAGAATTCTTTACTCGACGTTTGTCATCTCAGTCTTACCGGGAGGAGGGTCGATGGTGGTGATGAGGGCTTCTCAGAGGAGATCCCACCCGATAGTAGCCTCATACTTACTACCGGGCCTGCTCTTTTACCAGACAGGAGTGGATGAAGTGGCCCGCCCGGCCGCAGTATAGGCAAAGACCCTGGGATCTCCGCCTCTCTCTCTCCTCCCAGGATAGCCAAGCTCTCCCCATCTGCATGGGCTCCTGATCGAATGCAGGGCTGACCGCGCTCGCACCATCGGCCTGGTGGTTCTCTGAGCTGAGCTGTGGACGGCTGGGGCGTGTCAGCCGGGTAACGCGATTCAGACGCGCGTCCACTCTCAGGGCGAGTTCTATCAGTCTGTTCAGCGTCTCTGGTAAGTCCATGGCATAAATTTCCTTATAAACGCGGTCAGCCAGCCCATGCAGGAACATATCCCACTGCGCTTCCTCGTTCCAACAGCACTCTGCGGACAGGGTGCGGAGCCGAATGGAAAAATCCGCCACCGAGCCTTCTCCCTGTCGCAGTTCGGCGAGTAATCTGGCCACCTCCTTACCCGCCACTGCCCGATCGAAAACTCTCCTAATTTCTTCAGAGAGTGCCTGGAACGAGGTGCAGCAGTTGTGACCGTTCTCCCACACTGCCGTTCCCCAAAGCGCTGCTCTCCCTGACAGCAGGGTTAGTACAAACGCAACCTTCGTCTGTTCGCTCTGAAAAGTACGTGGTTGTAAAGCAAAATGCATGGAACATCTCATGAGGAATGCTCTACAAAATTCAGGCTCACCGGAATATCCCTCTGGTGTGGGTAGGCGTGGCTCTGGTCCTTCTGCTGCAGCAGGCGCTGGTGGTGGGGGAACGGGCGGTGTGGGGAGCGCAGTAGGAGTCCATAGAAGCTGTACCTGTTGGGTGAGCTCGGACACCTGCTTCACGAGTGCTTGCATCGCTCGACCTGTGCCTAAAATGTTTTCTCCCTGTTGGTACATACGCGAGATGCTGTGAGCGATGAAATCCTTGAGCTGAGAAGTGCTTGCTGCATCCATGGTTTGGTCAGATCATTCTGTGATGAAATAACAAGAGGATGCAAGGTGCAAGTAAACAAGGTTTAATAAATGAGAGTCAGAGTAAAGACACAGGTCGGGGACAAACAATCAGGTGGTGGTGAAGCAGGGACGAGATGGCGATCCGGTGGTGGTGTGGTGAAGAGTGTGTAGAAACCCAGGAACCGTGGAACATCCAGACGACACGAGGAACTGACTAAATCCAGATGAAACGAAGAACTGACCAATTCCAGACGGAGAACTGGGCTGATGAGACACGAGAACTGGACGCACACCAAGGAACAACCACAACGATCTGACAACATGAGAGGGAAATTACTGGCATATAAAGGGAGGTGAAATCAACGACAGCTGGACACACTAATTAACACAACGAGAAAACCACACCCACACAATTACACTCAAGCAGACACCTCAGTGTGAGACAGCCGATTCATGAACCGTGACATGCTGGTGTTATAGCTGTTATCTTTCTGTAATGATCTGCAGCGCTGAGCTCTCCAGACACGGAGAAACTCCTCATTTGTTCATAACCCCTCCTCTAGCCCCAGCTGGCTCGCTTTGTCCCAAGGTTGGCCACGACGAGGCACGATCAAGCCCCGGAAGTGACAGTGGAAACGCGACTGGTCCTGGCACGCACTAGCACGCCCGCTTTAAGCCTTACAGTGGAAACGCAGTTAGTGAGGATCTCACCTGGTCTACACACACTGACACAGTGCTGAAGAAGGCACATCAGCACCTTTTCTTCTTGAGACGGCTGAGTAAGTTTGGAATGAGCCCCAGCATCCTCAGAACATTCTACACCTGCACTATAGAGAGCATCCTGACCGGCTGCATCACTGCCTGGTTCAGAAACAGCACTGCTGGCACCTGTAAAGCTCTGAAAAGGGTAGTGCGAACTCCTAGCCACATTGTTGGAGGTGAGCTTCCCTCCCTCTACGACATCTACACCAGATGGTGCATAAGGAAAGTCCGGAGGATCATCAGTGAGCCACCCATCCCACAGACTGCTCTCTCTGCTGCCCTCAGGAAGACGTCTCCGCAGCATCCGATCCCACACTAACGGACTGAGGGATAGCTTTTTCAGGCTATCAGACTAATGAAACAGTCAGAACTGATAAACCCTACAGCATACTCCCACAATATGGTATGCCACACACTTCACTTTAACGTTTACAACTCAACACTGGACTATACATACACAATAATCATTTAATACAATAATCTACCTGTTATCACTGGATACCATCCGATGCACATCCATGACATTTCTGTAACCAGTTCACATACACTCTGTTGCACATTGACGTATTTTTATGCGTATATATGTTTACATAATGTAGAACGTGTATAGTTCTGTGTATAATGTGTAATGCTAACTGTATGTATGTACATATTGTGTTTAATGTGTAGTGTTAACTGTAAGTTTGTCTAATGGTACACTTTGTGTACTAACCATATGTATGTGCATATTGCATTTTCACTTGTTGAAGTCTGTTGGTTATATGTTTTTCATCTGCAATTTCTGGAGAAAGTTCCCAAGAATTTCACTCACCAAGGCACATGTGCTGTGGTGATGTGACAATAAAAGTGACTTGACCTGACTTCCTCTCGTTCAGCCCATTTAGATTTGACCGCTGTACAATCCTCTGAGCTAAATAATGCCAGAGAAACAATGAATGCCTTCACAGAACTGACGTGAACTTACTGAGAAATGTGCGTAACCGATAGACATCTAGAGAAAGATGACTTGTAGCAATTTATTGACACTGGCAGAATCTCACTTGGCTCTCAGTGCGCGAATGGTCTCCAAGCCCCGCCTCCACAAACAGCGCCCCATACTAATTGGAGGACACATCTGTCAGTCATATGTCTGTGTATTGTTCCTCTATAACTTTGTATTCAAGGACACAACTATCAGGATGTAAACAGATAACTTTTTATTCCACTTCTTCTTCGTAATCACTCTGCACTCAAACATCTTTATCTTCACCGTGGCCATAACATCTCCCCTTTTTAGATGAAAGTTAACTGTTTTAACAGAACCTTTAAATAATGCAATACCTTCAACAGTATGGCTACTAGGGCTGTAACGATACACCAAACCCACGATTCGGTTCGTATCACGATTTTTGACCCACGGTACGATACAAACCTCTATATGGGGGGGGGGGGTGCTTTCACAAAACAATTCTAAAGATATTCTGAGGAAAATATATATATATATTATATATATATATATAAATATATATATATATAATATATATTTTTATTAACCCTCTGGAGTCTAAGGGTATTTTTGGGGCCTGGAGAAGTTTTGTCATGCCCTGACATTTGTTTTTTTTTCAGTTTCTTATAAATATCTAAATGGTTAAAGTCTAATTTTAGTGTAATCAGCACAAACTGGGCTATAATAATATGTGAAATGCATGTATGATTGTGTTTTTGAGAAAAAAAATGTTAGTGAAAAACTAAAAATGTTAAAACACTTGAATAAGGCAAAAAACACACATAAAGAACAATGGGTTCCGGGATTTTTGAGAACTGGAGCTTGTAGCCTAGAATTTTTCTTTCTAAATTATGTGAAAATCATCTTGTTTACTCACTTATTGATTTAAATTTTCTAAGACACTTTTTGTTGGTAAAAGTCATATGCAAGTAGGCGTCAACTATCATGAATATCATTGTGATTTACACCTGAGAAGACAAATGCCCGCATAATGAGCTGCATAATGAGCCATTCAGTCAGCTGTCACTGAGAGGGAAGGGTTACAAGAAAGAATGTAACCCTTACATTATTATTATCATCATAATAATTATTATTAATATTATTATTATTAATGTTGAAAAGAGCTGAGAATATTTTTCAGGTTTTTTAGGGGGGATGTATTAAAAGAACACCATTTTTGTTACATTTGTTACAGTTACATTTATTTGTTACATTTATATTATTTACATCAAGCTTTTGAATGATATAGTATTGCATATTGTTATTGAAACTTCATAATATTTCACTTAATTATACATTTAGTCAGGAATTATAGTTTGGAAAGTCTAACTAGTAGGCTAAAATGTTTACACGTTATGTGAAAACTATTACAAGTATATAAATAAATATAAAGAGACTTACTCATGTTTATGATCTCTGCTGAATAGGGGACTTCATTCTTTTTTTTCTGAGGAAATCCATTTCTCAAATCCTCAACCACATCACATCTTTTTGGGGTGAATTATGTCTTATTCCTCTCATCGCGAAGCAAACAGTAAAATAAAAAGAACTTGAAGAAACAGTCTCGCTGCTTTTTCTTCTGTGTGGGCGTATTCAAGCCGAGCGCTTCAGTTTGAATTGGAATAGCGCGTTCAGCACGGGGGCCGTGGTCACATTAAATATAAAGAAGGGAGACGTGAAAAACAGACATCGCGTTGTTTTCATATGGATTACTTTATCACAGAATATTTGTTTTCGGCAGCACTTGTTTAGTTTAAAAGTAGAAATGTCAAGCTTTCTATAGATATCTCTCTCATGTCTCTTCGTTGAGTATTCACTGAGTTACAGTTCATTTTAATGACGTGTTTGTACATGACGATCAGCGCAGACAAAGGCTGCAGACAGCACACCTTGTTTGTTATCTTTATTTTATAAGTGAACAAAGTTTTGTTGTTATTATGTCTGTATCCAAAAAAAGTAGACCCTTTACAGATTCGATTGATGTATTGCTCTTATCTGTACGATTAAAACAGAAAGTGTAATTTAAGTTCCTTTCGGGGTTATCAGGAGAAAATGACTTGTAACGCGTATCCGCGTTAATCGACTCCTTCAAACGTATTTTATAATGTTAACTTCAAATAATATTTATAGTAATTTAAAATTGTGGAAGCATTGGATCTGGACAGGAAGGATAACTCTAGGAGGGGTGTGATTCTGCCTTCTCACATCGCGATACAGGTTCGTGGACCTGCGTATGGCGATTTCGATTTCATATTGCATATCGTTACAGCCCTAATGGCTACTAAGTTATTTCACTCACTTAACTTTTGATTTTACGAGTTTCTTCAAATCCTTTTTCAAACGTAAAAAAGTTCAAAGAGAAATGAACAGAAGATATTTTACTTCACAGTAGCCCTTTTTGTAGACTTTATCCTAAATTAACTGGAAAATTCAATAAATCAGAACATTACTTTTCTAATGAACATTTCACTTTTCAAACAGAAAGTTACTTTTTTTTTTTCTTTGTGGTGTGTATGCATGTGTTTCATGTTCAAAGGTCCAGTCTCTCAGGAGCCTTAGACAGTCTCCCTGACCTAGTCACCGTCATATCACCTGATGCTGGAGGCAATGGAACTTCCCTGAGGTGTGAACGGATGCGTCGCAGCCGTCCTCCCTCCGGGGTCTCCACCTCGTATGAGCGTGGTGTCTGTGCCTGACTAACAACAGTCCCTTTTGTGTGTGTGGGTTTGATCCACACATGCTGTTCAGGCTGGAGAGGTGGTAAGGTTTGAGTACGGTGACTCCGATTGAACGTTTGTTGCTGTTGTAATTTCAACACTGTGTCCTTTTCTCTGAACCTCTCAAGATCGGGCCACTGTGGTTGTAACTGCTCTGATGATATGGGGACTGGTGTTCGAATTCTCCCCCCCTTAACAGCAGCTGTGCTGGGGAGCTCCCGTGTGCCAATGGAGTGGCCCTGTAGGCCAGCAGAGCTTTGTGAAAATCTCCCTCTTTCACTAAGAGAGACTTAACTGTTCTAACGGCCCGTTCAGCCTCCCCATTGCTGCGGGGGTAACGGGGGCTGCTTGTCACATGGGCACATGTGCAAACTGAGTGAAATCGTGACAGGAGAATTGTGGACCATTGTCCGTGACGAGCACTTCTGGGCATCCATATCTGGCAAACACAGCTTTAAGTCTGGCAATAGTCTGTTTTGCTGATGTGCTGCCAAGTAGGGAACAAACTTCAATATAGCGAGAGAAGTAGTCTATCACAACTAAATAGTTCCCATTCCGCCATTGGAAGAGATCAGCAGCAACCCTCTGACATGGTCTGTTTGGTAGTTCTGTTGTGAGCAGAGGCTCGACTGGTGTTTGAGCTTCACATCTCTCGACCATTTGCTTTACAGCAGACGTGATACCTGGCCACCAGACTGATTCTCTGGCCATGGCTAGGCATTTGTTGATACCTTGATGTCCCTGGTGCAGTCACTGCAGGATGTCAGTTCTCATGCACTCAGGGATTATAAATCTCTCTCCTTTCATAAGCAGTCCTCATCCTTCATGCAAAACTGACCTATTGGGCCAGTAGGGCAGCAGCTGCTCATGCACATCTCGTCTGTGTCCCGGCCATCCATTTGCAATGTATCGGCTGAGATGTTTGCAGGTGTTATCTGACGTTTGTGCACTGTTAATCTGTTCCATCTTTGTTGGTGTGGCTGGCAGGCTTTCAACTATGCTGTCCAGGTAAGCTTTGCATTCTATTTCCAGGTCTTGCTCTGCCTCTGTGGCTGCGGTTGGAAGAGGTGCTCTGGACAGGGCGTCAGCTGTTATCAGATTTTTACCTGGAACATGGATAATGTTAAAGTTAAATCTGAGCAGCCTGAGTCTGAATCTGATAATCCTCGGCGGGAGGTCATCTAGTGCTCTAGATTTCAGAAGTGTTATGAGTGGCTTGTGATCAGTTCTTATGGTAAAGTCCAGTCCACTCACGTATCCACGCAAGCGCTCGCATGCCAAGGTCACAGCCAAAGCCTCCTTTTCTATCTGGGCATATCTTGATTCGGCTTTGCTCAGACTTCTAGAAATGAAGACGACGGGTTTCCACTCTCCATCTGTCTGTTTTTGTGTCAGAACACCTCTGAGTCCATATGACGAAGCATCCGCCGATACCATGGTTTCGTGATTTGGGCTGTACTGGGCTAACACAGTCTCTGATCCCAATTCCTTTTTTGTCTCCAGGAATGCTTTCTGTTGGGGGGCTCCCCATGTCCACCTGTTCTCCGTCTTCAACAGGTCACGATTGGGCTTTGTCAGATCTGGCAGTCGTCGCGAAAATTTGCCTACAAAGTTCACCATGCCCATGAAACGGTGAACATCCGCCACATTCTTTGGCTCTGGCATCTCCAGGATTGCCTTTATTTTTCCTGGATCAGCTCTGATGCCCTGAGAATTTATGACATGACCCAGGAAACGGATCTCTGTCAGGGCAAACTGGCATTTCTCATTTAGAGTGAGCCCAGCCTCTCTGAATTTCTGTAGCACCCTGTGCAGTCTGTCGTCGTGCTCTGCCTGGTCTTTCCCTATGACCAGGACATCATCAGCGTGACATAGGACTCCGTCAACACCATCAATCAGTTGAGAAATCCTCTTTTGAAAATGTTCGGTTGCCGATGACATACCAAAAGGTAACCTTTTGAAGTAAAAGCGCCCTTCTGGTGTGATGAACGTAGTTAACAGCATGGAGTCTTTGTGGAGTGGGACCTGCCAGAAGCCTGATGTTGCATCAAGCTTCGTGAAGACTCTGGCTCCATCCAGCTTGGCCAGTGTCTCATCCACTGCCGGTAAGATGTGTCTCTCTCTGATGACGCTCTCGTTCAGACGGGTTAAATCCACGCAAATACGAATTTTCCCAGACGTTTTCACTATGGGGACCATGCCCGCACACCATTTAGTCGGTTCTTTAACCGGAGCTATGACCCCCATCTTCTCCATACGGTTTAGTTCCTCTTTGACTTTGGCCCGGAGAGGAATGGCCACACGCCGTGGGGCCGAGAGGGCATGGGGTGCCGCGTTGTCTCTCAGCTTAATTTTATACTACCCTTTTAGGATACCCAGCCCTTCAAATACCTCGGGGTAAGTGGAGGGAAAGTGTTTTTCTGCATCATCAATGCTATTGAGCTGAGGGATCATCTGCAGTCTGCGGATAGCTGGGAGACCCAATAAGGGTATGGTCAGGTCCTTGACGATGAACACCTCCTCCTCAATCTTTCTGTCCCCTCTCTGAATGACCGCATGCACTATCCCTTTTACGTCCAGAGGTTGGTTGGCGGGGCCCAGCAGGGGTCTGCACGCCGCTGAGTGTCTGCCATATCTATCCTGTTTGAATTCTGTTTCTGGGATAGCCGTCACAGACGCAACTGTGATACTTTAAAGCATAACGGGCTGCCATTTATGGTGAGTATTTCAGTCCATGTGGATGACTGTAGATAGTCAACCACACCCAGATAAGCCGCCTCATCCACTTCAATTGAATCCATCTTTTGAGCTGATCTGCACACATTTTCTACACTCAACGTCTTTTGCTGTGCATTCAGTCCATGAATGTTTTGGGGTTTTACCACACTTCCCACACTGTTTTGGCTTTGATGAGGTAGGCTGAGGCTGAGAATAGCTTCCGCGTTGGAAAGATTTTTTCCTATGAGCCAGACTTTTATTTTTATGAGACAGTGCATCCATTTGTCCTGGTGAATCAGCTGACCGCAGAACAGCTTGTTGCTTTTTCACTTCCTCGTGCTGCCTCACTTGAACTATAGCTGTAGCTAAATCCAACTTTGGGTTGAGCTGAAGTTTTTCAGACAATTTAGCATCACGTATGCCGACAACAATTCTATCTCGAATCATTTCCTCACGTAAGACGCCATATTTACAATGTTCAGCTAACTTGTGCACTGCTGTGATAAAGTTTTCTGCAGATTCGCCGACGTCTTGACATCGTTTATTGAACTTGGCTTGTTAGTAAATTACATTATGTACTCCTACAAAATGTTCATCAAAGGCTTTTTTTTTACCTCGTCAAAGTCCTTTTATTTCTCATCTGTCAACTGCATCAAGCTCAGAATATCGTCAGCCTTATCCCCCATTGTATAGATGAGAGAATTCACCTGGTATGCGCCGTCTTTTTCTTTCAGTCCAGACGCCATTCTGAAGCGTTCAAACCTTTTGATCCATGCAGGCCACGAGCTTGGCTCAAAGTTGAATGATCCCGGTGGTGTGATAGTGAATATGTGGTCCATCCTGTGTGCTTTTAGCTTGCCGCTAGCTGTTATGGCTCTCGCCGACTCGCTCTTTTTATTGCTCTACAGGTCCAGCGTTTTCACTCTACACACCATTAAAGCTGCTCCGACTTCTTGTCTGTGCCACTAGACTCTGTCTGTCATGGGTAATTCGCCTCTGACACCATGTATTGTTCCTCTATAACTTTGTATTCAAGGACACAACTATCAGGATGTAAACAGATAACTTTTTATTCCACTTCTTCTTCGTAATCACTCTGCACTCAAACATCTTCAGTGCCCCACCGTGGCCATAACATGCCATTACAGTCTGCTGGTTTTGTTTGACGCTTGAACTGGTAATATATTGTTATTTGTTATATATATATATATATATACTATATATCAGATGTCAGTGAAGTTTATATATATATATATATATATATATATATATATATATATATATATATATATATATGTATAGAGCCTGTATGTATATATATGTGTGTGTGTGTGTTTGTGTCTAATTTAAACAAAATGATCTTTTTCACACCCTCGATATTTGACATTGTAATGATCCTTTATTCAACCGTATCATTCAAAAACATTTAGCACTGTAAAAATATTTTCTCATCTGAAACAAGTGACAGCTTGTAAAACTTCTGCTTCATTGCGTCATATTCATTAAACAGTCAGCCCTCAAATGTTTAAGAAATCTAAGTTCTTATAGTTACTGTCAAGTTCAAACTATTTTTAAACGATTCAGAAAATGTACTAAAATTTCACCATAGAAATATATAATTCTTTTTTATTTATTTTCAATTATATTGCTGATGTGCAATAACATATCCAAAAGATAAAAAAAGAGGTGTCAAGTTATACATAATAATAGAATCCAGTTTTGAGTCATCTGCTCATTCTGATTCTGATTTACCTGATTGTTATTGGGCTGATTTTCTCTTCATGTGCTCATATTCTCGCAATACTCTCTCAGATCTGAAGGGGGAGGCGCAACACAGAATAATAAGCTGACCACTTGTTTCCTCTGCTTGTGTCAGCTCCTCAACATGTCCACTTTCCAGCACTTTCTGCACTTGTTTCCTCATCAACATGCTAAGACTATACAGAGAGAGCAAATACAGTGTATAAATATCAATCTTCAAATTAATTTAGAATGATAAAAAGTTTTTAGTTATATTAATATATAACATGACAATTATTCATTTATATGCCCATTCATTCCTCTTTCACTCATTAAAATGAATTAATTTTAGTTTGCATGTAGAAAATTGCATATAAAAAGAAATCTTTACCAATGTAATGAAATATAAACATACATATCACTTTTGGTTGCAACAGTCATTACATTTCTGTATAATGGAGGCAGAAACAAGAGAAAAAACTCATGTTAGAAATCCTCATGAGCTAAAATATAAAGATGTTTTGACATCGCTTCTAAAGAATGACTTCATTAACTGGTATAATAAAAATAATAAAACGATGCTCTCCCTCAACACAATGCAACAGTTATCATTATAAAACAACAGTCTGCAGAGGTCATCCTTCTCTGCTGGCCTTAACACTGTCAGAATCACTCAACTTGTTTTAATATATTTTTTCCTTTATATATCTCCGTCTCCAGTAACAGATGATGCATATCCCGTGTGTTGAACAAGCATCAGCAGTATTCATCAGATGATGTCTGTGAAAGTGTACTGTTGAATTAAAGCTTGTGAAAAGACTTCATTTGACACAGAAAGTCTCTATGTGTCTTTTCAGCCCATGACAAGTGCTTTACATCTGTGACTCTGCTGTGCTTCCGTCGCTCCGCAGAGGTTTCTGTAAAAGTCAAAGGAAGAATGAAGAAACTGAACCCAAAAATGCTGCTTTAATGTCCAAAACACTCAAACACAGACTAACGTACCTGACTGCTGTTGGTCTGGCTGGTACTGGTTCTGCGTTTGGGTTTCTTCTTGTGTGGACACATTCGGACAAACAGATTGTAATACTCCATCCTGACCTGAAGGGGGCAACAGGCAAAATAAATGATATTTGACTTGAGGAGCACTAAGTTTCGGACTCTTCTTAAACAAGAAAACAGCCTATTATGTTTGTAGATATTTACAGAAATTACAGTTTCTGGCAACTCCATTTGCATGCATTCAAAATAGTGGTCAAAGACGTGGATTTAGATGACTGATGCTAATACCAATATCTTACACAGCAAAATCCCCAATGTTAATTTAACACTCTGAGTGTGGACTCATATAAACACTGAAGCAGTGTTAAAAGTAACACTGAAGCAGAGTTGAAGTTAATGAGATAATTAAGAAGTTAATTGAGTTATGATTAAGCATTATTGAAGACACCTGATGTTAACAAGCAGAATCACAAACGAGAAAAATCACAATTTGTGTGTCACCATTATAGTGGTCAGTGTTTGCTTTAGGTGGGATTTTGGCTTGTAACTTTTTACTTTTAAAGTTTGTTTGTCAAACCAATAGCAAAAATCATCGCGTGTTGATGATTATGTTTTAATGTGATCGTTGTTTGACACGAGTCACTGAACTCATTTACATTCTTTTCTCAAAGTAAAATTTCCATTACTGATTGTCACAGCTTTGATTCCACAATGAAAAAATCTGTATTTTCTATACATTTTGTAGGTATCTCTTGCAAGTGATTCTGAATTTTTTTTTTTTATTAAAGAATTTTAATTTTAACAGACCAACTCTGAACATCACAAAACTAGATACAAAAAATTAACATAAAAACAGCAAAAATAAAATATAGTTAGAATAAAAAGTTAAAAAGACAGTTCAGCTCATAATTTATTCATGCCGCAATGCATGATGGGAGCCATGGATGAGTTTTTATTGGCTACAAAATGCTTTTTTGATGGTCACCGTTGTTGTGATGCTCACGCTGATTCCTGATGTCTGTGTGTCTAAACAAAAGACTTCTTTTTTTACGTAGAACTAACTATTAAAAACATGTCATACTATGTCAGAAATGCTGGGTTGCTTACTTCTCTTTTTCACTTAATTTATGTATGCAGTAAAGAAACCTAAACTCAGGCATTCAGGTCACTCTATAACAAATAGCTCAAACCACAATCAATGGCACACATGATTGCCTTCGCTGTGGTCTGTCTGTATGACATAATTCAGTCACCACAGCCACATAAAATCTAAAGTTAATAACTGAAGGGTCAAGATCCCAACTAAAGCAAACACTGAACACTATAATGGTGACACACAAATTGTGATTTTCTCAGTTGGTGATTCTGTTCGTTAACATCAGGTGTCTTCAATAATGGTCAATCATAACTCAATTAACTTCTTAATTATCTCATTAACTTCAACTCTGCTTCAGTGTTACTTTTAACATTGCTTAGTGTTTATATGAGTCCACACTCAAGAGTGTTAAATTAACACTGGGGATTTTGCTGTGTAGGAAGCAAGGTGGCTGGTGGCCGATATTAAGCTGATATATATGATATTACATAATTTAATTTTAAAAACATGTATATGTATAATCTTTTTGTTTGTTTGTTTGTTTTTTGGCCCTTTGTGATGTCAACCACTATTTCTGAGCACTTTATATATGTGGGACAAATTGCATGGGATCATTTTGTGATCATTTTGCATCATTTATTTGAATCTTGAAGACTTGAAGTTACTATATGCTGCCACAAGTATTCTTAAATAAAAATCTCATCAATGGCAAATGAACACCAGAGCAACATAAACGGATTTCATTTTCAATTCGGGGGGTTTAACTGTCCCTACAAATCACTGAAATCCAGCAAGATGATACTGGAAGTCTAAAACAAGCCACTGCTACCTAATGTTTAATGTGTAAGTAAATTCTTAATGGTTTTTCTGTTATGTTGCATGTGTAAGTACCTGTTTGGACAGCAGGCAGTGCATGAGGAAGATGAGCGCCCCCTGGAGAGTGTTGAGGATGATGAAGAGGTACAACATCACTTCAGTCCCTTCCTCCTTGAAGAGGAAGAAGCCAAAGACCCACGTTCCTCCGAGAACACACAACTGAGCCACAGCGGTCACCGTGAAACTCCTACACACCAAATATACTTAATCAAAACCACTGACAGAAGTCAAATCAAGAATGACTGAATCTGTTCAATACAATACAAGATCGCACACCTGATCTGGTTGAGTTTGGAGAGGTCTGGATTGAGACTGGAGAACTTTTTAGCCAGTTTCCACACAGTGATGATGAAGACAAAACCATTGAGGATCACAATGATGCAGACGGGTGCGAAAAAACTCAAGATGAAGTAGCGATCAAGTGAGAGCCAACAGCTGGAACATGTTAGAATGATAAATTAATCACAAGTTCATCCCTCTTTCCCTTTCATAATTCCTTTGAAAACGTATTTCTTATTCAGACAAAACTCTGGGGACATTTTTCTACAGGCTTTAGTTTATATATCACAGATATGTACCCTAATTTAAATCACGTGTTTGCACCTAAGATGAGACGTCAATACTTCTGGTACATTTCTGAATATCAGTATTCATAACTGTCAAAACTTTAAGAAGTACTCTAGCATATAGAGCTTTATAGTTGAGTCTTTATTATATACTCTATATTATATACAGCGAGCTGTGTGCATGATTATTAGCCAATTTACTGATCATATATTTTTTCTAAGCGTATTTTACCAATTCCAGAAACTCACTGTCTACTGGTCCTATATCCTGCTGGGAAGGCGATGGCAGAGATGGTGACGATGACGAGAGGGACTCCGTATCCGACCAAATACATGTAGAGGTGTTTTAATGTGGTGTGAAACACCAGCACAACCATCCGGTAGAGCTGAACCCCCTCCAGCAGCATCCAGCAGAACGCAGACAAGAAGAAGAAATGAAGCAGACCGGCCACAATTGCACACGCTACCTGAGAGAGAAACACACATCAGGTCATCCTCAGGATTGCTTGCATTTTCTTTTTTGACTTCTTTCATTCTTTAAGGTAATGTCGAAACTAGTTAATCAAATCAGGTTCAAGTGTGCCAAATATTAGATACCCCCAACTATAAGCAAGCCACAAGGTGACACTGGCAAGGAATACAAACTCCATCAGTGACAGAAATGGAGAAACAAACTTTAGGAGAATCCAGGCTCAGTCGAGAGCCAGTCCTCCACTGGCCAGGCTTCAATACAAGTAAGATTGTGGATTGATTTCTTTCAGAAAACTCATACAGTTCCTTGTCCTTGACGAGTAGGATACATCAGGATGCTTCTTTAATGATGATTTGTGCCTATGACTGTATTGTTAACAAGGTCTATGCAGTGGATTTGCTTAAAACCTCTCACTGTCCAGTAATGGACAAGGAAGCCTACTGTGAATCTTCTGTGCTCCCTGTAATGATCATGAAGGCATTATTTGAACTCTGTGTTTCCTGTCACGGCCACTAAAGCTGTCCGTGGACTCTCTGAACTCCCTGCTCCAGCATGGGCTTCTGCTCCACTAGTCCCACTGAGGAAACTAGATCCACCCCTTTTTCCTCATTTGTTCTCTGCTCCATCATGGTCTCCAACTCCACTGTGGTGATTTCCTGCTCAATCTTGATGGGCTTGATTTGCATCTGGTCTGCCCTAGAAATCTCCTGCTCCATTTGCTCTGTCCTGGTGGTCTTCTTTCCCATATGTTACACCCTGATGTTCTCTTCCTCTATTCATGTGGTCTCCTGCTCCATCTGCTCTACCCTCCTTTGTGGTCTTTGACTCCGCTCTGGCCACCTGCCTTGTTGGCTCCACACTAATTACCTGCATTGCTGGCTTCATATTGGTGCCCTGCACTGCCTTGTTTCCTTCCCCACTTCCACCTCACTGAAGTGGCCTGTCTTCCCTCCCCTGATCCACCTCCACTCTACCACCCATACACATACAAAATTATGTTTTATAAAAACAAAGATTAGTGAAATATGTTTTACAAGGAAATATTACTTCAGTCTGTCTACTTCAAAATGTACTTTTTGTGAAAATTACTAGCAATTTATGAATGAGAAATGCTTTATCACCACGTTTTTCATTATAAAGGTCATCTTTCTTGGTATTCAATGAGCCATCTTTTGATATTGTCAGAATAATGTCTAAACACTTTTCTTATTCAAACACACCTGATTGTGAGTCATGGAGATCCCACAGAGGAAGACGAGGTCTGCGATGAAGAGACAGATGCTCAGATGGAGATGAATGCTGGTTCGGGTTCCTTGGATGGAGCGGCAGAACAGGAATGTCAGGATACAGAGAAACAAACAGACCAGAGACAGAACTAAACCCACACGCGTGATCAACACCAAATCAAATGCGTCCTGGAGGAGAGGAAGTAAAAATAATGTCATTTAATTTAATCTAAAATCCAAATGAAAAATGTGAAATCTCAGGTTTGCATGTACCTGGACAGGATAGAGAGCCATGAGCACAGCGAAACTACTGAAATGAGACCAGTAACACACTGTATGAGTGCTGTTAGACCACGACCTCTCACAGCCCTCCTCAGACCATGCCCCCTCAGCCTCATCCCAGTACACACAGGAGTAAGCCACGCCCTCAGACTCCGCCCTCTCCTGAAGAAGAAGATTGATTGACAGTTCAGAAAACAGATTGATTTTCTGTAAATGAAATGTGTGTGTCTCCAGTGAGATCTTGTGCTGGTCATTAGCTGATCTGTCAGTATCTTCACCTCCACGTGTCTAAAGACGAGCGTCACCGACTCTGACAGATGCTTGGTTTCTGCATTACTGACGACGGCCGTCACCACTTTAGAGTTGAGTTGATAAGTGACACTTCTCTCTTTATCATCTGATCTCTCATTGCTCATCTTGTGGAGCAGATCACTAAATGAGTTGAGATCGTTATAACTGACCAGAGCCGCGAACGCAAAACCTGTAAACAAGAGAACATTCACATTTCGTGAAAATACTGATGGTTTCGTTGGTACTAGGGGTGTAACGATACGCGTATTCGTATTGAACCGTTCGGTACGACGCTTTCGGTTCGGTACGCGGTACGCATTATGTATACCGAACGGTTCGTTGGAGTAATTAATTATATTTGAAAAAAAAAAAAAAGAGAGAGAGAGAAATATAATGATATGCGTTCAACAAGGTAGCCCAATAACCCAAACAACGTAACAGGCAACGCCCCTGACACTCCCGAAGAAGAAAAAAACACCATCTTATATGTTTATGTTAGGCTACTCAGCAGGCGCTCGCTCACTCAGTACGCGCTGAAGGCTCGTTGCAAAATAGCCAATGCGTTTAACAGACTAGAAATGAGAAGATCCTCCAATAACCAACAGGTCTGGTGTTTGGGTGCACTTTGGATTCCCTTTAAGCTATAATGGTGATGGCAAGAGAGTGGTGGATAAAAAAACAACGGTATGTCGCATCTGCAACATGACAGGGTACACCAGCGGGAATACAAAAAAAAAAAAAAAAAACACCAGCGTGAATATCTATGATATATGCGTCAGTACTATCTGGGAAAAGACGAAAAAAAGGAGAAACATGCACGCAGCAAACTATCCCTGCAGCATTTAGAAACTATAGCTTACAGGGAATCCAACCCAAACACCAGACCTGTTGGTTATTTTAGGATCTTATATTTCTGGTCTGTTAAAGGCATTCGACATTTTGCAACGAGCCTTCAGCGCGTGCTGAGTGAGCGAGCGCCTTAGGGGCCGTTCACATATCGTGCCTAAAAACGCATGGAAAACGCTAAGCGCGTCTTTCTCCTTTCCAAAGCGCTTGGGCAGAAGCGCTCATGAGGCGTCTGTCTTTGCTAAGCAACAATGACGTGCTCTCTCCATGAGACGCGGAAATTTCAGCGAAGGATAAATGGATTTGCAGCTCTAAAAATCGCTTGCAGTAGCTCTGCTACTAAATTTATTTCAAAATTGCAATCCATATACAACTATGATCAGCTGATCCTTCATCTTGGCTGAGCTCTCAACGTTGTTACGGGAAAGGATGAAGCTGATTGGTTAGTTCTTGTCACATGACCCGCGGTGCGCTTGCGGCATTCTGAAAAGTTGAGATGTTTTTACATTTTGCTGTATCTAAAACGTAACGAACCGAACCCAACCGAACCGTGACATCAGTGTATCGTATCGAACCGAACCGTGAATTTTGTGAACCGTTACACCCCTAGTTGGTACCATCATATATGTGCACTGGTTTTAGTTGTACCTGGATATGATTTGCCTACAACAGCTTCCCAGCTGGTGCTGAAGAGGGCGGAGTCTGTGCTCAGAGTGACACGCCCACTGGGCGGAGTCTGACCCTGCATGACTGCAACCTCAGCAACTGTCAATCACATGGACATTCAATTCAATTCAATTCAAGTTTATTTGTATAGAGCTTTTTACAATACAAATCGTTACAAAGCAACTTTACAGAAAATTATGTTTCCACAATATTTAGGACATACAGAACAACTGATTGAAGTCTTAATTAAGCACCATTAAACCTGAATGTGCGTGTAAATCCCTCTGAATAATAAATATGCCTTATTTTCAGTATTCAGTAACACAGCCTGACTGTGTCTGAACTGTAATGCATGTGGTTTCTCACAGGTGTTGTGCGTCTCCATCCTGGTCACAGGCTCTTTCAGCTGAGGTCCAATCAGACGCATGCTGTTCTCCACCGTGTCCAGAAACTGATTCAGCGTCTCACTATCAGCAATGTTTCCTTCAGACAGCAGCTCATTGGTGGAATTGCACACATTCTTTGGAATAAATCAGAGACGTTCATTCATCAATGGGCGAGTACATTATCACAAACTACAATCTGAATAAATACTATATCGTACAATGTGTGTTTCACCTCCAGTAATTTCTCTCCAGTGGAATGTTCTCTGCGTGGATCATTCAGAGACTCACAGCTGTTCTTCAACAGTGACATCAAATACTTTAACTAGAATAAAATACATGGAAGTCTACAGGTGCTTCTCAATAAATAAGAATGTCAATGAAAAGTTCATTTATTTCAGTAATTCAGCTCAAATTGTGAAACTCATGTATTAAATAAATTAAATGCACACAGACTGAAGTAGTTAAAAGTTTTTGGTTCTTTTAATTGTGATGATTTTGGCTCAGGTTTAACAAAAACCCACCAATTCACATCTCATCAAATTAGAATATGATGACATGCCAATCCGCTTATCAACTCAAAACACCTGCAAAGGTTTCCTGAGCCTTCAGAGTGGTCTCTGACAATCATTGACACCCTTCACAAGGAGGGTAAGTCACAAAAATTAATTGCCAATAAGCTGGCTGTTCACAGAGTGCTGTATCCAAGCATGTTAACAGAAAGTTGAGTGCAACGAAAAAGTGTGGAAGAAAAAGATGCACAACCAACCGAGAGAACCGCAGCCTTATGAGGATTGTCAAGCAAACTGGATTCAAGAATTTGAGTGAACTTCACAAGCAATGGACTGAGGCTGGGGTCAAGGCATCAAGAGCCGACACACACAGACGTGTCTAGGAATTTGTCTACAGTTGTCATATTCCTCTTGTTAAGTCACTCCTGAACTACAGACAACTTCAGAGGCGTCTTACCTGGGTTAAGGAGAAGAAGAACTGGATTGTTGCCATTGGTCCAAAGTCCTCTTTTCAGATGAGAGCAAAATTTAATTTGGAAACCAAGGTCCTAGAGTCTGGAGGAAGGGTGGAGAAGCTCATAGTCCAAGTTTCTTGATGTCCAGTGTTAAGTTTCCACAGTCTGTGATGATTTGGGGTGTCATGTCATCTGCTGGTGTTAGTCCAATGTATTTCTTGAAAACCAAATTCACTGCACCCATTTACCAAGAAATCTTGGAGCACTTGCACATGCTTCCTTCTGCTCACCAGCTTTCTGAAGATGCTGATGTCATTTTCCAGCAGGATTTGGCACCTGCCCACACTGCCAAAAGCACCAATAGTTGGTTAAATGACCATGGTGTTGGTGTGCTTGACTGGCCAGCAAACTCACTAGACCTGAACCCCAGAGAGAATCTATGGGCTATTGTCAAGAGGAAGATGAGAAACAAGAGACCAAACAATGAAGATGAGCTGAAGGCCACTGTCAAAGAAACTTGGGCTTCCAGACCACCTCAGCAGAGCCACAAACTGATCACCTCCATGCCACGCTGAACTGAGGCAGTAATTAAAGCAAAAGGAGCCCCTACCAAGTATTGAGTACATGTACAGTAAATGAACATACTTTCCAGCAAGCCAACAATTTTACAAAATGTTTTTTTTTTTCAAGGGGGGGGGGGGGGGGGGGTTATGAAGTATTCTAATGGGTGGGATTTTGTTAAATTTGAGCCAAAATCATCACAATTAAAAGAACCAAAGACTTAAACTACTTCTGTCTGTGTGCATTTAATTTGTTTAATACACAAGTTTTATAATTTGAGTTGAATTACTGAAATAAATGAACTTTTCCTCGACATCCTAATTTATTGAGAAGCACCTGTACTGGCATATTTACACGACTGAATGAGGCTGCTCTGTGCCTGTTTAAATTTGAAAACAGTGATTTGCAACGCTTATGCAACGTTAAAATAACATCCTCTTAATCTTTACTCACAATGCAGCACTTGTATAATGTTAACATTCAGCAAATATCAATAACACAATCACAAATAATGTTTTTTTCTAACAGCATATTCTATCAACATTTTATGAGAACAGACATAATGTACAAATAACATCTGAGAATGTTGCTCACAGAGTGTTTTGTCTTTACAATAAGATGAGAATGCATATCAGATATTAACAATTAAAGAGCATTAAATGTTTGTTATTTTAAGAATTTTTTATCATGACATAACTAAAAAAGAAAAAGTGGAGATGTCCCCTGGGCATACTACTACTACTAATCAAAGGCAGAAGACCACATGCTACCTTCTCTGGTGTGTGGTCTGCATCAGACTCAGGTTTAAACTGATCACAGTCCATTTCTGTGCACAACAGCAAGAAAGAGCAACATAAGCAAACAGACAATACTGATGAACTTCCATACAATTCTCATTTGCAAAAATATATCAGTGCATTTAAAATGATGCAAATAATAGTTTGCCCTACTGTTGTAATTCTCACCGAAGCATTTAGTCTGGTTGTTGCCATAATTACTGTAACCCTGGTGACATTTGCAGCTGTAGCTGCCTGGATGATTGAAACAGTCTGCATTTCTGCCACAAACATTTGGATCCAAACACTCGTTGATGTCTGAGAGAGAGAGAAAATGGGAAAACAGTCTCTGTTAATGTGTAATTGCACATAATTAGACACACATTGCACATACAGCTGATCTGATCTGATCAGCATCATACAGTGCAAACTGCATTGTAGATTTTGTTAAACATATGTCAAATTACACTGATAGGCCAGAAAAACAAAGCTACCTTCACATTCTGCTTCAGAGCCAGTCGAGGTCTGAAACGCCATATCACCAGATCCAGAAAATTCATCCTCGGGACACTTGTTTTTATCTGACCGGAGGGAAAGACAGCATATGGCATGAATTATTGTTTTATTAGAAATGATCTAATTATAAATTAAGCCAGATTGTGTAATGCAATATTATCAAATGCTTTTACATTGTTTTGTAATTCCCTTTGAATTAAATGCCTTGTACCTTCACACGGGAAGATCTCTTTGAATCCTACATCACAGATGCAGGAGTAACTTCCCCATGCATTTACACACTGAGTATTATCACCACACACACTCGGAAAAATCCCACACTCATCCACATCTGTGTGAGAGATGGACACATGCCGGGAATCAGGAAGGAAACCTGCATTTTAATGTAGTAAGACTAGAACTACAGGTCTAGAATTCCCTCTTTTAGAGCACAAAAGGACAGACTTTCACTTTTGCACTGTTCAGTTAAACCACAAGCTCATAATTACCAACACATGTGTTTTTAACACGTTTAAATCCAACGCCACAACCACTGCATGTTGGCAGAAAGAGACCTGGGAAGAGTAGGAAAAAACAGAGATAAACTGAAATCATAGCAAAAAAGTTCAAAGCATCTAGCATGCAAGCCACACAATGGAAATTGGGTCATAATGAAACTGAAACTCTGTAAGGTAAACAACTTCACTTTATAAATGTGGCTTTATCATTTATTTTCACATATATATTAAATATTAGAAATGTATTTGTTTGATTTGAGCTAAGCGTTTACACCACAAATAAGGCAGGAAAACACAAATATGGAAATATTATTTGTAGCAGTGACATTACAACACACACACACACACACACTAAAAATATATTTATCTATTCAGCAACTTACATAAAATATTTAACTGGGAGAGCATTTGAAGCAGGTTCTGTGAGTAAAATATTTAAAGTGTTACACATTTATTCTTCCAGAGTGAACTTTATTACACTCCGAATTTTTGGCTTGTATTTCAAAAGTGGCTTCATTCCAGACATATGTCATTATTAGACTGTGATCTTAAAGTGTGAGTATTGCTGGAGGATAAATACCTTGAATTTTTGCTAATAGCATGATTGTATTTAAGGTTTAAGCTCCATTTAACGGATGGCAATATGAAGCGACAGTATTTGCAAAAACCTCTTCTTTCATAACATGACAGACATACTTGTGGGTTTCTTTTGTTCTAGTGGTTTTATGTATTAATGGCATATACATATAAGTTATATATGAGTGTGAAGAAAATAACTATATATATATAGATATCACACATTTAACAATCATTTTCTAATCATTAACAGTCCTGTACTGGTTGTTGGTTCAAAACAAAGAGGCATTGTTCATGTTTCAGACTTTTAACAGCTGGTCGAGCTTCATAAGCAGTCTTTGTTACTCAGAAAAGAAACGCAGTTAGTTTCTAACTGTCTCTGAAACATAGGCTATATTTGATCTGAACATCTGCACATCTTCAGTACTTCACAAATGCACTGTAAAACCCGACAAGTTAACTTAACTCAAATCGTTTGAGTAAACTGATTGCCTTGACTGTAATACCTGACAAGTAAACTTAACTCAAACGGTTTGAGTAAACAGATATCCTTAAGTTATGTTAACTCAAACCGTTTAAGGAAACCGATTGCCTTAAACCATTTAAGTTGAAAAAACTAACAGTTATGAGTACTCTGAACTTAATTCAGTTGAGTTCCCTGAAAGAAGATATACATTGCAATTAAGTGATTAAGTGATTAATTGAGCTTTAGTGATGAACACCTGCTGTTAACAAACATAATTACTGAAGAAAAGAGAGAAAGGAACAACAGCTGACTTCAGACACAGCCTAACTCAAACCTGACAAGTTATGTTAACTCAAACCATTTGAGGAAACTGATTGCCTTAAACCATTTAAGTTGAAAAAACTAACAGTTACGAGTACTCTGAACTTAATTCAGTTGAGTTCATTGAAAGAAGATGTACATTGCAATTAAGTAATTAAGCGATTAACTGGGTGCTGATTGAGAATTAGTGATGAACAGCTGCTGTTAACAAACAGAATCACTGAAGAAAAGAGAAACACAAGAACTACTACAACTGACTTCAGACACAGACTTAGATGAAATCAACTTAAATAAAATACATGAAATCTCTCAAGATCTGATTAAACAACCCCACAAACAGCATCACCAGCTCCACTTATTAATAACCAGACTGACTTTATTTCTGTCAGACGTCTACAGAAGATCTTATTGAGAATGAACTAAGGTTTAGATGTTGATTTATTGTTTCATTTGAAGTAACCATGTTAGAGATCAGTGTTTGCTTTAGTTGGGCTCTTGACCCTTGACTTCTGTCTTAGTCTTTTCTCTGGCTGTTATAACCGTGTGTTTCTAAAACACATTTGTTGTAACTCAAAAGCCCAGAATAAATATAATCAGGTGTTAACCTGTACTTAGGTGTAGGCTGTTATACTTCATATAGGTGATGATAATTATTCATTATTATTCACAAATATTGATCTGTACAGAGTCTAATCTCTGAGGAAACAAATGTGTAATTAGTAGAAGTGGATCTAATACAAGTGACCCTAAGAGTCTGTGATAATCAGTTAATATAAAAATGGATTCATAAACATTTTGTACACATACATTTGTATTCCATCCCAGTAGTTGGTCAGACACAGACATCAATAATCAGAATATGAACCTCAACAATGGTGACAAAAAAACATGCTGCAATGCATGCTGGGTACTATTGTAGTACAAAACTCATCCATGGCTCCCAGCATGCTCTGCAGCATTTTTTTTTTTTTTTTTTTTTATGGTCACCATTGTTGAGGTTCATATTCTGATTATTGATGTCTGTGTGTGACTGTTTGACACCGTAGAAGACCACACTGTTTGGAAAGTCTTTGTATTAACTGATTATTACAGAAGCACTGGCTCTTAGAATCACTTTTACTATAATCAATCAAATTACACAACACATATTTCATCAGAGATTAGACTCCTAGCAGTTCAATAATTGATGATTATCATCACCAATATAAAGTATATCCACCTACACCTAGATACAGGTTAACACCTGATGGCATTTCTTCTGGGCTTTTGAGTTACAACAAATGTGTTTTAGAAACACACGGTTATAACAGCCAGAGAAAAGACTAAGACAGAAATCAAGGGTCAAGAGCCCAACTAAAGCAAACACTGATCTCTAACATGGTTACTTCAAATGAAACAATAAATCAACATCTAAACCTTAGTTCATTCTCAATAAGATCTTCTGTAGACGTCTGACAGAAATAAAGTCAGTCTGGTTATTAATAAGTGGAGCTGCTGATGCTGTTTGTGGGGTTGTTTAATCAGATCTTGAGAGATTTCATGTATTTTATTTCAGTTGATTTCATTTAAGTCTGTGTCTGAAGTCAGTTGTAGTAGTTCTTGTGTTTCTCTTTTCTTCAGTGATTCTGTTTGTTAACAACAGCTGTTCATCACTAATTATCAATCAGCACTTAGTTAATCACTTGATTATTTGAATGCAAAGTTTTAAAACTTACAGGGTTTAAATCAAGGCAATCTGTTTACTCAAACGGTTTGAGTTACGTTTACTTGTCAGGTTTTACAGTGTGTATTCACCACACAAGTCGAAGTCAAATCTACTCACCCACAAGAAGTGCCCACTTCAGCTCCATGTTAGAAACCATAAACATCTGCTGTCTAAGTCAAATACAGTTAATGCTTTTTGCAGGTTTAAGAGATATTAAATTCCTAAAGAACATCTGTCTGCAGCTGTAACTTCGCGTCTCAAACTCTTCAGCTCTTCGTCTGGTATCTTTAGCGGTCTTGATATTCCTCCTGCTGGAAAAAATATATTTCAAAGAAAGAAAGAAAAAAAACTTGGCTACTCATTTTCTTTACAGCAGTGGGCGTGTCTACGGTCAATTCGAGAAAAGATAGACGAGGGTAGACTTATGCCACATTTCCACTGAAATTACCCAGAACATTTGTACCAAGAACTTTTTTCCCTATTAACTATTTTTCCCCCTAGACCTAATGCTTTCTGTTTTTCCACCGCGGTCTAAAGTACGGGGTTAGATTTGGCAAATAGTCTGGTGACGTAGGTCTGTGTGTGTTTCTCAATACAAAGTGCGCTGATTTTGGACGTGCATCCTCCTCGGTAGTTCAGACGCATTAGTCTCGGGAGTGTGATTTCCGCGACGACGCGAATCCGGTAATTCTGCAAACAGCAGCGTGCTTGATGACACCAGTCAGCTGACTATGGCTACTGCAATTTTCCTCACTGTATATTTACAATAAAACAAAATAGGATATTAAATTCCACTGCTTACTTTCATTTTTCATTGAAGATAATAGCCGCAGAAATGATCAATCAAAATGATTTTTAGCACTGTATAATTGATATATGCTTATGTTTTATTTATTTATTTTCCTTTTTATTCAAAACAATTCCAAACATGCTTAATATATCAGTAAATATCTCGATTCTCAAATATGTGTAAGTGAACGCGTTTTGCACCTTTATAGATTGTTATTTGATCAATAAATGGTGATGGGCAAAGTAGTGTAATCTGTTAACTACACATAAAAACCCGACTTTTTATTTAAGTGCCTTTTCATGCCATAAAATATTTTTAATACGACTGAATTTGCATTTAATGTAAATTTTTATAACAATATTGTAAGTAACTTATTTTAAAACTTTCATTTTACAGAGAGTAAAGAACGTTATCAAAGAACATTTTCATTCAGTCTAGCCAGAGTTCAGGCACTCTCAAAAACTCCCATTCAAATCACTGAAACACTTCACATTATGAAACGAATATCTTACTTACATTCGTACGCACATCTGCACTTTTTGTTGTTTCTGATGAGAGAATTCGCTAAATAATTCTGTCAGCGAGCAAGAGAACAAAACACCGCGTTTCAGTGATGACTCTTCTCCACGTCTCTGATTGGCCATTGCATTCATGAGCGCAACAGAATAGTTTCTGATTGGTTATCATGAAGCGTTGCACGAACGCGTGTGTCTCTGTCTCTGGCTCAGCGCCAGCCAGCGAACACAGCTTTAAATTTCGCATCTGATGCACACCGAGTACCGACCCAAAGACCCTAGTTCCTGGGTAAAATTCCTGTGGTGGAAAAGCGGCTTTAAATGCTTTATAGATTAAAAGGAATATGATATATGAACTAATTGTAATCATTCCTGCTTAATTCCATAATTTCACTGTAAAAAAAATAAAAAATAAAAAAGGTTGAAAACGATGTTAATAAATTAATTCTGTCGGAGTCTGGTTTACGCTTTTGTTTTGGGCTCTGCAATTAATTCAGGGCACGGTTTATGAGAATCAAATTATTAAAAACAAATTACAATTATAACTGATAGGATACAAATGTCTTTTAAAATGACACTTACATGTGCACTTTTCTATGCGCATCACACATGCTAATATATTCTCATACTTTGTACATATAGTCATTTGTCAATGCAATTAATTAATCTGTTATTTGTAAGTGCATTTTTATTTATATGTACTGCTGTAGAAAGCCTGAACCTCACAAAGAGCATTTAAATGATCACTGACAGCTTGCGCATTATAATTAAATTCGAAAGTGAAAGGGAAAGTAAAAACAAGCGTCTCTACAGTGCTGAAATGTAAAAAAAAAAAAAAAAAAAAAAAAAAAAAAAAAAAACTTTAGTTCTGAAATGAGTCCATTAAACTATTTTCAAAAGATTCAGAACAATGTCTCATAATTAAGCCTCTTTAACCTAGCCTAGCAGCTGGAAGAGGTCTATATTTGTACTTATTCAACATTGAGACAAAAGCAAAAACGTATTGATCAATTAGTGGTTACAGATCCAGAGGAAGAAATGTTTTAGCTTCTATACTAACTGTTATTTATTTATTGCAATTATAAAATGAATGACCTTCACAGTCTAATGTGAACTAAACCAAAATACCTGCACACACTTAATAATAAAACAACTAGAGAATAAATCCACACACCAACATGTGATCCTAGTGTTTTTATGGGTCATGATTATTAATGATTTATCAATCTTTCTCCCGCATTCTCCGATCATCCTGCAGAGGTTACGTTTGTCGTCCAAAAACAGAAAAACGTGCACATTGATGTTAAAATATGTGCGTTGCTTGGCTTCGACCTGAAGGGGGAGACAGAATATCACAGAATAATCAGTTGAAAACACTTAAATGTCAGAAGATGAAAGTGAAACTATCTACTCGTCCAGAAAAGTCAATTTCAGCTCCATATTACGAAACAGATGTGATTTCTGTAATCTTTCAAAATCACATTGATTTCCTCTGTCACCTTGCACCCTCGGAGTCTCTGTCCATCTGGCCTTTAGATGTTTATTTCACCTTTTCCAAAAGCTTCTCTCCGGTTTTCCACAAGTTTTTGTTTTCCTGCTCATTTCCCAGAAATCCCAACACTTTCACTTGCTTCCACTCAGTTTTATTTGTGTATTCATTAGTTCTCTCTGTATTTGCATTGAAAAATATCATGTTTAACAACTGCAATCTTTGAGTTATTTAAGAATAATAATACCAGATCTTAATAATTAAATTATTTATGTCAGTTACTAATTAATATCAAACACGGTTGTTACAATTAATTGACAAAACCAAGAGAAAAACTGACTAGAAATATTAAAGCTTAAAACAATAATCTTTTTCAAAATACATTTTAATAACAAAATAAATTCAGGAACCATTTTAGCCGTTCAGATGACAAGCTTATAACTGTAAATAAAGCATATATATATATATATATATATATATATATATATATATTCTTTCTAAAGTTCAGCAGTTTTCAGATCTTCTGATTGGACAGGAATAAGGAGGACGAATTGACGACCTCCTGTCAAACTGAAGCTTTGTGGATAATCTTCATTTTTTACAAAACTGTTCAAGTGCTTAAGGGTTGGTAAAATCAGAATATGACAAGTGCTTTATATCTTGGACTCTCCTGTGCTGTCTTCGCTCCGTAGAGGTTTCTGTAAGAGTCAAGGAAGAATGAAGAAGCTGAAGAACCAGAAACACTGCTATAATGTCTGAAACACACACACACACACACACCTGAATGCTGCTGATACTGTATTCCACTTTCTTCTTGTGTGGACACATTCGGACAAACAGGGTGTAATACTCCGTCCTGACCTGAAGGATTCAAACATGCAAATTAAATTATATTTGGCTAAATAAATTACAGGTATTTCTGAGCAGCTCCAATCATATGCATTGGCTAATGGCCGACCAATATGGATTTCTTTTTTTGGCTGATGCTGATATATTAGAAAGCAGGATGGCTTAATAAAATATGATATATGTGACCTTAAGTATATATTTTTCAAAATTGAGATTTATACAACATCTTAAAGTTGAATAAACAAGCTTTCCATTGATGTGTGGTTTGTTCGGAGGACAATATTTGTCTGAGATACAACTATTTGAAAATCTGGAATCTGAGGGAGCAAAAAAATCTAAATATTGAGAAAATCATCTTTAAAGTTGTTCAAATGAAGTTCTTAGCAATGCATATTAATAATCAAACATTACGTTTTGATATATTTATGGTAGGAAATTTAGAAAATATCTTCATAGAACAGGATCTTTACTTAATATTCTAATGATTTTTGACCCATACAATGTGTTTTTGGCTCTTGCTACAAATATACCCCAGAGATTTCAGACTAGTTTTGTGCCCCAGGGTCACATATATGATGTTACACTATGTAAATAACATGCATAACCATGAAAGACTGAAATTTACAGTTTTTATACATTTTGTAAATTGTAGACCAAAAATAAATCTGTAATAATCCTAATGTAGTATTTGTCACAAATAATGAAATTGTTTAAATCGTGAATAAAAAGGAAGTAAATGCTGTAACCAACAGTTCACCCAAATAAAGTACTGGGGATATGCATGAAGTAAATATAACATGGATACCAACTGAATATAAAAATTGGATATAGCACAGCACAGTTTGATAAATCAAGAACTTAAACATTATGCTTGAATCTGTGCTCAGATGCGCCTTCCTTAGCACTGTCAAAAGGTTTGGTCACTTCCTAAATAAAAGCCGCTTGTAACACTTATCGGCCAACAGCAAATTTTATCGGTCAATGCCAGTAATATAAAAACTGCAAATATCGGTAAACCACTAATTCAGATTGCTGTGTCGCTTCTGCATAATTTTTCTTAAAGCTTGAAGAATGTCATCAACTGCCATCATACAGACAACCACGAGTGAGATACTTTGTAAATTTCTCCTTATGTGGTTGGAAAAGTGAAACATTTTTATTTTTAGGTGAACTATTACTTTAAACCACTGAGATGTTAAATCTAAAACAAACCCGTTAGCAGAAGTTCAGTGGGTGAGTGTGTCACCATGTGGTTTCTGAGTCATGATGTGTTTTAGATACCGGTTTGGACAGCAGGCAGTGCATGATGAAGATGAACGCCCCCTGCAGGCTGTTTAAGATCGTGAAGAGGTACAACATGACTTCAGTCCCGTCCTCCTGGAAGAGGAAGAAGCCGAAGACCCACGTTCCTCCGAGAACACACAACTGAGCCACAGCGGTCACCGTGAAACTCCTACACACCAAATATACTTCATCAAAACCACTGACAGATGTAAAATCATGCCTGAATCAGTTTGGGGATAAGAACACACTCAGACCTGATCTTGTGGAGGCTGGAGAGGTCTGGATTGAGGCTGGATAACTTCTGGGCCAGTTTCCAGACAGTGATGATGAAGAAGAAACAATTGAGGCTCATGACGATGCAGACTGGCACGAAGAAACTCAAGATGAAGTAAAGATCGAGAGAGAGCCAGCAGCTGCAACACACATTAGGATAAGATGATGATTACGACATACAAAAGACTCGCTCATCCCTCATTCACATTACTTCCGACTCACACCTCCGACACAGCTATTTTGATGTCCTTGATATACTATTAAAGATAGTTTTTATTTTTATATTTTCATTTTAAAGATTTAACTAAATGTGTTTTTTTTTCATTATTATTTTTTTTTAAATATGGTTTGCATTAATAATTTGACACTTTTTTTATAATTGTTTATAATTTGAGTATTTCTATATAAGTTTTGATTAATACTTATTTTGGATTTAGTATAAGTTCATTTAAATGAAAATGAAAAATGCTACTAGCTTATTTTTCAAGACTATATTTTTAAGGGTTTAGATTTCGTTTTAGTTAATTATAATAATCTTCATGCCCTACTGACTTTCTTTGCTCTTCCACAGAAAGTTCAGTCAGACTGCAAGTCTAATTTTAAAACAGATGAATCCTGATTAGATCTTGCCTGTGTATCTTCCTCATATTAAACATGTCACCCGCCCATGGAAGTTATTATGATGATAACAGATTGTGACTGGAATGGCATTACATCTCAGACTCTGTGAATGATTAAACTGGATTTACAGCTCCTGAGTTGATGTTTGACCATGAGGCGGCTGAAGGAGTGTTTCTGAAGCCTAGATATGAATTACTGATAAAAGCAGACCTGCCAAACGTGGAATTTTTTTCTTCTGTTATACAGTGTTTAAGAGTAAACAGTAGGGATGAAAAATACAGTCAGCCCACAGTTCAATAAACACCTTGTTTTTTTAACCACAGTTTTTGGTTTAGTTCTTTTTAACAATTCTATTTTTAAATGCTATTTAAAAAAAGAAAAAAAAAAAACTCCAGTGCACTTTAATTAAAACTATTTGTATTAAGTCATGAAAACATTGTCTATCATATTTCTACTTGAAATTTATTTTGAGAAAAGTATTATTATTATTATTATTTTTTTGGATTTGACATTATTTAGTGCTATAAACAAATGCAATGTCCGTTTCATGGCACCCTCGCGCAGAAAATCCCAATATGCGTCACATAAGTAATAGAGCTCAGGACGCTCAAGGAAATCCCTAATATGGACAAAAATTACATTTTGTTGAAACTGAACAAAAGATGATAGAAACGCTTTGAGTGATGACATTCAAAAAGAACATTAAGACAATAAACTCTCTACTGTGGCAATGTTTATATGTATTCTTAAAACCACCTCTGGTATTTTAATAATTAAGTATATTTATAATCAATTGCTAATCGACATCTTTATCACAGTTTATAGAATGTATTTCTGCACAATTATGTGATAAGAAGCCACATGAGATTACAGTCATTACAAGGGAAGATACAAGGCTCGTGTTGTTTCTCAGGTGTTTCCTCATCTCAGTGCACACACAAACAGAGCCAGCTTGGAGAGAAATAAAATGCTCAGTAATTATTTAAAAGCAAAACCAAAATTGGCTCTGACAGGTAGAACTCTTCATTCTTTTGCTGTTGATTGTTTTGAATACTGCGCATGAACAGAGGTGTCACCAGGTGTTTGCATAGTTTAGACAAATTGTACCAGCGTACTTTGAGATCAAAATGCATACCAAAGTGATATAATGCCTTCTGCAGACACACTTCTACAAATAAACAGTGCTGGATGCAGACACTCACTGTCTACTGGTCCCATAACCTGCTGGGAAGGCGATGGCAGAGATGGTGACGATGACGAGAGGGACTCCGTATCCCACCAAATACATGTAGAGGTGTTTTAATGTGGTGTGAAACACAAGCACAACCATCCGGTAGAGCTGAACTCCCTCCAGCAGCATCCAGCAGAACGCAGACAAGAAGAAGAAATGAAGCAGACCGGCCACAATCCCACACGCTACCTGAGAGAGAAACACACGTCAGGGCATCCTCAGGATTGCTAAGAGTAAATGTTAATCTGTGTATTACCAGGGCTGCGTAGTAACTGATTACATGTAATCTACATTAAATACTCATAATTAGATTATATTACATTTTAAAATGCTCATAATCAAATTACAGTTATATTTTTGTTGATTACATCCACAATGTTATTCACACAATACCAGTAAATTATGATTTAAATTATTTATTGATTCTTCTTGGTTACGCAAATATTTACATAAAATGTTTACAATTTTGCAAACATTACAGTAATGTTACTTTAGAATGTTTTCTAAACATTCTAAAATATGTAGTAGTAGTCGACCGATATTGGATTTTTTTGATATCCTGGAAAGCTTCGGCCGATAGGCGAAAAATTAAATGTGTAAAATAAACATACTTTAGATGATAATGTATTTTTCACAAATACATAAATAGTGTGATGAGCGTCCCAACCGACTATCAGCGTTGCCCTGGAAATGGACAAGGAGCACCTGCATCCGCACGTCACAGGCTGATCGGCCACAGCTGCGGCTCGTTCAGTGATGGCCAGATAAGCCATTCAAGGCATGGTGAAGGGGGTGAGACTCCTCTATGCTAGAGACTAAGGCCACTGAGCTCTCACGACTCACCCAGCATTGGCTCATGGATGGAGAGCCCACAGCCAGCCAGGTAACGGAACGCATGGTGGTTAATCGCCTCGTCCAAGCCCTGCCCTGTCACCATCGGAATGCAAAATCTTAAGACAACGCTGGAATTATCAGAGGCGATCAAATTGGCGGAGGCGGCCCACCACCGTGAGGCTACGGAGCAAGCACCGCCATGGTCCCAGAGGGTGGTCCAGGAGCAGTGCGTAACGAAGGGCATCACGTGGCCAGTAGACAGGCCAGTCTCCCCAATCCATGGGATGAGCCACTGCCCACAGTGTCCTCATCCACTCCCGCTTGGACATGGCAGGTAGGCTGTGTTCTTCATAAAGATCTGCCACCTAGAGCCCCCGAGGCAAGGATAAAAATCAACGGTAGTGCTGTTAGCCTCGTCCAAGCGCACATCTTACTTCCCTGTGGAGAAGCTAAGTCCCTGCTGCCGATTGCCTGCATCTATGGTGACACGCGGCAGGTGCCAGCCCGCCGTGTAACTAATTCAGCATCACCTGGAAACTATCCCGTAGAAGTTGGGATGGTAAAGGATCTGCCAGGGCCGGTTCTGCTAGGGAGGGACTGGCCGGGATTTGAGACTCTGTTGGCGCGCAGGAAAAAAACTCTGCCGCCCCTTCTCTTGGCCTCGGATAGCGGGAAAGATGGTGAGTCCCCTTCCCAAAATCCTAATCCCAAGACTGAGACCGTATTGCAGCTAGCGCTTGCCCATCCCTTGGCAGGGCATCTCGGCATGGCTAACGCATCCGGGATCGATTCCATTGGCCCGGCCTAGAAGCCGAGGTAAAGTGGGTTTTTTTTCAGGCGTGCCCCATCTGCCAAAAGACCACACCGAGACCGTCTCCCCCCACACCACTCATTCCGCTGCCCATCATAGAGGTGTCATTTGAGTGCATCTGAATGGATGTGGTAGGGCCATTGCCAAAGTCAGCCCGGGGACACAAGCACATCCTGACGATCGTAGACTACGACACTGCCAAGAACATCGCAAGTAAGCTGTTCCTTTTCTTTAGCTGAGTCGGCATCCCAGCGGAGATCCTGACCGATCAGGGAACCCCATTTATGACCCGAATAATGGCTGATATCTGCCGGCTACTCTGGATAAAGCAGCTACAGACAACCGTCTACCACACCCAAGCAGACGGACTCGACAAAAGGTTTAATTAAATGCTGATTTTGCAGTGGAGTATCTCTTTATAAAGTAAGTAAACACTGTAACCAACAGAGCACTCAGTATTCTGGTAAGTTTATGTCCATTGGGAAAGATATTTTTCAAATAAAGCCAGGGTAACACTGATTTAACAAACAGCACACAGAGAAAAGGACACGAATATGACAGTGGGCAAGTGCATAAAGCACAGCATAATTTGAAATCATGAGTTTAAAATGTTTAGAGCATTAAGGTCACAAGGACCGACCGTCATGCATAGAACATGTGATCATGCTGGATAAAAATGAACAATCTTCACAAGATCTCACAGATGGATTTGATTAAGTTTGCAAATTAAATGTCCATCAGCCATTCAAAGATTTGTTTAATTTATATAAATGCGTATTTCCTTAATGCTGATGGCAAACGAGTAGTACATCAGCCATGGCGATATATCGGTCGACCACTAATATCTAGTAACGTCCACCTACAACGGTTTCAGGTAAACAATCCATGAATGAATTAAAGATGTTTTTGTGCTTATGTTTTGAGACCATAATTCAAGAGCATATAATTTTGAACATGTTCTATTAAAGTTACTGGAAGAATGTTTGTTTGTAACTTTGAGAGAACCTTTCCGGAATGTTGGCCAGAGTTCTGAGAATGTTTCCTGTTAGCTGTAGTTTTTGCACTCAGACACACCTGATTGTGAGTACTGGTGATCCCACAGAGGAAGATGAGGTCTGCAATGAAGAGACAGATGCTCAGATGGAGATGAATGCTGGTTCGGGTTCCTTGGATAGAGTGGCAGAACTTGAAAGTCAGGATGCAGAGAAATAAACAGACCAGAGACAGAGCCAAACCCACTTGTGTGATCAACACCAAATCAAATGCGTCCTGGAGGAGAGGAAGAGGGAAAATCATCAACATTTAATCTAGAATCTGAATTAAATATGTTAAACCCCTGTTTTCTGGCTCACAGATGTACCTGGACAGGATAGAGAGCCATGAGCACAGCGAAACTACTGAGATGAGAGCAGGAACACACTGTATGAGTGCTGTTAGACTCAGTCCTCTTACAGCCCCGCCCAGACCACGCCCCCTCAGTCTCATCCCAGTACACACAAGAGTAAGCCATGCCCTCAGACTCCACTCTTTCCTGAATATTGATTGACAGTTCAGAAAACGGAAAAAAATACATGAATGTTAGATTTTCTACAAATGAAATGTGTCCAGTGAGATCTTGTGCTGGTCATAAGCTGATCTGTCAGTATCTTCACCTCCACGTGTCTAAAGACGAGCGTCACCGACTCTGACAGCTGCTTGGTTTCTTCATTACTGACGACGGCCGTCACCACTTTAGAGTTGAGTTGATAAGTGACACTTCTCTCTTTATCGTCTGATCTCTCATTGCTCATCTTGTGGAGCAGATCACTGGATGAGTTCAGATCTTTATAACTGACCAGAGCCGCAAATGCAAAACCTGTGACCAAGAGAAGATCTCCTCATGAAAGTGCTGATGGTTTCATTGGTACATATATGTGCACTGGTTTTAGTTGTACCTGGATATGATTTGCCTACAACTGTTTCCCAGCTGGTGCTGAAGAGGGCGGAGTCTGTGCTCAGAGTGACACGCCCACTGGGTGGAGTCTGCCCCCGCATGACTGCAACTTCAGCAACTGTCAATCACATGATCACACAGAACTAGGGATATGCCGGTATCATATTTTCCTGTTGCGATTATTTGCCTTTGCTTTTATCACGGTATAATCATGGTATTGAAATTTGAAAAAGGGGTCATAATACAGTATAACAAAAATAACTGAACATTTAAATACAATAAAGCAATACAGAAAAATATAAAGTTAAAAGTTTTACACAGATTAATGTGCAAAAGAACTATAAAGACCAACAGGTATTACTTTAAAAGAAGACGTCATTTGTTAACCATTAACATTCACAATGAGCACTAGCTTCATTTGCTACAGAATTAGTTATTAATCTTTGTTTAAAAAATACAAGTCTTAGTTCATGTTATGTCATTAAATAACACAGTTGCATCTTTTGATTTTAACAACGTCTTATTAAATATTGGAATATCTAAGATTAATGAATGTTCGGAATAATTTTTCATTGGCAGTTTATGTTAACTAATTAATCAGAATCAGAATCAGAATGAGCTTTATTGCCAAGTATGTTTACACATACGAGGAATTTGTTTTTGTGACAGAAGCTCCTCAGTACAACAGAATGACAGCGACAGAACATAAAACACATAATGAAAGAATAAAAAATACAAATAAGTAGATAGTGAATGACAATATACAAATTGGCAATTGTAGGCAGGTATAATTTACAAAATGCAGTTATGTATGTACATGTATATTATGTGCAAAATTTAAGTGTATACTAAGTATGTGTGTTAGATAAATAAGTGTATGTATAAAGTGTTCGCAGTTAATTATCTAATGTTAACTAATGAAGCCCTAATGTAAAGTGTGAATTAACAATAAAGAATCTAAACTCTAGGGCATGTTGTAGTCCAGATTAAAATGAAAAAAGAAGTTTGAAAATAAATAGCCTATTAAGTCTAAACATTTAAGTATTTGGCTGTGATGAACACCATTGCAAATCCACAATTCTGAATGGCTATTTAAATACGTTTTAGAAAGTAGCACAGCTGCTTTATTTATGGGGTTTCCAGAGTAAAAGCTGCTATTTTTCTGCAGTTTAGCTCCATCTGCTGTCAGAGAGTGAATGTTTTTTTCATTCAGCACGTCTCTCACATGTTCCCATGTGCTTCTCATGCATGTTTTTTTTTTTTTTTTTTTTTTACACCAAAGCCATTTGTGTCTTTTAAGCATCATACGGCAGTGTTGTGCATTTTGACCAGCTGATGGGAATAGTATTCTTAAAATGCATTCCAAAGTCTGAATAATTTGTAATATATATAATTATTCACAGGATTTAGAAGTGCCCACGATAACAATATAGTGCATATTAATTACTGTGATATATCGCATCCCCGAATACCCCCGAATGTCTACACAGTAAGGCTGTGGAAAAAAATCGAATGTGATTTTCATGCACATCTCATCAGTAAAGACGCTCTTTTAATTAGAAGTATTATCTCCAGCACGTGTGTTCATATCAGGGTTGCCAGGTTTTCACAACAAATCCTGCCCAGTTGCTTCTCAAAACTAGTCCAAAAGTTCAAGCAACCCCAATACCAATAACGAGATATTTAGCCCCTAAAATGCGAATTTTACCATGACAACCATGCCAAAAAAACGTATATTTTAACCCCGGGAAGCATTTTTTTTTAAAATATGGGAACCTCCTGGAATCGCGATTAGTTTTGGACCAGTTTTGAGAAGCACCGGGGCAGGATTTGTTCTGAAAACCTGGCAACCCTGATCTGAACACACGTGCTGGAGATAATACTTCTAATTAAAGGAGTGTCTTTACTGATGAGATGTGCATGAAAATCGCGTTCGATTTTTTGCACAGCCCTACTACACAGAACTGATTTCAGTCCTAAACAATTACAAATGTGTGAAAATCTGTGTTCATAATAAAATATATTTTTCACAACAGTATTTCCATTCAGTAATCAGAGTTTCTGCAAGTTTTATGAACCTAATTTTACACATCACATCTAAAGTAAAGTTTTTGGTTTAAGAATATTTTCACTGATTGAAGACCAGAAACACAATTAATGTGTAATGCATGTTGTTTCTCACAGGTGTTGTGTGTCTCCATCCTGGTCACAGGCTCTTTCAGCTGAGGTCCAATCAGACGCATGCTGTTCTCCACCGCGTCCAGACAATGATTCAGCATCTTCCCGTCAGCGATGTTTCCACCCGACAGCAGCTCGTCAGTGAAAGTAAACAAGTTCTGTCAAACAAAGAGAGATTTAGAGGAATATTCCCGGTCAAACTGAGAAATGCAGAAGCAAGCAGAAAGAGGAAGAGGGCTGTTTGTTTAACCTCCAGTAACTGCTCTCCTATCTGATGGCTGTTTGGGCCACGCATAGACTCACAGCTGCTCCTCAACAGTGCCAGTAAAGTCTTCAACTAGAAGAAACACAGAAACCAAACTCTAAAGACTGATTTTTAACTAAGTTCTAACAAAATAATCATGAGGAGTCGTTCTACCTTTGCAGGCGTGTCCTCTGTGTCAGACTCAAAGTGGTCGCAGCTCATCTCTGCACACAACAACAAAACAGTTCATTGTTTCCCACGTCAGCATCTACACCATGAACACTAATGTGCACATACAAACTGAACACTCACCAGTGCATTTTGATTGGCTATTGCCATAGTTACTGTAACCCTCATGGCATTTACAGCTGTAGCTGCCCTGATGATTGGAGCAGTTGGCGTTTGTGCCACAAACATCAGGAACATCTTTACATTCATCTTTGTCTGTGAGAGAGAGAAGATGGATGAATATCGATTCCTATTATATTATTGTTTTATTTAATAATATTGTTAGAATTTAGATTAGGTGGGCAGAATTGGCCTTTTCAAGTCACAACCAATTCTTCAAGTCAGATCCCAAGTCCTCAAAGAGGATAATTGTGCTTTAGTGATGAACAAGTACTGTTATTGAGAATTACAGAGGATCAGATGTTGATGTTTTATTGGTTAAAATTGTGTCACCATCATGGAGATCAGTGTTTGCTCTAGTTAGGCTCTTGATTCTTGAGTTTCTGTTTGATGTTTCTATGTAGCAATGTGTGAAGTGTTGTGAGACAGAGAGATCAGTATTATGCAGTGAGCAGCTATTAGCTGTTATTTATATGATGAGTCATCAACATCCATCATCTCGACAATGGTAATAATCAACCAACTGCTTCATGCTGCAATGCATGGTTGGTAGAACCATAGAAAAATTACCATCCTGCACTGCAGTATGAAAAAATGTCACCACTGTTGATGATTTTATATTAAGTGTTCATGTCTAAAAGCCTGAGCCGGTAGAGTTCTTTTTTTTTTCAACACTGAAGTATTACTCTTTTATTTGTTTAGTGGGACTTTTGTTCAGTAATAGTTGAATGACATTCAATATACTAAAGGGTCACCACCTCATAAACTTCATTCATCATGAGTTATAATCAGAAAGTGTAATCTCCTCTACTACTTCAAGGTTTGATTAGGCAAAGCACAAATGTTTGCTATGAAACAACATGGCAATTATTTAGAAGCAAATTACTTTGAATTATTAAAAGGGTGAAGAGGCCAACTAAATTAAGTGATGTGACATTCAGCCAAGTATGGTGACCCATACTCAGAATTTGTGCTCTGCATTTAACCCACCCAAAGTGTACACACACAGCAGTGAACACACACACACACACACACCCGGAGCAGTGGGCAGCCATTTATGCTGCAGGATAGATGCTCACCTGTACAGGAGCCGTTCTCATGTTTGAGAAACCCTGGAGAACAGATGCAGCGGAAGCTGCCAAGTGTGTTAATGCAGCTGCTGTGAACTCCACACACTGAGGAAACACACTCATCCACATCTGCAGCCGACACACACACACACACACAGACAAACGTGTTCACATGTAAAGTAGTTAAATGATAGCAGTTAGAGAGACGCTGGGAAACACATTTATCACTTCATGTGCAAACATCTAAGTGGACTTTGTTAATGATTCCATCAGCCAGACTAAATGAGGTTATGTCGAGGCAACTCATACTGTTTGCAAAGTCTCCATTTACAGCTGTAGCTGCCCTGATGATTGGAGCAGTTGGCGTTTGTGCCACAAACATCAGGAACATCTTTACATTCATCTTTGTCTGTGAGAGAGAGAAGATGGATGAATATCGATTCCTATTATATTATTGTTTTATTTAATAATATTGTTAGAATTTAGATTAGGTGGGCAGACTTGGCCTTTTCAAGTCACAACCAATTCTTCAAGTCAGATCCCAAGTCCTCAAAGAGGATAATTGTGCTTTAGTGATGAACAAGTACTGTTATTGAGAATTACAGAGGATCACATGTTGATGTTTTATTGGTTAAAATTGTGTCACCATCATGGAGATCAGTGTTTGCTCTAGTTAGGCTCTTGATTCTTGAGTTTCTGTTTGATGTTTCTATGTAGCAATGTGTGAAGTGTTGTGAGACAGAGAGATCAGTATTAAGCAGTGAGCAGCTATTAGCTGTTATTTATATGATGAGTCATCAACATCCATCATCTTGACAATGGTAATAATCAACCAGCTGCTTCATGCTGCAATGCATGGTTGGTAAAACCATAGAAAAAATTACCATCCTGCACTGCAGTATGAAAAAATGTCACCACTGTTGATGATTTTATATTAAGTGTTCATGTCTAAAAGCCTGAGCCGGTAGAGTTCTTTTTTTTTTTCAACACTGAAGTATTACTCTTTTATTTGTTTAGTGGGACTTTTGTTCAGTAATAGTTGAATGACATTCAATATACTAAAGGGTCACCACCTCATAAACTTCATTCATCATGAGTTATAATCAGAAAGTGTAATCTCCTCTACTACTTCAAGGTTTGATTAGGCAAAGCACAAATGTTTGCTATGAAACAACATGGCAATTATTTAGAAGCAAATTACTTTGAATTATTAAAAGGGTGAAGAGGCCAACTAAATTAAGTGACGTGACATTCAGCCAAGTATGGTGACCCATACTCAGAATTTGTGTTCTGCATTTAACCCACCCAAAGTGTACACACACAGCAGTGAACACACACACACACACACCCGGAGCAGTGGGCAGCCATTTATGCTGCAGGATAGATGCTCACCTGTACAGGAGCCGTTCTCATGTTTGAGAAACCCTGGAGAACAGATGCAGCGGAAGCTGCCAAGTGTGTTAATGCAGCTGCTGTGAACTCCACACACTGAGGAAACACACTCATCCACATCTGCAGCCGACACACACACACACACAGACAAACGTGTTCACATGTAAAGTAGTTAAATGATAGCAGTTAGAGAGACGCTGGGAAACACATTTATCACTTCATGTGCAAACATCTAAGTGGACTTTGTTAATGATTCCATCAGCCAGACTAAACTAAAGTTTTAACAACATGGCACTAATGGTAAACAAACCTAATTTCTGGAAGGTAAACACAGACCTTTAATGAAAAAAGGTGATTTCTGAATTGTAAAGATGTTCTTTGGTTTGATTAACAGCCAAATGAAAAAAGCACTATGAGTGAAGCTGCTCACCTTCACATCCTGAGCCTGTTGTTGGTTCATGAAATCCTGGTGGACAGACGCACATGAAGGAGCCCATGGTGTTCACACACTTCATATCACCTCTGCATTCATGGGTTTTCTCAATACACTCATTGATATCTGTTGGGGGAAGCAGCTGATATTAGTAACAGTATTTAAATCATTGTAGTGGACTCTTTTATCCCATAATCCTCTCTCGTACCCCTACACTCCCCCGATGTTGCTGTGAAATTGGCTGTTATTGATCGAAATCCTTCATTACAGTTGCAGTAGTAACTTCCAGGTGTATTGAAACACTGAACATGATCACCACACAGACCCGGATCTGTCACACACTCATCTATATCTGTAAGACAATCAGAAAGGAAACAGCATTACAAAGTTAAAAGAGAACTACAATTACGCAAGTTCCCTTGTGTGAGTGACATACAGACAGAAACATATTGTGCTGAAACAAATAAAGTGCTCAGCTGTTGTTTCTTTGTTCAAATCCAATGTAACATTTAAGTGATTCACTAGACACCAAGAACAGACCTGGTCAAGAAAAAGAAAAAACAAGATCTGTATAATTCTCTTCAGGCATCCATAAATCTATTCTTCCATCCATCACAAAAAGTCTCCCGTCAAGCCATTTTAAACTCTTAAACGAAGTTCCAGTCACACCAGACATAATTATATGATTTAAGTACAATATAATCACAAATGTGGCCTCAGCTGAAGGGTGTTGTTAGACACAACCAAGAACAGTTACAATGACTACAGACACAAATGTAAATATATAATATATGCAAATTAATTTGTGATGATAGCAGTTAGAGAGACGCTGGGAAACACATTTATCACTTCATGTGCAAACATCTAAGTGGACTTTGTTAATGATTCCATCAGCCAGACTAAATGAGGTTATGTTGAGGGAACTCGTACTGTTTGCAAAGTCTCCTTTTCTATGACAAACCCAAGATTATCTAAAACATTTGTCAAACATCAGAGCTCACGGCATGAGATGCAATATGTCATAATGCAACTCACCTTGATCTATTTCTGGAGTGACAAATAAACATCCTTTCAATCCGATGTTTTAACATGTTTTGCAAAGGCAAATATAATGTTTTCATTGGTTAGGTGATAAATTAATGGTACCTGCATGCAAAGTCATATTGCAAATTATGTTGAGAAGTAGCATACTACAGTTTCATGGCATATAATTGTTTTTCTTCCTCTGATCTGGTGGCAAGAACTGATTCTGAGAACTTATATTATATGCTTAAAACTGTTAAATGCATCACATGGATATTGGATAGTTATAATCAGGGTCAGGAATTAACTGGGGCTTTGGGGGAAAGCCAACATAATGTATAAAAATCCCTGTGTTTTTATCTAATACAGGCCTTTTTAGTTATAGATATAAGCACAGTTTTAACAACATGGCACTAATGGTAAACAAACCTAATTTCTGGAAAGTAAACACAGACCTTTAATGAAAAAAGGTGATTTCTGAATTGTAAAGATGTTCTTTGGTTTGATTAACAGCCAAATGAAAAAAGCACTATGAGTGAAGCTGCTCACCTTCACATCCTGAGCCTGTTGTTGGTTCATGAAATCCAGGTGGACAGAAGCACAAGAAGGAGCCCATGGTGTTCACACACTTCATATCACCTCTGCATTCATGGGTTTTCTCAATACACTCATTGATATCTGTTGGGGGAAGCAGCTGATATTAGTTACAGTATTTAAATCATAGTAGTGGACTCTTTTATCCCATAATCCACTCTCGTACCCCTACACTCCCCCGATGTTACTGTGAAACTGGCTGCTGCTGATCGAAATCCTTCATTACAGTTGCAGTAGTAACTTCCAGGTGTATTGAAACACTGAGCGTCATCACCACACAGACCCGGATCTGTCACACACTCATCTATATCTGTAAGACAGTCAGAAAGGAAACAGCATTACAAAGTTAAAAGAGAACTACAATTACGCAAGTTCCCTTGTGTGAGAGACATACAGACAGAAACATATTGTGCTAAAACAAATAAAGTGCTCAGCTGTTGTTTCTTTGTTCAAATCCAATGTAACATTTAAGTGATTCACTAGACACCAAGAACAGACCTGGTCAAGAAAAAGAAAAAACAAGATCTGTATAATTCTCTTCAGGCATCCATAAATCTATTCTTCCATCCATCACAAAAAGTCTCCCGTCAAGCCATTTTAAACTCTTAAACGAAGTTCCAGTCACACCAGACATAATTATATGATTTAAGTACAATATAATCACAAATGTGGCCTCAGCTGAAGGGTGTTGTTAGACACAACCAAGAACAGTTACAATGACTACAGACACAAATGTAAATATACAGTATTGTTCAAAATAATAGCAGTACAATGTGACTAACCAGAATAATCAAGGTTTTTAGTATATTTTTTATTGCTACGTGGCAAACAAGTTACCAGTAGGTTCAGTAGATTGTCAGAAAACAAACAAGACCCAGCATTCATGATATGCACGCTCTTAAGGCTGTGCAATTGGGCAATTAGTTGAAAGGGGTGTGTTCAAAAAAATAGCAGTGTCTACCTTTGACTGTACAAACTCAAAACTATTTTGTACAAACATTTTTTTTTTCTGGGATTTAGCAATCCTGTGAATCACTAAACTAATATTTAGTTGTATGACCACAGTTTTTTAAAACTGCTTGACATCTGTGTGGCATGGAGTCAACCAACTTGTGGCACCTCTCAGCTGTTATTCCACTCCATGATTCTTTAACAACATTCCACAATTCATTCACATTTCTTGGTTTTGCTTCAGAAACAGCATTTTTGATATCACCCCACAAGTTCTCAATTGGATTAAGGTCTGGAGATTGGGCTGGCCACTCCATAACATTAATTTTGTTGGTTTGGAACCAAGACTTTGCCCGTTTACTAGTGTGTTTTGGGTCATTGTCTTGTTGAAACAACCATTTCAAGGGCATGTCCTCTTCAGCATAGGGCAACATGACCTCTTCAAGTATTTTAACATATGCAAACTGATCCATGATCCCTGGTATGCGATAAATAGGCCCAACACCATAGTAGGAGAAACATGCCCATATCATGATGCTTGCACCTCCATGCTTCACTGTCTTCACTGTGTACTGTGGCTTGAATTCAGAGTTTGGGGGTCGTCTCACAAACTGCCTGTGGCCCTTGGACCCAAAAAGAACAATTTTACTCTCATCAGTACACAAAATGTTCCTCCATTTCTCTTTAGGCCAGTTGATGTGTTCTTTGGCAAATTGTAACCTCTTCTGCACATGCCTTTTTTTTAACAGAGGGACTTTGCGGGGGATTCTTGAAAATAGATTAGCTTCACACAGACGTCTTCTAACTGTCACAGTACTTACAGGTAACTCTAGACTGTCTTTGATCATCCTGGAGGTGATCGTTGGCTGAGCCTTTGCCATTCTGGTTATTCTTCTATCCATTTTGATGGTTGTCTTCCGTTTTCTTCCACGTCTCTCTGGTTTTGCTCTCCATTTTAAGGCATTGGAGATCATTTTAGCTGAACAGCCTATCATTTTTTGCACCTCTTTATAGGTTTTCCCCTCTCTAATCAACTTTTTAATCAAAGTACGCTGTTCTTCTGAACAATGTCTTGAACGACCCATTTTCCTCAGCTTTCAAATGCATGTTCAACAAGTGTTGGCTTCATCCTTAAATAGGGGCCACCTGATTCACACCTGTTTCTTCACAAAATTGATGACCTCAGTGATTGAATGCAACACTGCTATTTTTTTGAACACACCCCTTTCAACTAATTGCCCAATTGCACAGCCTTAAGAGCGTGCATATCATGAATGCTGGGTCTCATTTGTTTTCTGAGAATCTACTGAACCTACTGGTAACTTGTTTGCCATGTAGCAATAAAAAAATATACGAAAAACCTTGATTATTCTGGTTACTCACATTGTACTGCTATTATTTTGAACAATACTGTATAATATATGCAATTTAATTTGTTAAAGTTGTGGATGTTAAAATGCTTAATCATATATAGCATGTGCTGCTATAAAAGGATTGTTTGGATTGTCTAAGAATCACTACCAAGCCAAATAGATTCTGTTTGTTATATCAGTTTTGTGAAAATAAAAGATTGATCATTTTCGTTGGAGAAATCACTTAAAATATTTATTTATTTTTTATTTATAAGTTTATTTGTATAGGGACAGTACAAAAGAAACATTATCCCAGTCAAAACTGGGAAATATGTATTGCACATAGAGTATAGCATAAGCTAATTTGCATCTCAGGTCTCTAGAAAGGCTTTTCTAAAAAAGTTAAAAACAAACTATACTACCAAATTACTCACACAAAACATCCTAATAATATATATGATATTCAAATTACTCACTCACCATTAATATTGCATATAAATGATATTGGAAATTCATTAGAAACATGAGAAAAAGAAAATAACTACTTTGTTGAATATACAGCTTTCAAAATGCAAGGCGGGTTTTTTAATCCCCAAATATCATGCGTTAGCTACTTCTCTCACGACGTGTATCTCGTCGTGGGCGCTTTGACGCAGCCATTTTGAGTAATAATTAAAAATAATCAAATGGCATCATTTAAGTTTTCTAGAGAAGGGCCGTATGTCCATTACGGGTTTTAAAGGGTTAACATTAAAATAGTCAGTCGAAGTTGCAATTGAATAAGCTAACTCTGCTAACCTAGCTACAAAAACAATGCAAAATAGCTTATGCTGTGTTATTTGACTTTAGCTGACTGAGTAGCTAGTGTAATAGTAGGTAAAAATCTGACAGACTTTATAATAGCGACAACGATTATGTTATCTTATTATAATATTCATTAATTTATGTAACGTTAAATCATCACACTACCCTCCTGCACCCGCCCTGATTAACACTCCCTTCCTGTTAATCATCTAACTACAGTAACATGCGTACCATTTCTATTACATTCTCCTGCCCAGTCTGTCCCTCCTTGATATCACTATCAGACACCTGCACCTCTATATGGGTGCCGCCGGCACCGCCGTGGCTAGTCACGTGCTTTGTTCACCTGTTCTTGCAAAATGTAGTCAGGTACTGTAGGCTTGGAAACTGAAGCTACAGCACTAAACATGTCAGTAGAATTTTTATTTTTTTGGCCCGCAACTTCTCCGCACCCCCCCATTGCGCTTCTGCTTGTTTCTGCACTTAGCCACTGACTGCATCTGACACAAGAAATGGAGGGGGAGGTGTGGAGCCTGTTAAGAGATGATTGGGCCAGTCCAGTGTCAGTATGGAAAATTAACTAATGGGCCGCTATCCCTACTTTATGGGCCAGTCGTTGTCCAATAAAAAAAAAATATATATATATATATATATATATATATATATATATATATATATATATATTATATCGACCGGCCCCCAAGTGCGTCAGCCCACCGGGCATTTGCCCGGTTTGCCAGATTACCAGTCCAGCCCTGAATGTAAGTGAGTAATATGATGTAAGTTAGTTTTGTAAATAGTGATTTATGTGACTTCAGTTATTTTTTATTAAACTGAAATTGGAGTAAAGATTTTTTGGAAAACCACATCCTGGCTTCAGTCTTAATTTGCTGCTGAATTGTGTTATACACACATATAGAAACATAAGGAGAACAAGAGATTGATTGGTAGAGTCCTTTACAAATGTAATTAGCCATTAATGTATCAACTGAATGGGTGATCTATCCTCATTAATCATGCCCTGATTTAAAATGTATGTAAAACTGACATCTGAAAGATGTTTCTAGACATATGCTTTCCAGATCAAGAGATCTTTAACAAACATCTTACAGACATATGTGTACTATCTGGGATACAGACGTTTACTATTCAAACAACATTATTCATAAATAAAGTCAATTACCAACACATTTCCTTTTAACAAATGTATATCCACTCGCACATCCACTGCATGACGGCAGAAAGAGACCTGGGGGTGACAGGAAAACAATGTAAAATAATGATGCAAAATGACGTACTGTTTTAAAAATTAGTTATTAAAATATGGCTGTATAACATCATTGAATGTGCATGCAATTTGCAGTCAAATCGTAGATTCATCAAATGAAGATTTCGCAGGTCCTCAATATTAAAAAGTTAAGGTTATTGCTTTTAATCGCCTCACTTATTTATATTCTCTTCTGGATAAATTATTTTAGAACTGAATACTTAACCTATTTTGTGTGGTTGAAAGGATTTTAATCTTACAAAAGAAAGAGAAGCAGAGAGCCCCACCAAACTGTAATATGTTAAGCATATTGCTGATTTTTCAAAAGATTCACCACACACGTTCAGCAACATCTTAGGAAAGCGTTAACAGTATGTTTTATCTATGTATGTCTGCAGGCTTTTTGAAGGAATTCCCAAAGAAAACCAGTCTCTAACTGACTACTGTTTCATGTCCTGAAGGTCTTTAGATCTTTCAATAGCACTTGTAGACCCCGTTTCTGCCTACAGGACAAGCTCATACAGGTTCTTCACATTTCCTAAAAACTAGAAAAACATTCAGAAACCGTTGCGATCCTCATCTCAAGTGAGACGTCGCCTCGTTGTTTCTTCAGACTCTATCACCAGTTTGTGAAATACTCCAACCACAAGGTGTCCCTTCTTCCCTAATACAAATGACTCATCCTCAACTGATTTAAGAATGAACAACAGTTGTTCGTCTATAAATAATAACCAGCAAGACTATTACATAAAAACAGATATTCATTTTATTATGTTCCATCTAATCCATTGTAAATACTATAGTGTTTTTGAACCTTACTATAGTGAAGTGTAATATACTGAATATACAGTATTGTTCAAAATAAAAGCAGTACAATGTGACTAACCAGAATAATCAAGGTTTTTAGTATATTTTTTATTGCTACATGGCAAACAAGTTACCAGTAGGTTCAGTAGATTGTCAGAAAACAAACAAGACCCAGCATTCATGATTTGCACGCTCTTAAGGCTGTGCAATTGGGCAATTAGTTGAAAGGGGTGTGTTCAAAAAAATAGCAGTGTCTACCTTTGACTGTACAAACTCAAAACTATTTTGTACAAACATTTTTTTTTTTTTTTCTGGGATTTAGCAATCCTGTGAATCACTAAACTAATATTTAGTTGTATGACCACAGTTTTTTAAAACTGCTTGACATCTGTGTGGCATGGAACTTGACATCTGTGTGGCATGCAAACTGATCCATGATCCCTGGTATGCGATAAATAGGCCCAACACCATAGTAGGAGAAACATGCCCATATCATGATGCTTGCACCTCCATGCTTCACTGTCTTCATTGTGTACTGTGGCTTGAATTCAGAGTTTGGGGGTCGTCTCACAAACTGCCTGTGGCCCTTGGACCCAAAAAGAACAATTTTACTCTCATCAGTCCACAAAATGTTCCTCCATTTCTCTTTAGGCCAGTTGATGTGTTCTTTGGCAAATTGTAACCTCTTCTGCACATGCCTTTTTTTTAACAGAGGGACTTTGCGGGGGATTCTTGAAAATAGATTAGCTTCACACAGACGTCTTCTAACTGTCACAGTACTTACAGGTAACTCCAGACTGTCTTTGATCATCCTGGAGGTGATCATTGGCTGAGCCTTTGCCATTCTGGTTATTCTTCTATCCATTTTGATGGTTGTCTTCCGTTTTCTTCCACGTCTCTCTGGTTTTGCTCTCCATTTTAAGGCATTGGAGATCATTTTAGCTGAACAGCCTATCATTTTTTGCACCTCTTTATAGGTTTTCCCCTCTCTAATAAACTTTTTAATCAAAGTACGCTGTTCTTCTGAACAATGTCTTGAACGACCCATTTTCCTCAGCTTTCAAATGCATGTTCAACAAGTGTTGGCTTCATCCTTAAATAGGGGCCACCTGATTCACACCTGTTTCTTCACAAAATTGATGACCTCAGTGATTGAATGCCACACTGCTATTTTTTTGAACACACCCCTTTCAACTAATTCAACTAATTGCCCAATTGCACAGCCTTAAGAGCGTGCATATCATGAATGCTGGGTCTCATTTGTTTTCTGAGAATCTACTGAACCTACTGGTAACTTGTTTGCCACGTAGCAATAAAAAAATATACGAAAAACCTTGATTATTCTGGTTAGTCACATTGTACTGCTATTATTTTGAACAATACTGTATTATAGTATTTACACTTTGTTAATGAATGCTACAGCAAACTAGTATTAGTGAACCAATAAACTTTAGTTTTTACTACAGTAACAGGGACGTAGATTACCCCACTTATCATCACGGAACTTCGTCCCCCGCACTTTTTCGGGCAAATGTGTTCGTATAGAGGTTTTCAAGAGCTGGTGTGAATAAATATAGTTTTAAACTCAAAGAGACAGGATAGTTTGCGAATGACCTGATGTTTTTTCCGGACCGAGAAGGCGAAATAAACATCACGGAGCGCTAAACTCTCCTGCAGTGTGTGTTTCATTCATTCATGTGCTCTCACGCAGAGTTTCATACCAGGAAACTCCTAATATGTGCAACAGCGTCCTGCTATCGCTCTATGAAACAGTTGTTTTAGTTTTTTTTTTCAAGTCCAAAAAAATCTCCAGCAGGTGATAAAGTATATGCACAATGCAGTGCTAATTGACAATAGCTGTTTTCTATTTTAATATATTTCAAAATGTTATTTATTGAGATTCCAAAGCTGAATTTTTTTGCATCATTACTCCAGTCACATGATCCTTCAGAAATAATTCTGATATTCTGATTTGCTGCTAAGAAAAAAAAAAGAAAAAGAAAAGAAAAAAAAATCTTATTATGAAAATGTTGAAAACAGCTGAGTAGAAGTTTTTCAGGTTTCTTTGATGAATAGACAGTTCAGAAGAGCAGCATTTATCTGAAATATAAATCTCTTGTAAAATGATGACTTTATCAGCTTTTTATTTCAAATAAATGCTGATCTGTGGATCATCCTATTCATCAAAGAATACTGAAAAAATGTACTTTTTGTATGTTTTTAATATTGATAAATAGCAAATCAGCATATTAAGAATGATTTCTGAAGGATGAGACACTGAAGACTGGAGTAATGATGCTGAAAATACAGCTTGGATCACAGGAATAAATTACATTTTAAAATATATTCAAATAGAACACAGCTATTTTAAATAGTAAAACTATTTTACAATATTACTGCTTTCGCTGTATTCTGGATCAAATAAATGCAGGCTTGGTGAGCAGAAGAGACATCTTAAAAAAAAAAAAAAATACTTATAAAACTGTTGATTGGTAGGCTATATAGATTACAGAAATTTTATATTGTAATGTTTTATATTATATTGTAATGGCAGCAAATATATATATATATATATATATATATATATATATATATATATATATATATATATACACACATGCCCGTAGGCAGGGGGGGGGTTCCATCACTTTTTTTTTTTTCATGTTATTATTGTCATCATTGTTTTAATCAATGCTTATGACATATATGGTTGCTGTTTCAAATAAATATGATTATTGTAGCTGGACGTACGTGTACGTGTGTGTGCCGCGCGTGCAGTTCAGAGTTCAGAGAGAGTTCGAGAGTTCTTCTCGCAATACACTTTTCAAAGCAACGGTGAAGAAGCATCGCCTCTGAATGATGGGGGGGGGGGTATTTTTATTAAAAGGTTTTCTATATTTTATCCACTCAATTCCACTCACAAAATTATAAAAACACCAAAATATTTGTAATTTATTTTTATAAGTACCTTGTTTGTCTTCCAAAAAGTATGACGCCAACTGTTACTGGATAACAGGAACATATAACTTTGCAAGTAAACTATACAAGTGGCTTTGTTTGTGAGTGTGTGTCGTGTTGGTGCACAATGAACGCGATACTTTGGTACAGTACACGCTTTCGCGTATCTCTGGTTTAAGATTACTCACAACGGAAATGGACGAGAATACTCTTTAAAACAACACACACATATAACGCTCTTACGGTCTCTGACACGCATATTCCCAGAAGTCTGGCTACTAATCCCACTTCAGTATGACACAAAAAGATTCACCACACACATGAACAGAATAAAACTAAATCTACTCACCCAAAAGAAATGTCCATTTCAGCAACATCTTAGGAAAGCGTTAACAGTATGTTTTATCTATGTATGTCTGCAGGCTTTTTGAAGGAATTCCCAAAGAAAACCAGTCTCTAACTGACTACTGTTTCATGTCCTGAAGGTCTTTAGATCTTTCAATAGCACTTGTAGACCCCGTTTCTGCCTACAGGACAAGCTCATACAGGTTCTTCACATTTCCTAAAAACTAGAAAAACATTCCGAAACCGTTGCGATCCTTATCTCAAGAGAGACGTCCCCAGATAGCAAATGACATGTGGCCCAGTTCTGGCCCACATCTCCCATATTCTTCTGGCCCACATACCGCGCGGAATGACGGCGATGACTCAACCTGAGTCTGGCTGACATATGTCAGCCACAACTGAACCAGATCTGGGCCACATCTTACAAATGGCATGGGCGACACCTGGCCCAGATGTCAACCACGCCATTTCTGAGATGTGGCCCAGATCCGTCCCAGTTGTGGCTGACTTCTGGGTTAGATATGGCCCATATTTACCCTTTCTAGACACAAAAGAATATGTAATTCATCCAGAATAAAGAAAACACTCATGTAGTCTAAACTGCTTTATTAAAATATAAAAATTAGACAAATAAATATACATACATGAATACAACTGCATGTATAGATATAAAACAAATACATTTACATTATTACACAATAAAAAATACAGATAAATATTTATAAATATAGTTAAATACACATTAACATTACATTTACATTTAGCAGACACTTTTCTGTCCAAAGCAACTTACAAATGAGGACAATGGAAGCAAAATCAACAAAAGAGCAATGATATACAGGTGCTGGTCATAGAATTAGAATATCATCAAAAAGTTGATTTATTTCACTAATTCCATTCAAAAAGTGAAACTTGTGTATTATATTTATTCATTACACACAGACTGATATATTTCAAATGTTTATTTCTTTTAATTTTGACGTTTATAACTGAAAGCTAAGGAAAATCCCAAATTCAGACGCGGCAGAGAGGAGTGAGTTTGAGAAACATTCAGATACACAGGCTGATTCAGTCTTCTGAATTGGGAGTAGTGAACATGCATTATAAACTTCTTTCAAATTAGAATCTGTTGGGGAGATAAAATGTGCAAGATAACGTATATGTACTAATAAAACATCAAACAAAAAACATCAAACAAAAAAAATGTATCTTTTACTCTCCAGTACTGAAAGCAGAACTGATAAGGGAGCCCTTGATACTGTGGCACAGCTCTTTCAAATTAACATTACCTTTTTTGCAGTGGCGGTAGTTTGTATGTCCATCTATAGTTGCCATCATCTAAGGTCTAAGTACTCAATACTGGTATCATCTGAAGTCCTCACAAGTCCTGCAAGTCCTGTGCTGTGCAGTTTCTAATAACCCTGGGATGGACATTTGCAGAAACAGGAAGGCAAAGGGAGAAAGATTAGCATAGCTGCTGTTCATATCATTTCAGGCAATGTGCACTTTTTACTATTTCATCAATGGAGTACATAGAGTACTATTTTTAATCTAGTAGCTTTAAACGTAAATAATTTTTCTAGATCCCTTAATAAACATATTATTTGTTGTCTGTTTTTGGGGAACAGACACAGTCTCTATAGAATGGACTGCATATGCCAGAGTAACATTTAATACATTTTAATAAAATTTAACTTGGAGGAACATCATAACTGTAATTTACACAACCATTCAAGAGTTTGGGGTCTGTAAGATATTTTATGCCTTTATAAAAAATCTCTTATGCTCACCACGGCTCCATTTATTGAATCAAATTACAGTAAAATAGTAACACTGTGACTATTACAATTCAAAACAACTCTTTTCTATGTGAATATTATGTTAAAATGTCATTTATTCCTTTGATCAAAGCTGAATTTTCAGCATCATTACTCCAGTCTTCAGTGACAAATCTTCAGAAATCATTCTAATATGATGATTTACTGCTCAAGAAACATTTCTGATTATGATCAATGTTAAAATACAGACGTGCTGAATTTTTTTTTTGTTGGATTCGTTGTTACATAGACTCCAAACATTTGAATGTTAGTGTTACATGCATCAAATTGTTCAAAATCATCAGTTTCAACTAGTGTTCCTGTAGCTCAACTGGTAGAGCACTGTGCTAGCAAGCAAGCGCAAGGTTGGGGGTTCAATTCCCTGGGAACACATGATATGTAAAAATTGATAGCCTGAATGCACTGTAAGTCGCTTTGGATAAAAGCGTCTGCATAAATAAATGCAGGTCTTTTGAACTTTGTATTCATCTGTGAATCCTGAAAAATAAAATGCATCACGGTTTCCACAAAAAAAAAATGAAGCAGCACAACTGTTTCAACGCTGATAATAAGTTTCTTGAGCAGCAAATCAGCATTTCTGAGGGATCCATGTGACACTGAAGACTGGAGGAATGATGCTGAAAATACAGCTGCACATCACCGGAATAAATTAGTTTATAATGTATTCACATAGAAAACAGCTATTTTAAATTGTAATAATATATCACAAAATATTTCTCTCTTTACATATTTTAATCAAATAATTACTACAGAGGTGAGCAGAAGATAATTATTACAAATTGTATCAACTTCAAGCTTTTGAACACTAGTGTACTGTATATTTGAGGTTTGACTTACTGTACTAGTGTCAGGGTTAGGCAAGGAGGAACTCAAGTGCAGACAGGGAATCACAAAACAAGGGGTTTATTTACAAAAAGGGGAAAAACAAAAACCCACGAGGGGGAAAACAACGGCTAGGCCAGAAACAAAACAACTTAACAGGACAGGATTGACATGAAAAAACAAACTCTTAAACACTAACTACAAACAAACACTCACGGTAATACAAAGACTTCTCAAAGGGGGTTACAAGGGTAAACTTCTCACAAGACTGACCAGTAGGAATACATATGTGAAACAATGAACCGACGCAAGACAGAGCACACTAGGAGATCTAAATAGGGGGAAACAATCAAGACACGACAGGTGGCACAGATGGGACAATCAAGACACGACTAGGTTAACAAGGGGGGCGGGGCAAGGGAACGAGACAACACAAGCACATGGCCCAAAGACAAGGCCATGCGCTTGTACACAAAACACGGGTCTGTCATGATCCTGCCTCAAGACTAGGAAAAATCAAGGACACGAGGGCAGAATCATGACAACTAGTCTTGTGGTCAATAGCATCTTGGAGATGTTGTCTTACAGTAGGTTCACTCCGACTCTGCTGGATGCAGCAGGCCATCAGCACTGGAGAATCTAGGAACAAAACAAGCAATTTGACACAGAGCCAACAATATTTAGTCTGCAGTTCCAGGTTTATTAGATGGAAACAAGCTAGAGCAGGTGAGATGCAAAAAATAAATAAATAAAATAACAGATTCATTGCGATATATGTTGTGAAAAAAATTCATATTAGGTTACTTAACCTTTTCAGCGCTTCCTACATCTCTGTCACAGCTCCCTTCAGAAATATTGAAATCTTGAAAACTCCCTTCTGTTGTAGAAGGATTATTTTGTTACTCTTGAAATCGCAGAACAGTTTTATGTTTACCATAAAAGATAAAAAATCTTTAGTTTTCTGCAAATTTTCGCGCTCCTTGATATAGTGACGTCATCGATAAACAGTAAAGTGGAAATGTTAAGGTTAAATAAATTAAGCAATTTCCAATCATCCATTGAAAGATTACCAACAAAACAGTCAAAAGCTATCATCTACAGATGAAGATTTGATTAAAAGCCCAAACTTTCATAAATAAGAGCACAATAGAGTTATCATACCTGACGATACGTCGTCTGAAAACGGTAGAAATGCTAACGGACTTTTTCGAAGACATTAAACCATTCCTATAAAGTAAATAAACAACAGAAACGAGTCAAATACAAGTAAGAGAAGTGTCAACAACAGTTATAAGTAATATTTGTGTGATTTTATGGACTTAACTCACCTGAAAACAGTGAAATCAGCGAGAAACGGGGTGTTTCCTCGTGACATTTGCAGTGTTGCGCTCCGTTTCCATGGCCACTCCATCCGGTCCGCGCGCACGCCCATGAAAGCACGTCACGAATTAAAAGTCACACGCTTACGTTACATAAATAAACATATGAATAAACATATGCCCCTTATTTTTTTTCTGTAAGAGGGGGCGCGGCCATTTGTAGATTTAATGTGTCTGGCTTTCGGTGTCATTCCAGCTATATTAGCTGTACAAACAGCTTGTTTTGCTGTTTACTGTTGCAAACTGCTGTATCTTACCATGTTATTTTTAATGTATTGTCTTAATTATGAACGTACTGGTTTGTAGTGCAAACAGTTTTACCGTTTACTGCACTTTGTTCTTTTTGTTATTTCCCTATAACCATGACCATAAGTCTCACACATTCACATACAATTGCTTGGTGGATAAAATTAGATCACTACATAATTCAAAATGTCATTCAATTATGATATTGGTAATTTAAAATTCATTTTGTAGTTCTATAGCCCAAAATGCCAGGCCTGCACATAATAGTGGGACAAAGTGGAACTTTTATAGTTTAAGATTTTGTATTGTTGCTTTAAAGGAACACTCACATATGTATGTATGCGTGTGTGTATATATATATATATATATATATATATATATATATATATATATATATATGTGTGTGTGTGTGTGTGTGTGTGTGTGTGTGTAAAAAGTGCATCTTGAAGAAATGTGAATATCATGAAAAAAGTTCATTTTTTGTAACTTTATTTATTAAAAAGTGAAATTTTCATATATTCTAAAGATTCATATTTTTTTTTTTTTGATGATTAGAGCATTATTGCATTTAAAAGTATAAAAAAGGAGTTAAATATTTAATTATTTAAAATGATTTTTAAAGAACCTTTGTCCTGTGGTGTGACAGTACAGGTGTCACAATGGAGGACTTTTTTTTTTTCATCACACCAAAGGACGTTTCAGCCTTTTCTGTCAATTAATGACCTTGCTATTCCAAGCTAACCTGTCATTAGTGGCAAGCAAGACACATTTGCAAAATTTTCTAGGATTATGTAGCTTAACATGCACTTTTTAATAAAAAATATATATAATTTAGGGGTGTCAATATTAATGCACAACAAAGCATAAAAAATTTGTAGTGGTTCCGAAAAAGTTCAAAGGACATGGTGTCACACCAGAGGACATGGTACAAAAATGTAAAAAAATCGAATAACATTGCAGCTTCATAACAGGTCCATGTAGGTCAAATAAATGTGTGTATTTATTTATATTACGTGTACTGAAATATTGTGGGTGTCCAGTACTCAAAATAGTTTTAGAACCACTGACTGGTAAAGTAAGGTGATCTGCCAGGACGTGTCTTCAGAAAATGGCACATCTGGTCACCTGGTATAGGCCATATCTGGCCCACATACAACAAGCCAGAACTCAACCTAAAACCGGTTTGTCACACACGGGCCAGATCTGGCCCACACACAGCAAGCCACGACTCAAATTAAAGACGGTTTGTCGCACACGGGCCGGATCTGGCCCACACACAGCAAGCCACGACTCAAATTAAAGCCGGTCTGTCGCACACGGGCCGGATCTGGCCCACACACAGCAAGCCACGACTCAAATTAAAGCCGGTTTGTCGCACACGGGCCGGATCTGGCCCACACACAGCAAGCCACGACTCAAATTAAAGCCGGTTTGTCGCACACGGGCCGGATCTGGCCCACACACAGCAAGCCACGACTCAAATTAAAGCCGGTCTGTCGCACACGGGCCGGATCTGGCCCACACACAGCAAGCCACGACTCAAATTAAAGCCGGTTTGTCGCACACGGGCCGGATCTGGCCCACACACAGCAAGCCACGACTCAAATTAAAGCCGGTTTGTCGCACACGGGCCGGATCTGGCCCACACACAGCAAGCCACCACTCAAATTAAAGCCGGTTTGTCGCACACGGGCCAGATCTGGCCCACACACAGCAAGCCACCACTCAAATTAAAGCCGGCTTGATGTGTGTGGGCCAGAGATGGCCCATATGACCTCTGCCGCTGCCAGAACTGAGCCAGATGTGCCATAGTTGGCCCAGATGAGGCCCGGATATGTATGCTATCTGGGGTCTCTTATGGTCACCCTAATTTCAAATAACAAGGAGGTTTTGCAGAAGAATCATAATGTTGTCAGTCTGAATTTGAAATCTGTATTAAGTTCCCTGTATGGTTCCAGCATTAAGTATTAAATAAACCCAGAGTAGCCATGGAGTAATCTACTCCTGCAAAGCCAACTTGGTTATTGTTCTACTAAAATTAACATGCTACTAACTTGGACTTTATTGGTAAGAAATACAAGTTAATTATTATATATGTATTTTTTAGGTTGGACTCCGGGATGCTTCACCTGTGGTGCTCACACAAAGCAAGTGTTCATGTGTGGCAGGCACTGCTTTGTGCAATCACACGGTTGCCTAACTCTTTCAAAGTGCTCATTTTTCCCAGCTTAATTTATCTGTTGTACCCCCTGTGCTTAGCTGCACTGAAAGAGAACAATCCTGGCATAAACCACGAACAATGGTAATTAAAATCCGAATTTTAGCCTTATCTATAAGACTGTATAATCACAATATGTGACATTGTGAAACTTAGACTAAAATCTCAATGTAATTCTGAGATCAGGAGCATCAAAGTTAAATTTCATCCATTTAATTCACCATGATTTCAATATTTGACATGATCTTATTCAGTTCATATTAAAGATATCAAAGTTATATTTTCACAGAATGTGCTTTACATTATGTTGGATAATTTTATGTAGAAACAGTTTTTTTTTTTTTAAGTGCATTCTATGTTTGTAGTTTCAACATTGTCATTCTCTCTAATATTACTTGCATTTGTCTGTCAGGGTGTAAAACCAGGCCCCATCAATGCCATGGTCATCACAAGACCAGTAGCAAATCGTACTACACAAGGTGGAGTGAGGTAAGTTCAGCAACCATTTTTTTTTCTTTAGTACAAGGATGCTGAGGACAAAGATAACTTGTTTAACAGCATAAGGTCTTGCAATGAAATGCAGCAGTGTTCTTATGCATTTAAAAAAATACAGAGTATAAAAAGTATAGATATAGTAATTAGAGCTATAACAAATGTAATGTTAGCAACAACAATTTTCAAGCTAAACATTCCCCTACAGAAGTGGACTCAATAGAGGGATGGTGAGCCTTTGACCAGATCCATGCATGTTTAGAGTTGAGGAGGCATACGCAGAATTCAACCTTGAGGACAAGCCACTTGTTACCACCATGAACATGTCACCTGACAAGCCACTTATAGAAAGTGCATTCGGGTTGGTCCAGGAAGGAAGCGTGTTGTCCTACCAGCAGCCTGTCTTAACATCACGGTACATCACACTACATGATGCCCCATCAACTCCACCTTTGCCTCTTGAAGGACATCATCTTGCTCCATCTAAATGCATGTTTGTTTGCACCGAGGAGGAGCTCTTACACCTTCAATGTCTACCCACACCATTAGATATGGCTAAGAAAATTGAAGAGGCAACACGCGAGCAAAGCTCTTGTCCTGACTGGCATCAGCTTCGCAGATCAAGAGTAACAGCTTCCAGGTTTCGGGAGATAAGTCATGTCAGAGGCCTGGGCTCTGCAGAGTCCCTCGCAGAGCGAATTGTAAGGACGAAAGAACCTGAGATACTTTGATCTCCTGAGAAACAGACAATACAAACATACACGAGCATCTTCGAGACACCCCACAGAGTGGAGGAGCAGGAGACCTCCTCCCCTTCTGGCCATTTGTTTCATTTTAAATCCCTTCACCCATTCTTCCTTCTACTCAGTCTGCTCAAAATGATTACATGAAAATATCAATGCAAGTGAACTAACACTCATGTATAGTATCATTGGAAATGTCTCAGTGCAACTGGTACAATGGTCTCAATCTTACAAAAGTAGATTAGAAGATAATACAGATCTGAAGAGTCAAGAGAGATCTTGATTACTGTGATGGGAGTGTCCTTTCCTTGGGACCTGAGTTAATGCAAATTCCAATTGTTAGTTTCTGTCTCCATCTCGGGGGATGTTTGTCTTGGTCTGAGGTATTTAAAGGATTGCAGCAAAAGGATCAGGGCAATTTCTGTAGCCAGAAAGCCCGTAGTGTGTTGTGTGTCTCTTCACTTCATACTATGTATTTTCTAAGGTCAGGTATGCTTATTTTACTTTTAGATTCATCTTTGAGAATTTGATGTTTTGTATTGATATGATTTGATGTGTTTCAATTGGATATGTAATTGGCAAAATACATATCTACCTGACTGTTAATAAATTGTTACATTTTGATTCTATTCTGTCTTACTCTGTAATTATTGACTAGTAGATTACGTTGTATCCTTGTTAGCAACATGAGCACCCGAATGAATGAGTTAATATAAAAATAGAGTTAACTAGAATAATCAAATGTCAGAAGAATATTAATTAAAAAGGCATACAACCAATTTGCATTTCAACCTAAATTCGAGGTCATACTAAAATGGAGTCAGATTAAATAATAAAATGGAGTCAGATTTGAGTTTAACCTAAAATGAATAACTCTACGTGCTGAAAGACCGAACACGCAGGAAACCTTCATCCAGCACCGGATACCTTCCTTGGGCCGAGTGTCTGGACCTTACAGAATCATCAGAGGAAGCCGACAGACGGCAGAGATGAGAAGAGTGCTGAAATGGAGTCGGAGGTAACCGTGGAATACAGCAAACTGAAAAATGTTAACTACTCACCCTGTGGTTTAATCATCCATCCAAATGCTCCCTGGCTTGGTGCATCCCCTGATGGTGTGGTCTTTGATCCAACTGACAGTCCTCAATTTGGACTTGTTGAAATTAAATGTCCTAATGTCAAAAACATTATTGACTGCAAATATATGCAAATGGACAATGGGTTTCTCACCCTAAAAAAGGGCCATGCATACTATTACCAAGTGCAGGGACAGCTACTGGTCTCAGGAATGCAGTGGTGTGATTTCATGCTGTGGGCCCAGGAGGATTATTTTGTCCAGCGTATCTACAGTGACACTTCAGCGCACAAATTTATTAGAGAGAAGGTGGATTATTTTTACTTTTACACATACATGCCTAAATACTTGTCAATGAAACAGTAACTGAAATTAGAGAAAGAGAAATTACATCTGTAAAACAACACTCAAACCTGTTAATAAATGTTTATTTGTATGATGTCTGTTTCTTATGTTCAATTACATTCTCTTATTTGTACAGTTTCATTTACAGTAAATTTCATTTATCTTTCTTCTCATACGTTTTTTTTAAATAAACCGATTCAGAGTTAACTTAAAAAATGGCAATGAAATAGTAACAGTTAAAGCAGTGATCCTCAAATCTGGGTCACGAGATCCACTTTCCTGCAGAGTTTCGTGGTAACCATAATCAAACACACCTGCCTGTGATTTTCTAATGATCCTAAAGACATTGATTACCATGCAGGAAAGTGGATCTCGCGAGCCAGATTTGAGGATCACTGAGTTAAAGTAAGCCATAAATGTGAAATAGTATACAAGTATTCAAAATAAACAGTCATATAAGAGTTGATCTCATTTGATCCATGTCTTCACTAATGCCTTGTTTTGATAATTTGACAACATACATGCAACTGTAAAAAGTTGATTAATGTTAACACTTTGGGAAAGTGTGATGACACAATCAAAAAGTTTGTTTTGTTTAATCCTCCTGATGACTCGTTCCACATGCACACGCAGTCTTGCTATTGCCTGTGTTTCTTTCACCTGGTGTGCTGGCATCTGCTTTAACCTGGAGAGAAACGGTGGACAGTACACTTTGCAACTGACACAGTCACTAATCAGAAAGCCTTTATCAACCATAACTGCCATGTCTTCTGTCAGTCTTTTTGTTATCCCACACTGTTTAAAGAGCTCCCTGTCACTCATTGACCCAGCATAAAGCTGAGAGACAAATGTCACTGGTCCATGAGGAGCTATTCCAATAAGGCATTTCATTGTGCAGTGATCTTTGTAATTTGAGTACATTTCACTTTGGAGTAGTGGTTAGGACGGTGTTTGACATCTGATCTCAGTGCAGTCAATGATGACCTGTGTGTCTGGGAAATCTGTGAACTCTTCAAGGAGGTTAGATTTCACATCAGCTGCTGAAAGCCACACACACACTGATCCCAGCAGTGTATAGAGGTAGTTTGTCCACGTCGAAATTATTCTGCTCACTGTGGAAGGATGCATATGAAATCGGTGTGCCAGGTCTCTCTCCTTTTAAACCAACTGACAGGTAGATAAGGAAAAGAAAAAACTAATCGATTGGCTGCAGCAGCTGTCTCTGGAAAAGTAAAACATGCATGAAAGGTAAGTTAAGTGTATAAAAACATATAGATAACACATTGTAAATACTGCCCTGTACTGTGTTCTGTAAATGTACAGTCACACTTATCGTGTGCATGCAAGTATATAACCTACCTCTGATGGTGGCAGTACACGTGTGATATCTTCATGCTTTCTAGCAGCAGATTTCAATCTGGACACACGAATGATTTTGTGCACGCATGGCTCGATTAGCCACCAGAATGACATCAGGTGACGGTAGCTGGGAAACCTGTAAGCAGAAGTCTTATACTGAATACATTTACAAATTGTTTACATACATCTAAAACTGAGTATATGTGATCACATCTAAAGGTAAGATTCTACCAATGTTTAGAATTACCTTGTGTAAAATCTGATGTCCTCATCTGAGCCGAAAAACCGCTCCAATCCAAAATCACGCTGAACGTGTAGCTCATGTAGCTGTTTTTCAGCTCCTCCACTTCATTAGAGAGTTCGTCTACTTTAGCACATGCCAGGTCTAATGAAGAAGGCTCAGGAATGCTACAGTAATCATGATCCATTGTTACATCCATGGGTACGGGTTCAGCGGATACCACTTCGGCAGGCCTCTCTCTCCTCTCCCACACACTGGGCCGCAGTGCTTTAACTGTGTAATTATTCCAGGCAAAGAGCACTGGCACAGCGCCAGTTACTAACTTTCTCCGTGCCTCTGGTGTTTGCGGTTCACTAAACTGATCAATGCTAAAATGTTTACAAAAATCGTCTCGGCGTATGTTCACAAGCCACCGTTTTCTAAGGTCGACATCTGCAGGAAAACTGTGAAAACTTAAAGTTCCGTTGAACTTTGCAGAAGATGTACATAGCGGAACACAACAGTGTGCGCTGTATACCTTCTCCTGTCTCTGAAATCTATAAACACACTTTTTTCGTAACATTTTCTCCAAACGCCAAAACAATGGCCGACAACCGGAACTCAGCGAGCCCTATTACTTCAAAGCGGAAGTAGTGCATTGAGACAAGTGAAGCCCATTTTTAGCGTTTTTTAGCACTTCCGTTTCTGACGCGCAGACTCAAACTAAGCTTGATGACGTCAGCAACCTGTCTGACAGATGTAAATCTTCTAGTAGCTGTGCGTGCAAACTGCCATCGTTAATCTTGCAGAGACGGTGAGCTTGAGCGGGGAGTTGTTTGGCGTGAGTGAGCAGGACTAAGTATTCTGATTAATTATTTTGTATAGTATTTTAAAATGTAACGCCAGTACGCCATATTAAGTTAATTGCCTGCGAGCTTCTCCTCCTGTCTGTACGGTAATGCGACAGAGAGTCGAGTGGTTATGACGCAATCGTTAGCCTATTTTTACAAAAACTGTTTCTACGGGGCCATAATGTAACATAGAAGGTAATGGAGCCCTTTATACATTGTCGTGTATAAATAATGGACAAACGGAGTCTTTAAACGCCTCAGATGTAAAGTTATTCGCTGTCAAAGTGACGCCAAAATGAATGGGAATCAATGGGAATGCTAACGCAAGTGAAGTTCTGCTACAAGATGGCGGCACGCAGCCGACTTCAACTTCCGGTCGACTTCCTTGCCACCTGGCGAATACACGTCATCACCGACCACGGGGGCGCGCGCGGCACAGTGTTGCGAGACGTACGATAATTATCGTATTTGTTCAATAAGTTTTACCTCTGTACGATTATACGATCAATAATGAAAAAAATCAAGTAATGTACGATAATTTCAGAATTTTATGAAAATTTAAATGATGGTAGTTGCAGTCATAGGGCTTCTTTACTCATACACGAAATCGGCTCATTACAGACACACTAAATGCGTTCGTGTGCACCTGAGGGTGTGTTAAGAGAGTGCCCTGCTTTAAAGCCAATGAGCACTGTTGCGCTCAAAGACTGCAAGAACTTCTTCAACATCTGGCAACACGCAGGATTGTGATGACAGCGGCTCAGAGGTGGAGTTAACTGCACCACGGAGAAACAGCTAAATTCCTTCTTCACTAGACGCGACAAAGCAAGTGTTAAAAATAATGTTAATATGACTTTATATGCGCTGCGACGCAGACAGTCACTGAAAATAATGGGATAGTATTTTGTCTCACTACTTCCGTCCAACAATAGTTGCAGGTAATTTGCAGGTTGTGTCAAAATGTTGTTGGTTAAGAATAGAAAAATAACTCTTTTGACTCGTGTACGATAATTTTCTTCCAAATACGATAATTTTGAACTTCTGGTACGATACTTGGACATTTCCAATCTGGAAACACTGGCGGGAGGACACGCTTCCTCAGGAAAACAGTAACTGGATAGAGTTGATATTATAAATGTATAAACTATCTGCAAGCTGCCGAGCGTAATCTATAAACACCTTTCTGATATAAAAGGACATTTTCGATGGCGGCGTTTTTAAATAAACTGGTCGACTTTTTCCATTTATATATATATACATGAACTTTATTGAACAATGTAAACACTACAACTTGAAATTGCCTGGTACAAAATGCAGAATTCGTTATTCAGACAACAGACAAGCATCATAATATGTGAAAAGAAAGAGAGAAAGAAGAGATGGGGAATAATAATAATAATAATAAATATAGCTGCAAGCTGCAATTGCGGGGCCAAGCACTCCAACAGCAAATTGAGGAGCTTAGCATGGCATGGGGCATCAGACCAAATGCAATAATGAGCAATTACAACAATAAATAATAAAAGCAATTTTAGAATGATTGTATTTCAAATGGCTAAAAAATCATAAATCCAACTACTAGTAATATTATTAAATGGCTTATCACTTTTGACCAACAGGCAGTGCTGTAATCAAATCGTTTTGGTGTGTTCTGTGTGAGGTGGCAATGGCAAAGTTTGTTGTTATTATTTCAAAGCATCTGAGTCAATTTGGCAACATGCCTAAAATTTGTAGAAGCTCTGTACAAAAACATTTAACATACAAGTTTCATTTAGTGACATGAAATCCATAAAATTTTGTTAGCACAGTCTAAAGAGGAGTTAAAAAAAAAAAAAAAGGTTTTCAACATGAATCAGAATGGCGGACAGGAAGTTCAGCCATTTATGGTTCAGTCAGTTATCAATGTTCTTGACATGTTCCAAGGAATCTAGCAAACTCATTACAATATGATGATGTGTGCAAAAGTTATTATCGTTTTTATAAAATGGTTTATAACTTTTTGAGTACCATCAGGGCATGGTGGCAAGATGCTTACCGATTTTAATAATAAAAAAGTCTAAGCATTCTTAAAATATTGAATTTTTTGACAGAATTCAAAATGGTTGAAGCCCAAAATGGCATACATGCGAACTTTGGATATGGTTTGACTCGGCAGGCTCCACCGAATCTAAAGAGACCAGTTGAATGGTCAAACCATTCAGAAGTTATTAGCAAGAATATGACTTTTTCATATCTCCTGACCACTAAGGGGCAGATCGCCGAAACACTACAGGTAGCCTCAGGTCATGCTTGTTCCAACACACACCAAGTTTGGTCTGAATACACCAAACCTCATATGCATTTTTGTATTTTTTTTTTCGTAGAATTTGTTTACGGGCTATTCCAGAATGGTTTGACTAATGGTAAAGTAACATTTTGACCGCAAGTTCTGAAGATGATCTGGTTCAAATTTTGTGACAATCGGTTCAACAACCTAGGACAAGTTCGAAAAAGTTGGAACAATTAAAGATAGCGAAAAAACTAAACCTTGCGATTTTTTTAATGTCTCGGCAAGAGTCAGGGTATTTTCCTTCTGTGGCTTATGGTTCAAAAGTTATTAGCATAAAATGTTTGATACTTTGGACAAGTGGTGGCGCTAGAGAGTTTGAGTTAGAGACTCCAAATTTGCAATTTATGACTTTTCTCACTGTTCTCTATCAGTGTGCCAAATTTCACAACTTTCTCGGAAGCAGTTCTATGGGCTGACATAGACTTGCGGTGAAAAAAGAATAATAATAAAAGAAATTCTAATGGATACAATAGGTGCCTACGCACCTTTGGTGCTTGGCCCCTAATAACAATAATAAATACATTACAAATGATAAAATAATAGGGGTTTTTCAGCAAGTTTAAGATTTTCTAATAAAGGAACACTCCACTATTTTTGAAAATTTTCCAACTCCCCTAGAGTTTTCAAATCCATTCAGCCAATCTCCGGGTTTGGCGGTAGCACTTTAGCTGTAGCTTAGCATAGATCATTGAATATCTTATGAGTGTGTGTAGCCTACGGACTACATTGAAGAGGTCTCTTTAGCTACAAAAAAAGTTTTTCAGAGCGGCTCACAGTTAATTCTGCTGCTCCATGTGAATTACCATTACACCAATATCGTGGCATTAAAATGTAATGTTGTACAACACTGAAACGCTGTATTATTATTTTATTAATGTACAACTGACAAAATTCAGTAGAACTGAATATCATCAGGAAACATGGTGTTAGCTTTCAGTGTTATGCTGATGATACTCAGCTCTATATTTATTTGCGGCCCGGTGAAACACACCAATTTGAAAAACTAATAGAATGCATAGTCGATATAAAAAACTGGATGGAGAGTAATTTCTTACCGCTAAATTCTGAAAAAACAGAGGTGTTAATTATAAGACCTAAAAACTCTGCTTGTAATAACCTAGAACACTGTCTAAGACTTGATGGCTGCTCTGTCAATTCTTCGTCATCTGTTAGGAACCTAAGTGTGCTATTTGATAGCAATCGTTCCTTAGAAAGCCACGTTTCTAGCATTTATAAAAAACTGCATTTTTCCATCTGAAAACTATATCTAAATTACGGCTATCTGGGTCAAGTCACCTTTATTTATATAGCGCTTTAAACCAAATACATTGCGTCAAAGCAACTGAACAACATTCATTAGGAAAACAGTGTGTCAATAATGCAAAATGATAGTTAAAGGCAGTTCATCATTGAATTCAGTGATGTCATATCTGTTCAGTTAAATAGTGTCTGTGCATTTATTTGCAATCAAGTCAACTATATCGCTGTAGATGGAGTGACCCCAACTAAGCAAGCTAGAGGTGACAGCGGCAAGGAACCAAAACTCCATCGGTGACAGAATGGAGAAAAAAACCTTGGGAGAAACCAGGCTCAGTTGGGGGGCCAGTTCTCCTCTGACCAGATGAAACCAGTAGTTCAATTCCAGGCTGCAGCAAAGACAGATTGTGCAGAAGAATCATCTGTTTCCTGTGGTCTTGTCCTGGTGGTCATCTGAGACAAGGTCTTTACAGGGGATCTGTATCTGGGGCTCTAGTTGTCCTGGTCTCCGCTGTCTTTCAGGGATGTAGAGGTCCTTTCTAGGTGCTGATCAACCATCTTGTCTGGATATGTACTGGAGCCGGGTGACTGCAGTGACCCTCTGATCTGGATACAGACTGGATCTGTTGGCTACGGTGACCTCGGAATAAGAGCGAAACAGACTAATATTAGCGTAGATGCCATTCTTCTAATGATGTAGCAAGTACATCGGGTGTTATGGGAAGTGTTCCCGGTTCCGGTTTACCTAATCAATGCAGCCTAACAACCACAACGATCTGACATCATGAGGTGAAATCAACGACAGCTGGACACACTAATTAACACAACGAGTAACCACATCCACACAATTACACTCAAGCAGACACTTCAGTGTGCGACAGGGCATGCGGATTAATGTGAGAATAAAACACAGGCTTGATTTTAGACACATGGAAGGCGGGGTGAATTCTCCTGTACGCCAGGAGGAAGTTTGAGTCGGACTGCCACCGGACTAATAATTTTGGTGACAGGAAACGGGCCAATGAATTTGGGAGCTAACTTTTTAGACACAGAGCGGAAAGGAATATTCTTAGTAGAAAGCCACACTTTTTGACCCATGACGTAAATGGGAGGCTTTGACCGGTGGCCATCGGCCTTGGCCTTCATGCGCCCCCCTGCTTGGAGTAGAGTCTCACGGGCTCTAGTCCAAGTACGGCGGCACCTGTGGACGAGTGCGTGAGCGGAGGAGACCCCAACTTCGGATTCCAGACTCTGAAAAATTGGTGGCTGGTAACCTAAACTACACTTAAATGGCGAGAGGCCTGTGGATGACACTGGCAACGAATTGTGGGAGTACTCCACCATAGAAAGCTGTTGGCTCCAGGATGACAGATTCTTGGCAACCAGAAATCGCAACATTCTCTCGAGGTCCTGATTGGCTCGCTCAGACTGACCATTGCTCTAGGGATGATAGCCCGAGGACAGACTGACCGTGGCCCCCAGTAATTTACAAAATTCTCGACTCAGTGGGCAACCAGGGGGATGCGTTACCCCTTCTAAGGTTGTCTTGACCTTCGATTCGATCTCCCATACCAGAGTGGAGATGACAACTTTCTCAGGTAAAATACACTCAGGAGTGACCGGGCGTTCGGATGGATCAAAAATACGAGATAAAGAGTCGGGTTTGATGTTTTTAGACCCCGGGCGGTACGAGAGGGCAAAATCAAAACGTGCGAAAAAAAGAGCCCACCGAGCCTGCCTGGAGTTGAGTCTTTTAGCTGATCTGATGTATTCAAGATTCTTATGGTCGGTCCAAATGATAAAAGGTACCCCAGAACCCTCTAACCAATGACGCCACTCCTCCAACGCTAACTTAACAGCCAAGAACTCTCTGTTACCAATGTCATAATTACGTTCGGCAGGCGATAGTCGATGAGAAAAGAACGCGCAGGGATGCATCTTATCATCTGCGGAAGCGTGTTGTGAAAGCACTGCTCCTACTCCCACCTCTGACGCGTCGACCTCCGCCACAAACTGACGTGTGGGGTAAGTCAGGGGTGACAAGAATGGGAGCCGAAACGAAGCGAAACGAAGGTCAAGGCAGTCAGAGGTGCGACTAGTTGGCTGAAGTTGCGAATGAAATGCTGGTAAAAATTGGCAAACCCCAGAAACTGCTGTAGGGCCTTACGGGAATCTGGACTTGGCCAATCTACCACAGCCTTAACCTTGTCAGGGTCCATGCGCACTCCCTCAGAAGAGATGATGTACCCTAGGAAGGGAACAGACTGTGCATGAAACGAGCATTTCTCCGCCTTGACAAAAAGCCCAATCTCTAAGAGTCTCTGGAGCACTGAATGTGTTCCTGGAGAGACGAAGAAAAAATCAATAAATCATCCAGGTAAACATATATGAATTGATCTACCATGTCTCTCAACGCGTCATTCACGAGTGCCTGGAAAACCGCTGGGCTGTTGGAAAGCCCGAAGGGCATAACCAAATATTCAAAGTGCCCCCTGGGGGTATTAACCTGTTAGCCTGCACCAGAACGCCCTCGTCCTCAAAGCCTCTCCACTCGCACGTGTCAGTGATTATGAATAAATTAAATGAAACAGGAGAAATTTAATCTTGACAAACTGTATATCATTATAAAGATCTAAGCCTCAAGCATCGACGACAGATTGCTGTTTTTCAATGGAAAGCTTATAAAGACTGTATTTGCTACATTTGTGTAAGCAGTAAACATAAAAAAAACAAGCAATGAAAACGCTATACATACCAGATCCGTCGTAATAACGAGTCATAAACACATCCACAGCTGTAAATCCCGGTTTAGTTAGGAATGTAAGGGTCCACTGAACGACATCTCATGAAGCACGTTTAGTCCAAAGAAGCAATAACGTTGTAATATGGATCATAATTCCTTTGTTTACGTTTCATTTCTTCAGCGACAGAATTGTTTGCGTCCGTTATGGAATAACTCACGGTCGAAACTGCGTCTTGGTAGTAAAAACATGGCATGGTTTTGCAGCGTACAGTGTCACAAACAGAATGAGGCGATCCACCGGAAAAAAGAATGAATGAAAAATAGGCGGAAGATAGTTTATTTGAAGTTGGCGCTCTCTCCTGAGAGCTGGTGACGCGCTCTGACGCAACTGTCAGCTGATGGAGGCGGAACTTACAGCGATTGAATTTTCCTTTATTTCTTTTATTTTTAAATAATTTTTATATATGTGAGAGTGTGTTTTATTGTTGTCACGGTACCAAAATTTCAGTATTCGGTACCGATACCAGTGAAAATCCACGGTTCTCGGTACCAATTTCGGTACCAAAGCAAAACACAAAAATATGCTAATTAAAAAAAAAAAACTTTCTTTAAAAAATAAAGTTTTATAATTTTTTTCAACAGTAGTAGCAGTATCACATACATTTTACTAAATAATAGTAATATTTCTAGCACAATGCCTTTATGTAAAAATTAACTTTTTAGGCCTAATGAATGCATATTTGTCATTTTAACTGAACTTAAGACTGGGGGTGATGCCATTGAGGGTTTCTGTAAAAAAAATTGTAATAGATCATATTAATTATTATTAAAAGATAATACTATTACTAATTCTACTATCATACTAATGTATATACAATGCACTATGAATTGATGAGCTGCTGAGTTCATGAATATTAATCACGTTGTCTGCGTTCAGTCAAACTGATTTGCTGAAATCAAAACAGGGATGGTACTAAATCAGCGCCAGCCAATGAAATTGCCATTTGCGCATTAGCTCCGCCCACTACCCGAGAAACCGGTACGTCTTCTGTTTGTTCAAAAATGAATATGAATAATTCTAAATGAACTCCATTATTTTGACAGGAGAAGACAACAAAGAATAGTTTACATATAGCATGTCGATTCAGCGTAGTAAGACTCTTGCTCTCTCTCTCTTTGCATGTGTGAGAAACAGCGCTATCAGTAAAGCGACGGTGTGTCGTGCGCCTTCACAAAGAGTTTACAGAGCATCAAATACAGGTGCGCTGTGCGTCCATTGAGATGAACTGAAAAGTTCAGATTGCTTGATGGAGAGAGAACTCTGAAGCTCAGATGCTGAAATTAATGCAAGCGTCTGTGACGGTGGGTATAAAGATAGTCTGGAAGCAGATGCGAGATTAACAGTTTAATGGGATGAGATGAAGGTAAATACACAAACAAACAATGATGCTGAGACGACAACACTCCGTGGTGGTGGTGAGTAGGTGAGGAATCCTGATGGTGGCGGAGAGAAGGTGAGTAATCCGAATGATGATGGCGTGTAGACAGCAGGAGAGGCTGGTAAAGGAACTGCAGGGAATAGAGCCGAAGGTAAGTGTCCGTGGCTGAGTGAATGTGCGAAGAGTGGATGAGGTTCAAAGGTAAACACAGACATCCAACGCATACAACACTAAAGCAAGACGGACAGGGAAACCACATTAAACGAATAACAACGATCTCACAAACACAAGACGTGAGACGAGCCAATATATAGTGGATGAGTAATGAGTGGCAGCTGATGCTGATGACAATTAACGGAGACGCCCACAAGCTAATCAGTGCAGACGCGAAACACACAGATATCACCACAAAGTGCAAACACCCCGAGATCACGGTTTACCAACCGTGACAGCGTCATGCGCTTCAGTCTATGTAGTAAACAAACCACACGTCTCTGCCATTCATTAATTCACACAGAGATGCGCAGAACACGGGTTCATATTTCAAACAACTTTTGCGGCTTAACATTTACAGATACTGGTCCATATGTAGATTTGATTTGATTAATTTATGCTAACTTTGACAAATTCCATGACTGTCCATATTAAAATGTAAGTATAATTTTCATGACTGGATTTTGAGATTCCGTCCTCGTTTTCTGCTTCGCGGAAATCATAGTGCTGAACCGGGTTTGAACGGGACCTCGGTACTACCGGTACTTAAAGAAACCTGGTACCGTCACATTAAAAAAATTTTAGTACCGACTTGGTACCGAAGTACCGGGTCTTTTGACAACACTAGTGTGTTTTATGTTGAATGTGAATGTATCTGCATGATTACCATCTGTTTGAGTCCAAATCAGCCCAAATCAGCTCGCTATTACTGAATGATCACGGCTATCAAAGTGAACGCGTCTATATGAATAGAGAGAGTGGATTATTTACTTTGGCACATTTGTGTTATTACCATCTGTATAAGTGGCCATCAGCACATCAGCACTTATTTGCATCGTAATTCATTGTAAAATATGCATCTCTAGCAATCTCAGGATGTTCTATAATTGGCAAACAAAGTTAAATCTTTTTTTATTTTTCTTATTATTCTTATTTTTCTTACTCAAATTATTCTTATTGTGTTTTTTGTGTTTTTTTAAATGAGTCGAACCAGACAAATTAAAGAGTCTATCAAAGCTGTATGCATTGAAACACGAGAGCCGAACTCCTCAGGAAGTCATAAATCAGTTCTAGTGCCACAAGAACCAAGCAAGATAACCAACCAACCAACTTGTTCACACAACAGCTTTCAACATTAACAGCAATAGAACAATTATTGACAATTTTAATTCGAAGAAGAGATTGTCAAATTTATTTTTCGTAATTTAAATGCAACGCTGGACATCACATGAAAACCCATGAGAGTACTGCACAAGTCCCATTGACCCCCCCCCCCCCACCTAGCAGAACCAGACTGAAATTCCTAAGGGGGGGAAGGGCTTTAAACCTCTGTCTTCACAGAAAAGTCCTTTGCCAGAGAATGGCAAATAAACTTCTTCCGTACAGGTATATGGACCAGAATGAACTCAAAAAGACTTATAAATGAATCATTCCATTGCTTAACTCCATATTCATTTATGTGTAACCCACACATTTGACTATCATGTATAATCACTTATTGTGTATGTCTTTTGATAACTATAGGATACATAGTCATGTCTAGTATTGATATAATCGAATTTTCTTGCTTTATATTCCTGACAATCATTTATTTGTAAAATATATCATAATCGTGTTATAGGAATCATGTCCAAAATTAAACCCTGCCAGAGCAGGAACATTCGTACCACATGCTTGGTAAGATAAACATATGATTTATGATACCCCCCCCGAGCCAAGACAACATCTGAGGTGTGGCCAACAAGCAAGTTTAAATACTTTGGACACCATGAAATTTTGCTTTTAGTCCCTAGCTGCTGCTGTTAGCCATGTCGGCTTTTAGTTCCAGCCTTGCTCGTGCTATCAGTCATGCCTGCTCTTAGCTTTTAGCTTGTAGCTTTGCTACATACAACAGCTTTATGTTGCTTTAGCTCTAGCCATGCGGTTAGTCATCATTGTTCTTTGAGCGCGGTTCCAGCGTGCCTGCCTGCTGCTACTATGCCACGATGAGAAGGAACACAACCTAGTCTCGTCAAACTTTATTTATTTCCTTTTCCGTTTGAGAGTTTCGTGTTCTGAGTTAAGTTTTGTAACGTCGAGTCTCCGACACCTGACCTCGGGTGCCCGTTCAACTTCGACCAGCGCACACGACTCTGCACTTTCAGCCAACGCCCAACAACCACGGGCTTCCCAAGACGTCACTTCACTACTGAACTTCCAGCCAATCAGCGACACCAGGATACCCCTTTCAACGGGAGTCCCTTTCACAGGAAACGAAGGCAACGTATCCCCAGATATTTGTTGTGCTGGTGTATCTAATGTAATTTTAGTCACATTGAGGAACTCAATGCGAGGGCTAATTACGTGATTGATGGTTGTTCATGTTTATGCAATTTAACGTATTGCTGTGAACTTGGGATTCCATATTTCCATTCTCTTAAACTCATCTTTCCCTAACTTTCGATCTTCCTGCAACTTGTGTGAATGTGTGTGTGCGTGCGTTTATGTGTTAGATTAGTTTATATGTCTTAGATTTATCTAATAAAGCCTTATTCATATTGAAAAGAGAAGTATCTTGTGTTTTGTGCTTACAAGTTAATGTCTTAAACTGCCGATGTTGTTACTGTGCTAATTAATAGTGTTTTCACTATAGTTTGGATATTAGTATCCAGCGCAGATTTGATGTTAAACGGCTAGTTCACTGAATCGCAGGGCGTCTCCGTGAACAGCCGTGAAACAGTGATTCTGTTCAAATTCCCTTTAAAATCTTAAATGATACCCTTTGAGCTAAATTGACCTGTTTCCCTTACATTTTCTAGTGCTCAAATAAATCATTTATATGATGTCTAAGTTTATGTCTAGTGTTTTATAATTGAAAAAACTATGCAGTGGTATGTTTACTGACTAAATAGTTTGTAGAAGCCTTCAATACTATTGGGGAATATATTTTCTTATATTTGGGGGGTGGGGGTGTAAAAATATCATAAAAATATTTGCAGGAGTCTCATTTTTCATGATATTTTATTCAGATTTGAAGTAGAAACTCATGAGACATGTGGCTTTCAACCCATTACTTTTCTAGATTGCTCCAGGACTCATTTCATGTATTTTTATATCAAATAAAAAAATATTTAAGAGTGGTAAAAAAAAATCAAGGCACTTCAGTGTCTATAACTTTCAATATTTTTGAGCATTATCAAATCTGGTTGATAAAAAGTGAAGCCCAAAGGGTCTTCTTTCTAAAGACACCACAATTATGTTTGTAACACACTGAAGTAGGAAACTATTACAATTATAAGTTAGGTAGAGCACTTTAGGCTGTGAGTCCCATAATGGGGGGTGCTAGCTAACAGGTTAAAAGTGGTTTTCCATTCATCCCCCTTCCTGATGCGAACCAAATTATATGCATTGCGTAAGTCCAGTTTCGTGAAAACTGGACTAACTGGACTGCAACCTCTCGAAAGCTGAAGACATCAACGGCAATGGATAAGAATTCTTTACTCGACGTTTGTCATCTCAGTCTTACCGGGAGGAGGGTCGATGGTGGTGATGAGGGCTTCTCAGAGGAGATCCCACCCGATAGTAGCCTCATACTTACTACCGGGCCTGCTCTTTTACCAGACAGGAGTGGATGAAGTGGCCCGCCCGGCCGCAGTATAGGCAAAGTCCCTGGGATCTCCGCCTCTCTCTCTCCTCCCAGGATTCGCGATTCAGACGCGCGTCCACTCTCAGGGCGAGTTCTATCAGTCTGTTCAGAGTCTCTGGTAAGTCCATGGCATAAATTTCCTTATAAACGCAGTCAGCCAGCCCATGCAGGAACATATCCCACTGCGCTTCCTCGTTCCAACAGCACTCTGCGGACAGGGTGCGGAGCCGAATGGAAAAATCCGCCACCGAGCCTTCTCCCTGTCGCAGTTCGGCGAGTAATCTGGCTACCTCCTTACCCGCCACTGCCCGATCGAAAACTCTCCTAATTTCTTCAGAGAGTGCCTGGAACGAGGTGCAGCAGTTGTGACCGTTCTCCCACACCGCCGTTCCCCAAAGCGCTGCTCTCCCTGACAGCAGGGTTAGTACAAACGCAACCTTCGTCTGTTCGCTCTGAAAAGTACCTGGTTGTAAAGCAAAATGCATGGAACATCTCATGAGGAATGCTCTACAAAATTCAGGCTCACCGGAATATCCCTCTGGTGTGGGTAGGCGTGGCTCTGGTCCTTCTGCTGCAGCAGGCGCTGGTGGTGGGGGAACGGGCGGTGTGGGGAGCGCAGTAGGAGTCCATAGAAGCTGTACCTGTTGGGTGAGCTCGGACACCTGCTTCACGAGTGCTTGCATCGCTCGACCTGTGCCTAAAATGTTTTCTCCCTGTTGGTACATACGCGAGATGCTGTGAGCGATGAAATCCTTGAGCTGAGAAGTGCTTGCTGCATCCATGGTTTGGTCAGATCATTCTGTGATGAAATAACAAGAGGATGCAAGGTGCAAGTAAACAAGGTTTAATAAATGAGAGTCAGAGTAAAGACACAGGTCGGGGACAAACAATCAGGTGGTGGTGAAGCAGGGACGAGATGGCGATCCGGTGGTGGTGTGGTGAAGAGTGTGTAGAAACCCAGGAACCGTGGAACATCCAGACGACACGAGGAACTGACTAAATCCAGATGAAACGAAGAACTGACCAATTCCAGACGGAGAACTGGGCTGATGAGACACGAGAACTGGACGCACACCAAGGAACAACCACAACGATCTGACAACATGAGAGGGAAATTACTGGCATATAAAGGGAGGTGAAATCAACGACAGCTGGACACACTAATTAACACAACGAGTAACCACACCCACACAATTACACTCAAGCAGACACCTCAGTGTGAGACAGCCGATTCATGAACCGTGACATGCTGGTGTTATAGCTGTTATCTTTCTGTAATGATCTGCAGCGCTGAGCTCTCCAGACACGGAGAAACTCCTCATTTGTTCATAACCCCTCCTCTAGCCCCAGCTGGCTCGCTTTGTCCCAAGGTTGGCCACGACGAGGCACGATCAAGCCCCGGAAGTGACAGTGGAAACGCGACTGGTCCTGGCACGCACTAGCACGCCCGCTTTAAGCCTTACAGTGGAAACGCGGTTAGTGAGGATCTCACCTGGTCTACACACACTGACACAGTGCTGAAGAAGGCACATCAGCACCTTTTCTTCTTGAGACGGCTGAGTAAGTTTGGAATGAGCCCCAGCATCCTCAGAACATTCTACACCTGCACTATAGAGAGCATCCTGACCGGCTGCATCACTGCCTGGTTCAGAAACAGCACTGCTGGCAACTGTAAAGCTCTGAAAAGGGTAGTGCGAACTCCTAGCCACATTGTTGGAGGTGAGCTTCCCTCCCTCTACGACATCTACACCAGATGGTGCATAAGGAAAGTCCGGAGGATCATCAGTGAGCCACCCATCCCACAGACTGCTCTCTCTGCTGCCCTCAGGAAGACGTCTCCGCAGCATCCGATCCCACACTAACAGACTGAGGGATAGCTTTTTCAGGCTATCAGACTAATGAAACAGTCAGAACTGATAAACCCTATAGCATACTCCCACAATATGGTATGCCACACACTTCACTTTAACGTTTACAACTCAACACTGGACTATACATACACAATAATCATTTAATACAATAATCTACCTGATATCACTGGATACCATCCGATGCACATCCATGACATTTCTGTAACCAGTTCACATACACTCTGTTGCACATTGACGTATTTTTATGCGTATATATGTTTACATAATGTAGAACGTGTATAGTTCTGTGTATAATGTGTACTGCTAACTGTATGTATGTACATATTGTGTTTAATGTGTAGTGTTAACTGTAAGTTTGTCTAATGGTACACTTTGTGTACTAACCATATGTATGTGCATATTGCATTTTCACTTGTTGAAGTCTGTTGGTTATGTTTTTCATCTGCAATTTCTGGAGAAAGTTCCCAAGAATTTCACTCACCAAGGCACATGTGCTGTGGTGATGTGACAATAAAAGTGACTTGACCTGACTTCCTCTCGTTCAGCCCATTTAGATTTGACCGCTGTACAATCCTCTGAGCTAAATAATGCCAGAGAAACAATGAATGCCTTCACAGAACTGACGTGAACTTACTGAGAAATGTGCGTAACCGATAGACATCTAGAGAAAGATGACTTGTAGCAATTTATTGACACTGGCAGAATCTCACTTGGCTCTCAGTGCGCGAATGGTCTCCAAGCCCCGCCTCCACAAACAGCGCCCCATACTAATTGGAGGACACATCTGTCAGTCATATGTCTGTGTATTGTTCCTCTATAACTTTGTATTCAAGGACACAACTATCAGGATGTAAACAGATAACTTTTTATTCCACTTCTTCTTCGTAATCACTCTGCACTCAAACATCTTCATCTTCACCGTGGCCATAACATCTCCCCTTTTTAGATGAAAGTTAACTGTTTTAACAGAACCTTTAAATAATGCAATACCTTCAACAGTATGGCTACTAGGGCTGTAACGATACACCAAACCCACGATTCGGTTCGTATCACGATTTTTGACCCACGGTACGATACAAACCTCTATATGGGGGGGGGGGGGGTGCTTTGACAAAACAATTCTAAAGATATTCTGAGGAAAATATATGTATATATTATATATATATATATATATAAATATATATATAATATATATTTTTATTAACCCTCTGGAGTCTAAGGGTATTTTTGGGGCCTGGAGAAGTTTTGTCATGCCCTGACATTTGTTTTTTTTTCAGTTTCTTATAAATATCTAAATGGTTAAAGTCTAATTTTAGTGTAATCAGCACAAACTGGGCTATAATAATATGTGAAATGCATGTATGATTGTGTTTTTGAGAAAAAAAATGTTAGTGAAAAACTAAAAATGTTAAAACACTTGAATAAGGCAAAAAACACACATAAAGAACAATGGGTTCCGGGATTTTTGAGAACTGGAGCTTGTAGCCTAGAATTTTTCTTTCTAAATTATGTGAAAATCATCTTGTTTACTCACTTATTGATTCAAATTTTCTAAGACACTTTTTGTTGGTAAAAGTCATATGCAAGTAGGCGTCAACTATCATGAATATCATTGTGATTTACACCTGAGAAGACAAATGCCCGCATAATGAGCTGCATAATGAGCCATTCAGTCAGCTGTCACTGAGAGGGAAGGGTTACAAGAAAGAATGTAACCCTTACATTATTATTACATCATAATAATTATTATTAATATTATTATTATTAATGTTGAAAAGAGCTGAGAATATTTTTCAGGTTTTTTAGGGGGGATGAATTAAAAGAACACCATTTTTGTTACATTTGTTACAGTTACATTTATTTGTTACATTTATATTATTTACATCAAGCTTTTGAATGATATAGTATCGCATATTGTTATTGAAACTTCATAATATTTCACTTAATTATACATTTAGTCAGGAATTATAGTTTGGAAAGTCTAACTAGTAGGCTAAAATGTTTACACGTTATGTGAAAACTATTACAAGTATATAAATAAATATAAAGAGACTTACTCATGTTTATGATCTCTGCTGAATAGGGGACTTCATTCTTTTTTTTCTGAGGAAATCCATTTCTCAAATCCTCAACCACATCACATCTTTTTGGGGTGAATTATGTCTTATTCCTCTCATCGCGAAGCAAACAGTAAAATAAAAAGAACTTGAAGAACAGTCTTGCTGCTTTTTCTTCTGTGTGGGCGTATTCAAGCCGAGCACTTCAGTTTGAATCTGAATAGCGCATTCAGCACGGGGGCCGTGGTCACATTAAATATAAAGAAGGGAGACGTGAAAAACAGACATCGCGTTGTTTTCCTATGGATTACTTTATCACAGAATATTTGTTTTCGGCAGCACTTGTTTAGTTTAAAAGTAGACATGTCAAGCTTTCTATAGATATCTCTCTCATGTCTCTTCGTTGAGTATTCACTGAGTTACAGTTCATTTTAATGACGTGTTTGTACATGACGATCAGCGCAGACAAAGGCTGCAGACAGCACACCTTGTTTGTTATCTTTATTTTATAAGTGAACAAAGTTTTGTTGTTATTATGTCTGTATCCAAAAAAAAGTAGACCCTTTATAGATTCGATTGATGTATTGCTCTTATCTGTACGATTAAAACAGAAAGTGTAATTTAAGTTCCTTTCGGGGTTATCAGGAGAAAATGACTTGTAACGCGTATCCGCGTTAATCGACTCCTTCAAACGTATTTTATAATGTTAACTTCAAATAATATTTATAGTAATTTAAAATTGTGGAAGCATTGGATCTGGACAGGAAGGATAACTCTAGGAGGGGTGTGATTCTGCCTTCTCACATCGCGATACAGGTTCGTGGACCTGCGTATGGCGATTTCGATTTCATATTGCATATCGTTACAGCCCTAATGGCTACTAAGTTATTTCACTCACTTAACTTATGATTTTACGAGTTTCTTCAAATCCTTTTTCAAACTTAAAAACGTTCAAAGAGAAATGAACAGAAGATATTTTACTTCACAGTAGCCCTTTTTGTAGACTTTATCCTAAATTAACTGGAAAATTCAATAAATCAGAACATTACTTTTCTAATGAACATTTCACTTTTCAAACAGAAAGTTACTTTTTTTTTTCTTTGTGGTGTGTATGCATGTGTTTCATGTTCAAAGGTCCAGTCTCTCAGGAGCCTTAGACAGTCTCCCTGACCTAGTCACCATCATATCACCTGATGCTGGAGGCAATGGAACTTCCCTGAGGTGTGAACGGATGCGTCGCAGCCGTCCTCCCTCCGGGGTCTCCACCTCGTATGAGCGTGGTGTCTGTGCCTGACTAACAACAGTCCCTTTTGTGTGTGTGGGTTTGATCCACACATGCTGTTCAGGCTGGAGAGGTGGTAAGGTTTGAGTACGGTGACTCCGATTGAACGTTTGTTGCTGTTGCAATTTCAACACTGTGTCCTTTTCTCTGAACCTCTCAAGATCGGGCCACTGTGGTTGTAACTGCTCTGATGATATGGGGACTGGTGTTCGAATTCTCCCCCCCTTAACAGCAGCTGTGCTGGGGAGCTCCCGTGTGCCAATGGAGTGGCCCTGTAGGCCAGCAGAGCTTTGTGAAAATCTCCCTCTTTCACTAAGAGAGACTTAACTGTTCTAACGGCCCGTTCAGCCTCCCCATTGCTGCGGGGGTAACGGGGGCTGCTTGTCACATGGGCACATGTGCAAACTGAGTGAAATCGTGACAGGAGAATTGTGGACCATTGTCCGTGACGAGCACTTCTGGGCATCCATATCTGGCAAACACAGCTTTAAGTCTGGCAATAGTCTGTTTTGCTGATGTGCTGCCAAGTAGGGAACAAACTTCGATATAGCGAGAGAAGTAGTCTATCACAACTAAATAGTTCCCATTCTGCCATTGGAAGAGATCAGCAGCAACCCTCTGACATGGTCTGTTTGGTAGTTCTGTTGTGAGCAGAGGCTCGACTGGTGTTTGAGCTTCACATCTCTCGACCATTTGCTTTACAGCAGACGTGATACCTGGCCACCAGACTGATTCTCTGGCCATGGCTAGGCATTTGTTGATACCTTGATGTCCCTGGTGCAGTCACTGCAGGATGTCAGTTCTCATGCACTCAGGGATTATGAGTCTCTCTCCTTTCATAAGCAGTCCTCATCCTTCATGCAAAACTGACCTATTGGGCCAGTAGGGCAGCAGCTGCTCATGCACATCTCGTCTGTGTCCCGGCCATCCATTTGCAATGTATCTGCTGAGACGTTTGCAGGTGTTATCTGACGTTTGTGCACTGTTAATCTGTTCCATCTTTGTTGGTGTGGCTGGCAGGCTTTCAACTATGCTGTCCAGGTAAGCTTTGCATTCTATTTCCAGGTCTTGCTCTGCCTCTGTGGCTGCATTCTATTCTAAGCTTTGCTCCCCATGTCCACCTGTTCTCCGTCTTCAACAGGTCACGATTGGGCTTTGTCAGATCTGGCAGTCGTTGCGAAAATTTGCCTACAAAGTTCACCATGCCCATGAAACGGTGTACATCCGCCACATCCTTTGGCTCTGGCATCTCCAGGATTGCCTTTATTTTTCCTGGATGAGCTCTGATGCCCTGAGAATTTATGACATGACCCAGGAAACGGATCTCTGTCAGGGCAAACTGGCATTTCTCATTTAGAGTGAGCCCAGCCTCTCTGAATTTCTGTAGCACCATGTGCAGTCTGTCGTCGTGCTCTGCCCGGTCTTTCCCTATGACCAGGACATCATCAGCGTGACATAGGACTCAACACCATCAATCAGTTGAGAAATCCTCTTTTGAAAATGTTCGGGTGCCGATGACATACCAAAAGGTAACCTTTTGAAGTAAAAGCGCCCCTCTGGTGTGATGAACGTAGTTAACAGCATGGAGTCTTTGTGGAGTGGGACCTGCCAGAAGCCTGATGTTGCATCAAGCTTTGTGAAGACTCTGGCTCCTTCCAGCTTGGCCAGTGTCTCATCCACTGCCGGTAAGATGTGTCTCTCTCTGATGACGCTCTATCTTTATAAGACGGGTTAAATCCACGCAAATATGAATTTTCCCAGACGTTTTCACTATGGGGACCATGCCCGCACACCATTTAGTCGGTTCTTTAACCGGAGCTATGACCCCCATCTTCTCCATACGCTTTAGTTCCTCTTTGACTTTGGCCCGGAGAGGAATGGCCACACGCAGCAGGGCCGAGAGGGCATGGGGTGCCGCGTTGTCTCTCAGCTTAATTTTATACTCCCCTTTAAGGATACCCAGCCCTTTAAATACCTCGGGGTAAGTGGAGGGAAAGTGTTTTTCTGCATCGTCAATGCTATTGAGCTGAGGGATCATCTGTAGTCTGCGGATAGCTGGGAGACCCAATAAGGGTATGGTCAGGTCCTTGACGATGAACACCTCCTCAATCTTTCTGTCCCCTCTCTGAATGACCGCATGCACTATCCCTTTTACGTCCAGAGGTTGGTTGGCAGGGCCCAGCAGGGGTCTGCACGCTGCTGAGTGTCTGCCATATCTATCCTGTTTGAATTCTGTTTCTGGGATAGCCGTCACAGACGCACCTGTGATACTTTAAAGCGTAACGGGCTGCCATTTATGGTGAGTATTTCAGTCCATGTGGATGACTGTAGATAGCCAACCACACCCAGATAAGCCGCCTCATCCACTTCAATTGAATCCATCTTTTGCTCCATCACAGAGAGAGCAAATACAGTGTATAAATATCAATCTTCAAATTAATTAAGAATGATAAAAAGTTTTTAGTTATATTAATATATAACATGACAATTATTCATTTATATGGCCATTCATTCCTCTTTCACTCATTAAAATGAATTAATTTTAGTTTGCATGTAGAAAATTGCATATAAAAAGAAATCTTTACCAATGTAATGAAATATAAACATACATATCACTTTTGGTTGCAACAGTCATTGCATTTCTGTATAATGGAGGCAGAAACAAGAGAAAAAACTCATGTTAGAAATCCTCATGAGCTAAAATATAAAGATGTTTTGACATCGCTTCTAAAGAATGACTTCATTAACTGGTATAATAAAAATAATAAAACGATGCTCTCCCTCAACACAATGCAACAGTTATCATTATAAAACAACAGTCTGCAGAGGTCATCCTTCTCTGCTGGCCTTAACACTGTCAGAATCACTCAACTTGTTTTAATATATTTTTTCCTTTATATATCTCCGTCTCCAGTAACAGATGATGCATATCCCGTGTGTTGAACAAGCATCAGCAGTATTCATCAGATGATGTCTGTGAAAGTGTACTGTTGAATTAAAGCTTGTGAAAAGACTTCATTTGACACAGAAAGTCTCTATGTGTCTTTTCAGCCCATGACAAGTGCTTTACATCTGTGACTCTGCTGTGCTTCCGTCGTTCTGCAGAGGTTTCTGTAAAAGTCAAAGGAAGAATGAAGTAACTGAACCCACAAATGCTGCTTTAATGTCCAAAACACTAAAACACAGACTAATGTACCTGACTGCTGTTGGTCTGGCTGGTACTGGTTCTGTGTTTGGGTTTCTCCTTGTGTGGACACATTCGGACAAACAGATTGTAATACTCCGTCCTGACCTGAAGGGGGCAACAGGCAAAATAAATGATATTTGACTTAAGGAGCACTAAATTTCTGTCTCTTCTTAAGCCAGAAAATAGCATATTATGTTTGAGATATTTACAGAAATTACAGTTTCTGGCCAACTCCAGTTGCATGCATTCAGAATAGTGGTCGAGGACGTGGATTTAGATGACTGATGCTAATACCAATATCTTAGAAAGCAGGGTGGCTGGTGGCCGATATAAAGCTGATATATATGATATTACATAATTTAATTTTAAAAACATGTATAACAATTGCCACAATGACATTTAGATTTTACATTTTTAGTACATTAGAAATAATTAATTGTAAAATTAATCAATATGATCAAATGGAATCATATTTTTCCAAATAAACACCAGTCGACACAAATTTACACTGTGAATAGGACATGAATATGAATATAGCTGGATATATAGCACAGTATAGTTTGAAATAAAGGATTTAAGAAGCTGATTTTAAGAAAGCTGCTTCTGGTACTTATCAGCCAGAAAAAAACTTTTCAGTTAATACCAATAATCTTTTTTGTTTGTTTGTTTGTTTTGTCAACCACTACTTCTGAACACTTTATATATATGGGACAAATTGCATGAGATCATTCTGTGAATCCTTTTGCAGCATTTATTTGAATCTTGAAGACTGTGACTACGTTGCCACAAGTATTCTTAAAAAAAAATCTCCCTGATGGCAAATGAACACCAGAGCAACATAAACTGATTTCATTTTCATTTTTGGGGGTTTAACTGTCACTTCAAAGCACAGAAATCCTGCAAGATGTTACTGAAAGTCTAAAACAAGCCACTGCTACCTAATGTTTCAAACTTAATGGTTTTTCTGTTGTTATGTTGCATGTGTAAGTACCTGTTTGGACAGCAGGCAGTGCATGATGAAGATGAGCGCCCCCTGGAGAGTGTTGAGGATTATGAAGAGGTACAACATGACTTCAGTCCCTTCCTCCTTGAAGAGGAAGAAGCCAAAGACCCACGTTCCTCCGAGAACACACAACTGAGCCACAGCGGTCAACGTGAAACTCCTACACACCAAATACACTTCATCAAAACCACTGACAGATGTAAAATCAAGAATGACTGAATCTGTTTCGAGATCAATACAAGATCGCACACCTGATCTGGTTGAGTTTAGAGAGGTCTGGGTTGAGACTGGAGAACTTTTTAGCCAGTTTCCACACAGTGATGATGAAGACAAAACCATTGAGGATCACAATGATGCAGACGGGTGCGAAAAAACTCAAGATGAAGTAGCGATCAAGAGAGAGCCAACAGCTGGAACATGTTAGAATGATAAATTAATCACAAGTTCATCCCTCTTTCCCTTTCATAATTCCTTTGAAAACGTATTTCTTATTCAGACAAGACTCTGGGGACATTTTTCTACAGGCTTTAGTTTATATATCACAGATATGTACCCTAATTTAAATCACGTGTTTGCACCTAAGATGAGACGTCAATACTTCTGGTACATTTCTGAATATCAGTATTCATAACTGTCAAAACTTTAAGAAGTACTCTAGCATATAGAGCTTTATAGTTGAGTCTTTATTATATACTCTATATTTTATACAGCGAGCTGTGTGCATGATTATTAGCCAATTTACTGATCATATATTTTTTCTAAGCGTATTTTACCAATTCCAGAAACTCACTGTCTACTGGTCCCATATCCTGCTGGGAAGGCGATGGCAGAGATGGTGACGATGACGAGAGGGACTCCGTATCCGACCAAATACATGTAGAGGTGTTTTAATGTGGTGTGAAACACCAGCACAACCATCCGGTAGAGCTGAACCCCCTCCAGCAGCATCCAGCAGAACGCAGACAAGAAGAAGAAATGAAGCAGACCGGCCACAATCCCACACGCTACCTGAGAGAGAAACACACATCAGGTCATCCTCAGGATTGCTTGCATTTTCTTTTTTGACTTCTTTCATTCTTTAAGGTAATGTCGAAACTAGTTAATCAAATCAGGTTCAAGTGTGCCAAATATTAGATACCCCCAACTATAAGCAAGCCACAAGGTGACACTGGCAAGGAACACAAACTCCATCAGTGACAGAAATGGAGAAACAAACTTTAGGAGAATCCAAGCTCAGTCGAGAGACAGTCCTCCACTGGCCAGGCTTCAATACAAGTGAGATTGTGGATTGATTTCTTTCAGAAAACTCATACAGTTCCTTGTCCTTGACGAGTAGGATACATCAGGATGCTTCTTTGCTGATGATTTGTGCCTATGACTGTATTGTTAACAAGGTCTATGCAGTGGATTTGCTTAAAACCTTTCACTGTCCAGTAATGGACAAGGAAGCCTACTGTGAATCTTCTGTGCTCCCTGTAATGACCATGAAGGCATTATTTGAACTCTGTGTCTCCTGTCACGGCCACTAAAGCTGTCCCTGGACTCTCTGAACTCCCTGCTCCAGCATGGGCTTCTGCTCCACTAGTCCCACTGAGGAAACTAGATCCACCCCTTTTTCCACATTTGTTCTCTGCTCCATCATGGTCTCCAACTCCACTGTGGTGATTTCCTGCTCAATCTTGATGGGCTTAATTTGCATCTGGTCTGCCCTAGAAATCTCCTGCTCCATTTGCTCTGTTCTGGTGGTCTTCTTTCCCATATGTTACACCCTGATGTTCTCTTCCTCTATTCATGTGGTCTCCTGCTCCATCTGCTCTACCCTCCTTTGTGGTCTTTGACTCCGCTCTGGCCACCTGCCTTGTTGGCTCCACACTAATTACCTGCATTGCTGGCTTCATATTGGTGCCCTGCACTGCCTTGTTTCCTTCCCCACTTCCACCTCACTGAAGTGGCCTGTCTTCCCTCCCCTGATCCACCTCCACTCTACCACCCATACACATACAAAATTATGTTTTATAAAAACAAAGATTAGTGAAATATGTTTTACAAGGAAATATTACTTCAGTCTGTCTACTTCAAAATGTACTTTTTGTGAAAATTACTAGCAATTTATGAATGAGAAATGCTTTATCACCACGTTTTTCATTGTAAAGGTCATCTTTCTTGGTATTCAATGAGCCATCTTTTGATATTGTCAGAATAATGTCTAAACACTTTTCTTATTCAAACACACCTGATTGTGAGTCATGGAGATCCCACAGAGGAAGACGAGGTCTGCGATGAAGAGACAGATGCTCAGATGGAGATGAATGCTGGTTCGGGTTCCTTGGATGGAGCGGCAGAACAGGAATGTCAGGATACAGAGAAACAAACAGACCAGAGACAGAACTAAACCCACACGCGTGATCAACACCAAATCAAATGCGTCCTGGAGGAGAGGAAGTAAAAATAATGTCATTTAAATTAATCTAAAATCCAAATGAAAAATGTGAAATCTCAGGTTTGCATGTACCTGGACAGGATAGAGAGCCATGAGCACAGCGAAACTACTGAAATGAGACCAGTAACACACTGTATGAGTGCTGTTAGACCACGACCTCTCACAGCCCTCCTCAGACCACGCCCCCTCAGCCTCATCCCAGTACACACAGGAGTAAGCCACGCCCTCAGACTCCGCCCTCTCCTAATGAAGAAGATTGATTGACAGTTCAGAAAACAGATTGATTTTCTGTAAATGAAATGTGTGTGTCTCCAGTGAGATCTTGTGCTGGTCATTAGCTGATCTGTCAGTATCTTCACCTCCACGTGTCTAAAGACGAGCGTCACCGACTCTGATAGCTGCTTGGTTTCTGCATTACTGACGACGGCCGTCACCACTTTAGAGTTGAGTTGATAAGTGACACTTCTCTCTTTATCATCTGATCTCTTATTGCTCATCTTGTGGAGCAGATCACTAGATGAGTTCAGATCTTTATAACTGACCAGAGCCGCGAACGCAAAACCTGTAAACAAGAGAACATTCACATTTCGTGAACATACTGATGGTTTCGTTGGTACCATCATATATGTGCACTGGTTTTAGTTGTACCTGGATATGATTTGCCTACAACAGCTTCCCAGCTGGTGCTGAAGAGGGCGGAGTCTGTGCTCAGAGTGACACGCCCACTGGGCGGAGTCTGACCCTGCATGACTGCAACCTCAGCAACTGTCAATCACATGGACATTCAATTCAATTCAATTCAAGTTTATTTGTATAGAGCTTTTTACAATACAAATCGTTACAAAGCAATCCCTCTGAATAATAAATATGCCTTATTTTCAGTATTCAGTAACACAGCCTGACTGTGTCTGAACTGTAATGCATGTGGTTTCTCACAGGTGTTGTGCGTCTCCATCCTGGTCACAGGCTCTTTCAGCTGAGGTCCAATCAGACGCATGCTGTTCTCCACCGTGTCCAGAAACTGATTCAGCGTCTCACTATCAGCAATGTTTCCTTCAGACAGCAGCTCATTGGTGGAATTGCACACATTCTTTGGAATAAATCAGAGACGTTCATTCATCAATGGGCGAGTACATTATCACAAACTACAATCTGAATAAATACTATATCGTACAATGTGTGTTTCACCTCCAGTAATTTCTCTCCAGTGGAATGTTCTCTGCGTGGATCATTCAGAGACTCACAGCTGTTCTTCAACAGTGACATCAAATACTTTAACTAGAATAAAATACATGGAAGTCTACAGGTGCTTCTCAATAAATAAGAATGTCAATGAAAAGTTCATTTATTTCAGTAATTCAGCTCAAATTGTGAAACTCATGTATTAAATAAATTAAATGCACACAGACTGAAGTAGTTAAAGTTTTTGGTTCTTTTAATTGTGATGATTTTGGCTCAGGTTTAACAAAAACCCACCAATTCACATCTCAACAAATTAGAATATGATGACATGCCAATCCGCTAATCAACTCAAAACACCTGCAAAGGTTTCCTGAGCCTTCAGAGTGGTCTCTGACAATCATTGACACCCTTCACAAGGAGGGTAAGTCACAAAAATTAATTGCCAATAAGCTGACTGTTCACAGAGTGCTGTATCCAAGCATGTTAACAGAAAGTTGAGTGCAACGAAAAAGTGTGGAAGAAAAAGATGCACAACCAACCGAGAGAACCGCAGCCTTATGAGGATTGTCAAGCAAACTGGATTCAAGAATTTGAGTGAACTTCACAAGCAATGGACTGAGGCTGGGGTCGAGGCATCAAGAGCCGACACACACAGACGTGTCTAGGAATTTGTCTACAGTTGTCATATTCCTCTTGTTAAGTCACTCCTGAACTACAGACAACTTCAGAGGCGTCTTACCTGGGCTAAGGAGAAGAAGAACTGGATTGTTGCCATTGGTCCAAAGTCCTCTTTTCAGATGAGAGCAAAATTTCATTTGGAAACCAAGGTCCTAGAGTCTGGAGGAAGGGTGGAGAAGCTCATAGTCCAAGTTTCTTGATGTCAAGTGTTAAGTTTCCACAGTCTGTGATGATTTGGGGTGTCATGTCATCTGCTGGTGTTAGTCCAATGTGTTTCTTGAAAACCAAAGTCACTGCACCCATTTACAAAGAAATCTTGGAGCACTTCATGCTTCCTTCTGCTGACCAGCTTTCTGAAGATGCTGATGTCGTTTTCCAGCAGGATTTGGCACCTGCCCACACTGCCAAAAGCACCAGAAGTTGGTTAAATGACCATGGTGTTGGTGATCTTGACTGGCCAGCAAACTCATTAGACCTGAACCCCAGAGAGAATCTATGGGCTATTGTCAAGAGGAAGATGAGAAACAAGAGACCAAACAATGAAGATGAGCTGAAGGCCACTGTCAAAGAAACTTGGGCTTCCAGACCACCTCAGCAGAGCCACAAACTGATCACCTCCATGCCACACTGAACTGAGGCAGTAATTAAAGCAAAAGGAGCCCCTACCAAGTATTGAGTACATGTACAGTAAATGAACATACTTTCCAGAAGGCCAACAATTTTACAAAATGTTTTTTTTTGTTGTTTTTTTTTTTTTGGGGGGGGGGGGGGTTATGAAGTATTCTAATGGGTGGGATTTTGTTAAATTTGAGCCAAAATCATCACAATTAAAAGAACCAAAGACTTAAACTACTTCTGTCTGTGTGCATTTAATTTGTTTAATACACAAGTTTTATAATTTGAGTTGAATTACTGAAATAAATGAACTTTTCCTCGACATCCTAATTTATTGAGAAGCACCTGTACAGGCATATTTACACGACTGAATGAGGCTGCTCTGTGCCTGTTTAAATTTGAAAACAGTGATTTGCAACGCTTATGCAACATTAAAATAACATCCTCTTAATCTTTACTCACAATGGAGCACTTGTATAATGTTAACATTCAGCAAATATCAATAACACAATCACAAATAATGTTTTTTCTAACAGCATATTCTATCAACATTTTATGAGAACAGACATAATGTACAAATAACATCTGAGAATGTTGCTCACAGAGTGTTTTGTCTTTACAATAAGATGAGAATGCATATCAGATATTAACAATTAAAGAGCATTAAATGTTTGTTATTTTAAGAATTTTTTATCATGACATAACTAAAAAAAAAATGTGGAGATGTCCCCTGGGCATACTACTACTACTAATCAAAGGCAGAAGACCACATGCTACCTTCTCTGGTGTGTGGTCTGCATCAGACTCAGGTTTAAACTGATCACAGTCCATTTCTGTGCACAACAGCAAGAAAGAGCAACATAAGCAAACAGACAATACTGATGAACTTCCATACAATTCTCATTTGCAAAAATCTATCAGTGCATTTAAAATGATGCAAATAATAGTTTGCCCTACTGTTGTAATTCTCACCGAAGCATTTAGTCTGGTTGTTGCCATAATTACTGTAACCCTGGTGACATTTGCAGCTGTAGCTGCCTGGATGATTGAAACAGTCTGCATTTCTGCCACAAACATTTGGATCCAAACACTCATTGATGTCTGAGAGAGAGAGAAAATGGGAAAACAGTCTCTGTTAATGTGTAATTGCACATAATTAGACACACATTGCATATACAGCTGATCTGATCTGATCAGCATCATACAGTCCAAATTGCATTGTAGTTTTTGTTAAACATATGTCAAATTACACTGATAGGCCAGAAAAACAAAGCTACCTTCACATTCTGCTTCAGAGCCAGTCGTTATCTGAAAATCCATATCACCAGATCCAGAAAATTCGTCCTCGGGACACTTGTTTTTATCTGACCGGAGGGAAAGACAGCATATGGCATGAATTATTGTTTTATTAGAAATTATCTAATTATAAATTAAGCCAGATTGTGTAATGCAATATTATCAAATGCTTTTACATTGTTTTGTAATTCCCTTTGAATTAAATGCCTTGTACCTTCACACGGGAAGATCTCTTTGAATCCTACATCACAGATGCAGGAGTAACTTCCCCATGCATTTACACACTGAGTATTATCACCACACACACTCGGAAAAATCCCACACTCATCCACATCTGTGTGAGAGATGGACACATGCCGGGAATCAGGAAGGAAACCTGCATTTTAATGTAGTAAGACTAGAACTACAGGTCTAGAATTCCCTCTTTTAGAGCACAAAAGGACAGACTTTCACTTTTGCACTGTTCAGTTAAACCACAAGCTCATAATTACCAACACATGTGTTTTTAGCACGTTTAAATCCAACGCCACAACCACTGCATGTCGGCAGAAAGAGACCTGGGAAGAGTAGGAAAAAACAGAGATAAACTGAAATCATAGCAAAAAAGTTCAAAGCATCTAGCATGCAAGCCACACAATGGAAATTGGGTCATAATGAAACTGAAACTCTGTAAGGTAAACAACTTCACTTTATAAATGTGGCTTTATCATTTATTTTCACATATATATAAAATATTAGAAATGTATTTGTTTGATTTGAACTAAGCGTTTACACCACAAATAAGGCAGGAAAACACAAATATGGAAATATTATTTGTAGCAGTGACATTACAACACACACACACACACACACACACACACTAAAAATATATTTATCTATTCAGCAACTTACATACAATATTTAACTGGGAGAGCATTTGAAGCAGGTTCTGTGAGTAAAATATTTAAAGTGTTACACATTTATTCTTCCAGAGTGAACTTTATTACACTCCGAATTTTTGGCTTGTATTTCAAAAGTGGCTTCATTCCAGACATATGTCATTATTAGACTGTGATCTTAAAGTGTGAGTATTGCTGGAGGATAAATACCTTGAATTTTTGCTAATAGCATGATTGTATTTAAGGTTTAAGCTCCATTTAACGGATGGCAATATGAAGCGACAGTATTTGCAAAAACCTCTTCTTTCATAACATGACAGACATACTTGTGGGTTTCTTTTGTTCTAGTGGTTTTATGTATTAATGGCATATACATATAAGTTATATATGAGTGTGAAGAAAATAACTACATATATATAGATATCACACATTTAACAATCATTTTCTAATCATTAACAGTCCTGTACTGGTTGTTGGTTCAAAACAAAGAGGCATTGTTCATGTTTCAGACTTTTAACAGCTGGTCGAGCTTCATAAGCAGTCTTTGTTACTCAGAAAAGAAACGCAGTTAGTTTCTAACTGTCTCTGAAACATAGGCTATATTTGATCTGAACATCTGCACATCTTCAGTACTTCACAAATGTATTCACCACACAAGTCGAAGTCAAATCTACTCACCCACAAGAAGTGCCCACTTCAGCTCCATGTTAGAAACCATAAACATCTGCTGTCTAAGTCAAATACAGTTAATGCTTTTTGCAGGTTTAAGAGATATTAAATTCCTAAAGAACATCTGTCTGCAGCTGTAACTTCGCGTCTCAAACTCTTCAGCTCTTCGTCTGGTATCTTTAGCGGTCTTGATATTCCTCCTGCTGGAAAAAATATATTTCAAAGAAAGAAAGAAAAAAAACTTGGCTACTCATTTTCTTTACAGCAGTGGGCGTGTCTACGGTCAATTCGAGAAAAGATAGACGAGGGTAGACTTATGCCACATTTCCACTGAAATTACCCAGAACATTTGTACCAAGAACTTTTTTCCCTATTAACTATTTTCCCCCCTAGACCTAATGCTTTCTGTTTTTCCACCGCGGTCTAAAGTACGGGGTTAGATTTGGCAAATAGTCTGGTGACGTAGGTCTGTGTGTGTTTCTCAATACAAAGTGCGCTGATTTTGGACGTGCATCCTCCTCGGTAGTTCAGACGCATTAGTCTCGGGAGTGTGATTTCCGCGACGACGCGAATCCGGTAATTCTGCAAACAGCAGCGTGCTTGATGACACCAGTCAGCTGACTATGGCTACTGCAATTTTCCTCACTGTATATTTACAATAAAACAAAATAGGATATTAAATTCCACTGCTTACTTTCATTTTTCATTGAAGATAATAGCCGCAGAAATGATCAATCAAAATGATTTTTAGCACTGTATAATTGATATATGCTTATGTTTTATTTATTTATTTTCATTTTTATTCAAAACAATTCCAAACATGCTTAATATATCAGTAAATATCTCGATTCTCAAATATGTGTAAGTGAACGCGTTTTGCACCTTTATAGATTGTTATTTGATCAATAAATGGTGATGGGCAAAGTAGTGTAATCTGTTAACTACACATAAAAACCCGACTTTTTATTTAAGTGCCTTTTCATGCCATAAAATATTTTTAATACGACTGAATTTGCATTTAATGTAAATTTTTATAACAATATTGTAAGTAACTTATTTTAAAACTTTCATTTTACAGAGAGTAAAGAACGTTATCAAAGAACATTTTCATTCAGTCTAGCCAGAGTTCAGGCACTCTCAAAAACTCCCATTCAAATCACTGAAACACTTCACATTATGAAACGAATATCTTACTTACATTCGTACGCACATCTGCACTTTTTGTTGTTTCTGATGAGAGAATTCGCTAAATAATTCTGTCAGCGAGCAAGAGAACAAAACACCGCGTTTCAGTGATGACTCTTCTCCACGTCTCTGATTGGCCATTGCATTCATGAGCGCAACAGAATCGTTTCTGATTGGTTATCATGAAGCGTTGCACGAACGCGTGTGTCTCTGTCTCTGTCTCAGCGCCAGCCAGCGAACACAGCTTTAAATTTCGCATCTGATGCACACCGAGTACCGACCCAAAGACCCTAGTTCCTGGGTAAAATTCCTGTGGTGGAAAAGCGGCTTTTAATGCTTTATAGATTAAAAGGAATATGATATATGAACTAACTGTAATCATTCCTGCTTAATTCCATAATTTCACTGTAAAAAAAAATAAAATAAAAAAGGTTGAAAACGATGTTAATAAATTAATTCTGTCGGAGTCTGGTTTACGCTTTTGTTTTGGGCTCTGTAATTAATTCAGGGCACGGTTTATGAGAATCAAATTATTAAAAACAAATTACAATTATAACTGATAGGATACAAATGTCTTTTAAAATGACACTTACATGTGCACTTTTCTATGCGCATCACACATGCTAATATATTATCATACTTTGTACATATAGTCATTTGTCAATGCAATTAATTAATCTGTTACTTGTAAGTGCATTTTTATTTATATTTACTGCTGTAGAAAGCCTGAGCCTCACAAAGAGCATTTAAATGATCACTGACAGCTTGCGCATTATAATTAAATTCGAAAGTGAAAGTGAAAGTAAAAACAAGCGTCTCTACAGTGCTGAAATGTAAAAAAAAAAATAAAAAAAAAAAAAACTTTAGTTCTGAAATGAGTCCATTAAACTATTTTCAAAAGATTCAGAACAATGTCTCATAATTAAGCCTCTTTAACCTAGCCTAGCAGCTGGAAGAGGTCTATATTTGTACTTATTCAACATTGAGACAAAAGCAATAACGTATTGATCAATTAGTGGTTACAGATCTAGAGGAAGAAATGTTTTAGCTTCTATACTAACTGTTATTTATTTATTGCAATTATAAAATGAATTACCTTCACAGTCTAATGTGAACTAAACCAAAAGACCTGCACACACTTAATAATAAAACAACTAGAGAATAAATCCACACACCAACATGTGAGCCTAGTGTTTTTATGGGTCATGATTATTAATGATTTATCAATCTTTCTCCCGCATTCTCCGATCATCCTGCAGAGGTTACGTTTGTCGTCCAAAAACAGAAAAACGTGCACATTGATGTTAAAATATGTGCGTTGCTTGGCTTCGACCTGAAGGGGGAGACAGAATATCACAGAATAATCAGTTGACGACACTTAAATGTCAGAAGTTGAAAGTGAAACCATCTACTCGTCCAGAAAAGTCCATTTCAGCTCCATATTACGAAACAGATGTGATTTCTGTAATCTTTCAAAATCACATTGATTTCCTCTGTCACCTTGCCCCCTCGGAGTCTCTGTCCATCTGGCCTTTAGATGTTTATTTCACCTTTTCCAAAAGCTTCTCTCCGGTTTTCCACAAGTTTTTGTTTTCCTGCTCATTTCCCAGAAATCCCAACACTTTCACTTGCTTCCACTCAGTTTTATTTGTGTATTCATTAGTTCTCTCTGTATTTGCATTGAAAAATATCATGTTTAACAACTGCAATCTTTGAGTTATTTAAGAATAATAATACCAAATCTTAATAATTAAATTATTAATGTCAGTTACTAATTAATATCAAACACGGTTGTTACAATTAATTGACAAAACCAAGAGAAAAACTGACTAGAAATATTAAAGCTTAAAACAATAATCTTTTTCAAAATACATTTTAATAACAAAATAAATTCAGGAACCATTTTAGCCGTTCAGATGACAAGCTTATAACTGTAAATAAAGCATATATATATATATATATATATATATATATATATATATATATATATATATATATATATATATTCTTTCTAAAGTTCAGCAGTTTTCAGATCTTCTGATTGGACAGGAATAAGGAGGACGAATTGACGACCTCCTGTCAAACTGAAGCTTTGTGGATAATCTTCATTTTTTACAAAACTGTTCAAGTGCTTAAGGGTTGGTAAAATCAGAATATGACAAGTGCTTTATATCTTGGACTCTCCTGTGCTGTCTTCGCTCCGTAGAGGTTTCTGTAAGAGTCAAAGGAAGAATGAAGAAGCTGAAGAACCAGAAACACTGCTTTAATGTCTGAAACACACACACACACCTGACTGCCGCTGGTACTGTATTCCACTTTCTTCTTGTGTGGACACATTCGGACAAACAGGGTGTAATACTCCGTCCTGACCTGAAGGGATGCAAACATGCAAACTAAATTAAATTTGGCTAAATAAATTACAGGTATTTCTGAGCAGCTCCAATCATATGCATTGGCTAATGGCCGACCAATATGGATTTCTTTTTCTTTTTTTGGCTCTTGCTGATATATTAGAAAGCAGGGTGGCATAATATAATATGATATATGTGACCCTGGACAACAAAACCAAGTCTTAAGTGTACATTTTTTAAAACTGAGATTTATAAAACATCTTAAAGTTGAATAAACAAGCTTTCCATTGATGTCTGGTTTGTTATCTGTCTGAGATACAACTATTTGAAAATCTGGAATCTGAGGGAGCAAAAAAATCTAAATATTGAGAAAATCATCTTTAAAGTTGTTCAAATGAAGTTCTTAGCAATGCATATTACTAATCAAACATTAAGTTTTGATAGGATTTGATTAAGATTTATGATAGGAAATTTAGAAAATATCTTCATGGAACATGATCTTTACTTAATATTCTAATGATTTTTGACCCATATAATGTGTTTTTGGCTCTTGCTACAAATATACCCCAGAGATTTCAGACTAGTTTTGTGCCCCAGGGTCACATATATGATGTTACACTATGTAAATAACATGCATAACAATGAAAGACTGAAATTTACAGTTTTTATACATTTTGTAAATTGTAGACCAAAAATAAATCTGTAATAATTCTAATGTAGTATTTGTCACAAATAAAGAAATTATTTAAATCATGAATAAAAAGGAAGTAAATGCTGTAACCAACAGTTCACCCAAATAAAGTATGCATGAAGTAAATATAACTTGGATACCAACTGAATATAAAAATTGGATATAGCACAGCTCAGTTTGATAAATCAAGAATTTAAACATTATGCTTGAATCTGTGCTCAGATGCGCCTCCCTTAGCACTGTCAAAAGGTTTAGTCGCTTCCTAAATAAAAGCTGCTTGTAACACTTATGGCCAAAAGCAAATCTTATCTTAATCTTATCTTAATTTCTCCTTATGTGGTTGGAAAAGTGAAAAGTGATTTTTATTTTTAGGTGAACTATTACTTTAAACCACTGAGATGTTAAATCTAAAACAAACCCGTTAGCAGACGTTCAGTGGGTGAGTGTGTCACCATGTGGTTTCTGAGTCATGATGTGTTTTAGATACCGGTTTGGACAGCAGGCAGTGCATGATGAAGATGAACGCCCCCTGCAGGCTGTTTAAGATCGTGAAGAGGTACAACACGACTTCAGTCCCGTCCTCCTGGAAGAGGAAGAAACCGAAGACCCACGTTCCTCCGAGAACACACAACTGAGCCACAGCGGTCACCGTGAAACTCCTACACACCAAATATACTTCATCAAAACCACTGACAGAAATAAAATCATGCCTGAATCAGTTTGGGGATAAGAACACACTCAGACCTGATCTTGTGGAGGCTGGAGAGGTCTGGATTGAGGCTGGATAACTTCTGGGCCAGTTTCCAGACAGTGATGATGAAGAAGAAACAATTGAGGCTAATGACGATGCAGACTGGCACGAAGAAACTCAAGATGAAGTAACGATCGAGAGAGAGCCAGCAGCTGCAACACACATTAGGATAAGATGATGATTACGACATACAAAAGACTCGCTCATCCCTCATTCACATTATCTCCGACTCACACCTCCGACACAGCTATTTTGATGTCCTTGATATACTATTAAATATAGTTTTTATTTTTATATTTTCATTTTAAAGATTTAAGTAAATGTGTTTTTTTTTCATAATTTTTTTTTAAAATATGGTTTGCATTAACAATTTGACACTTTTTTTTACAATTGTTTATAATTTGAGTATTTCTATATAAGTTTTTATTAATACTCATTTTGGATTTAGTATAAGTTCATTTAAATGAAAATGAAAAATGCTACTAGCGGAAATAGAACGTTTAACTTTCTTATATTTTATTTCAGTTACCGTTTATTTTTCAAGACTATATTTTTAAGGGTTTAGATTTCGTTTTAGTTAATGATAATAATCTTCATGCCCTACTGACTTTCTTTGCTCTTCCACAGAAAGTTCAGTCAGACTGCAAGTCCAATTTTAAAACAGATGAATCCTGATTAGATCTTGCCTGTGTCTCTTCCTCCTATTCTGTCTTTTACAGTCACTGCTGGCACAGAAACACGTCACCCGCCCATGGAAGTTATTATGATGATAACAGATTGTGGCTGGAACGGCATTACATCTCAGACACTGTGAATGATTAAACTGGATTTACAGCTCCTGAGTTGATGTTTGACCATGATGCGGCTGAAGGAGTGTTTCTGAAGCCTAGATATGAATTACTTATAAAAGCAGACCTGCCAACCTTGGAATTTTTTTCTTCTGTTATACAGTGTTTAAGAGTAAACAGTAGGGATGAAAAATACAGTCAGCCCACAGTTCAATAAACACCTTGTTTTTTTAACCATAGTTTTCGGTTTAGTTTTTTTTTTAAATTCTATTTTTTAATGCCATTTAAAAAAAAACTCCAGTGCACTTTAATTAAAACTATCTGTATGAAGACATGAAAACATTGTCTATCATATTTCTAAGTATTTTTTTGGGGGGATTTGCCATTATTTAGTGCTATAAACAAATGCAATGTCCGTTTCATGATGCCAGAGGGCACCCTCGCGCAAAAAATCCCAATATGCGTCACATAAGTAATAGAGCTCAGGACGCTCTAGGAAATCCCTAATATGGACAAAAGTTATATTTTGCTGTAACTGAACAAAAGATGACAGAAGCGATTTGAATGATGACATTCAAAAAGAACATTAAGACAAGAAATTCTCTACTGTGGCAACTTTATATGTGTTCTTAAAACCACCTCTGGTATTTTAATTATAATCAATTGCTAATCGACATAGTCTTTATTACAGTTTATAGAATGTATTTCTGCACCATTATGTGATAAGAAGCCACATGAGATTACAGTCATTACAAGGGAAGATACAAGGCTCGTGTTGTTTCTCAGGTGTTTCCTCATCTCAGTGCACACACAAACAGAGCCAGCTTGGAGAGAAATAAAATGCTCAGTAATTATTTAAAAGCAAAACCAAAATTGGCTCTGACAGGTAGAACTCTTCATTCTTTTGCTGTTGATTGTTTTGAATACTGCGCATGAACAGAGGTGTCACCAGGTGTTTGCATAGTTTAGAAAAATTGTACCAGTGTACTTTGAGATCAAAATGCATACCAAAGTGATATAATGCCTTCTGCAGACACACTTCTACAAATAAACAGTGCTGGATGCAGACACTCACTGTCTACTGGTCCCATATCCTGCTGGGAAGGCGATGGCAGAGATGGTGACGATGACGAGAGAGACTCCGTATCCGACCAAATACATGTAGATGTGTTTTAATGTGGTGTGAAACACCAGCACAACCATCCGGTAGAGCTGAACCCCCTCCAGCAGCATCCAGCAGAACGCAGACAAGAAGAAGAAATGAAGCAGACCGGCCACAATCCCACACGCTACCTGAGAGAGAAACACACGTCAGGGCATCCTCAGGTTTGCTCACAGTAAATGTTTTGTGGATTACATCCACAATGTTATTCACACAATACCAGTAAATTATTATTTTAATTATTTATTGATTACCAATAAAAAACATCGCAAGTAAGCTGTTCCTTTTATTTAGCTTACGGCATCCCAGCGGAGATCCTGACCGATCAGGGAACCCCATTTATGACCCGACTAATGGCTGACATCTGCCGGCTGCTCTGGATAAAGCAGCTACGGACAACCATCTACCACACCCAAGCAGACGGACTCGTCAAAAGGTTTAATTGGATGCTCATTTTGCAGTGGAGTATCTCTTTATAAAGCAAGTAAACACTGTAACTAACAGGGTACTCAGTATTCTGGTAAGTTTATGTCCATTGGGAAAGATATTTTTCAAATAAAGCCAGGGTAACACTGATTTAAAAAACAGCACACAGAAAAAATGACATGAATATGACAGTGGCAAATGCATAAAGCACAGCATAATTTTAAATCATGAGTTTAAAATGTTTAGAGCATTAAGGTCACAAGGACCGACCGTCATCCATAGAACATGTGATCATGCTGGATAAAAATTACCAATCTTCACAAGATCTCACAGATGGATTTGATTAAGTTTGCAAATTAAATGTCCATCAGTCATTCAAAGATTTGTTTAATTTATATAAATGTATATTTCCTTAATGATGATGGCAAACGAGTAATACATCGGCCATGGCGATATATCGGTCGACCACTAATATCTAGTAACATCCACCTACAACTGTTTCAGGTAAACAATCCATGAATGAATTAAAGATGTTTTTGTGCTTATGTTTTGAGACCATAATTCAAGAGCATATAATTTTGAACATGTTCTATTAAAGTTACTGGAAGAATGTTTGTTTGTAACTTTGAGAGAACCTTTCCAGAATGTTGGCCAGAGTTCTGAGAATGTTTCCTGTTAGCTGTAGTTTTTGCACTCAGACACACCTGATTGTGAGTACTGGTGATCCCACAGAGGAAGACGAGGTCTGCAATGAAGAGACAGATGCTCAGATGGAGATGAATGCTGGTTCGGGTTCCTTGGATGGAGCGGCAGAACTTGAAAGTCAGGATGCAGAGAAACAAACAGACCAGAGACAGAACTAAACCCACTTGTGTGATCAACACCAAATCAAACGAGTCCTGGAGGAGAGGAAGAGGGAAAATCATCAACATTTAATCTATAATCTGAATTAAATATGTTAAACCCCTGTTTTCTGGCTCACAGATGTACCTGGACAGGATAGAGAGCCATGAGCACAGCGAAACTACTGAGATGAGAGCAGGAACACACTGTATGAGTGCTGTTAGACTCAGTCCTCTTACAGCCACGCCCAGACCACGCCCCCTCAGTCTCATCCCAGTACACACAAGAGTAAGCCACGCCCTCAGACTCCACTCTTTCCTGAATATTGATTGACAGTTCAGAAAACAGAAAAAAATACATGAATGTTAGATTTTCTGCAAATGAAATGTCTCCAGTGAGATCTTGTGCTGGTCATAAGCTGATCTGTCAGTATCTTCACCTCCACGTGTCTAAAGACGAGCGTCACCGACTCTGACAGCTGCTTGGTTTCTGCATTACTGACGACGGCCGTCACCACTTTAGAGTTGAGTTGATAAGTGACACTCTTATTATCGTCTGATCTCTCATTGCTCATCTTGTGGAGCAGATCACTCGAAGAGTTCAGATCTTTATAACTGACCAGAGCCGCAAATGCAAAACCTGTGACCAAGAGAACATTCACATCTCCTCATGCTGATGGTTTCATTGGTACATATATATGCACTGGTTTTAGTTGTACCTGGATATGATTTGCCTACAACTGTTTCCCAGCTGGTGTTGAAGAGGGCGGAGTCTGTGCTCAGAATGACACGCCCGCTGGGCGGAGTCTGCCCCCGCATGACCGCAACCTCAGCAACTGTCAAACACATGATCACACAGAACTAGCAATATGCCGGTATCAACTTTTCCTGTTGGGATTATTTGCCCTTGCTTTGATCATGGTATAATCACTGTATTGAAATTTACTTTTAAAAAGGGGTCGTCATACAATATAACAAAAATATCTGAACATTTAAATACAATAAAGCAATACAGAAACATTTTAAGTTAAAAGTTTTACACAGATTAATGTGCAAAAGAACTACAAAGACCAACAGGTATTATTTTACAAGAAGACGTCATTAGTTAACCATTAACATTCACAATGAGCACTATCTACATTCGCTACAGAAGTTATTAATCTTTGTAAAAAAAAAATAACAACTCTTAGTTCATGTTATATCATTAAATAACACAGTTGCATCTTTTGATTTTAACAACGTCTAATTAAATATTGGAATATCTAAGATTAATGAATGTTCCGAATAACTTTTCATTGGCAGTTTATTTTAACTAATTAATTATCTAATGTTAACTAATTAAGCCCTAACGTAAAGTGTGAATTAACAATAAAGAATATAAACTCTAGGGCATGTTGTAGTCCAGATTAAAATGAAAAAAGAAGTTTGAAAATAAATAGCCTATTAAGTCTAAACATTTAAGTATTTGGCTGTGATGAACACCATTGCAAATCCACAATTCTGAATGGCTATTTAAATACGTTTTAGAAAGTAGCACAGCTGCTTTATTTATGGGGTTTCCAGAGTAAAGGCTGCTATTTTTCTGCAGTTTAGCTCCATCTGCTGTCAGAGAGTGAATGTGTTTTCATTCAGCACGTCTCTCACATGTTCCCCATGTGCGTCTCATGTGTGTTTTGTTTTTTTGTTTTTTTTACATCAGAGCCACTTTTGTCTTTTAAGCATCATACAGCAGGGTTGTGCATTTTAACCAGCTGATGGGAATAGTATTCTTAAAATGCATTCCAAAGTCGGAATAATTTGTAATATATAACATTATTCACAGTATTTAGAAGTGGCCACGATAACAATATCGTGCATATTAATTACTGTGATATATCGCATCACCGAATACAGGCACATGTCTACACAGAACTGATTTCAGTCTTAAATAACAATTACAAATGTGTGAAAATCTGTGTTCATAATAAAATATATTTTTCACAACAGTATTTCCATTCAGAAATCAGAGTTTCTGCAAGTTCTATGAACCTAATTTTACACAGCACATCTAAAGTAAAGTATTTGGTTTAAGAATGTTTTCACTGATTGAAGACCAGAAACACAATGAATATGTGTAATGCATGTTGTTTCTCACAGGTGTTGTGTGTCTCCATCCTGGTCACAGGCTCTTTCAGCTGAGGTCCAATCAGACGCATACTGTTCTCCACCGCGTCCAGACAATGATTCAGCATCTTCCCGTCAGCGATGTTTTCACCCGACAGCAGCTCGTCGGTGAAAGTAAACAAGTTCTGTCAAACACAGAGAGATTTAGAGGAATATTCCCGGTCAAACTGAGAAATGCAGAAGCAAGCAGAAAGAGGAAGAGGGCTGTTTGTTTCACCTCCAGTAACTGCTCTCCTGTCTGATGGCCATTTGGGCCACGCAGAGACTCACAGCTGCTCCTCAACAGCGCCAGTAAAGTCTTCAACTAGAAGAAACACAGAAACCAAACTCTAAAGACTGATTTTTAACTAAGTTCTAACAAAATAATCATGAGGAGTCGTTCTACCTTTGCAGGCGTGTCCTCTGTGTCAGACTCAAAGTGGTCGCAGCTCATCTCTGCACACAGCATCAAAACAGTTCATTGTTTCGCACATCAGTATCTACACCATGAACACTGATGTGCACATACAAACTGAACACTCACCAGTGCATTTTGATTGGCTATTGCCATAGTTACTGTAACCCTCATGGCATTTACAGCTGTAGCTGCCCTGATGATTGGAGCAGTTGGCGTTTGTGCCACAAACATCTGGAACCCCTTTACATTCATCTTTGTCTGTGAGAGAGAGAAGATGGATGAATGTCAGTTCCTATTATGATATCGTTTTATTTAATAATATTGTTAGAATTTAGATTAGGTGGGCAGACTTGGCCTTTTCAAGTCACAACCAATTCTTCAAGTAAAATCCCAAGTCTTCAAAGAGGATAATTGTGCTTTAGTGATGAACAAGTGCTGTTATTGAGGATTACAGAGGATCAGATGTTGATGTTTTATTGGTTAAAATTGCATCACCATAATGGAGATCAGTGTTTGGTCTAGTTGGGCTCTTGATTCTTGATTGTCTGTTTGATGTTTCTATGTAGCAATGTGTGAAGTGTTGTGAGACAGAGAGATCAGTATTATGCAGTGAGCAGCTATTAGCTCTTATTTATATGATGAGTCATCAACATCCATCATCTCGACAATGGTAACAATCAACCAACTTCTTCATGCTGCAATAAAAATTACCATCCTGCACTGCAGTATGAAAAAATGTCACCACTGTTGATGATTTTATATTAAGTGTTCACGACTAAAAGCCTGAGCCGGTAGAGTTCTTTTTTTTCAACACTGAAGTATTACTCCGTTATTTGTTTAGTGGGACTTTTGTTCAGTAATAGTTGAATGACAGTCAATATACTAAAGAGTCACCACCTCATAAACTTCATTCATCGTGAGTTATAATCAGAAAGTGTAATCTCATCTACTACTTCAAGGTTTGATTCAGCAAAGCACAAATGTTTTCTATGAAACAACATGGCAATTATTTAGAAGCAAATTACTTTGAAATATTAAAAGGGTGAAGAGGCCAACTAAATTAAGTGACGTGACATTCAGCCAAGTATGGTGACCCATACTCAGAATTCATGCTCTGCATTTAACCCACCCAGAGTGTGCACACACACACAAACACACACACACACAAACACAGTGGTGGGACAAAGTCATTGTTATGCAAGTCACAAGTAAGTCTCAAGTCTTTGCCCTCGAGTCCCGAGTCAAGTCGAGTCAAAGATGAGGCAAGTCCCGAGTCGAGTCAAAAGTCAAAGCCAACAAGTCTCAAGTCGAGTCCAAAGTCCTACCATTTTAGTTTCGAGTCATTTCAAGTCCTCTTACCACAGAAATAAAATGGAAATTGACA